>NC_080749.1:85243785-85551952 GCF_020826845.1 Diceros bicornis minor | reverse complement strand
ACATATTCTGCTCACACGTTTATCCATCTAAACATCAACTAAGCATTTACAAGAGTCTATTGTATGTTAAGAAATGTTCTACACTACAAAGACACAGCTGTACAAAATAGATATTTTTTTCAGTTCTCATGAAACTTGTATCATAGTGGTTGGAGAAAAAATTAATAAATAAATTTCTAGTATCAATAAGTGCATTGAAGAAAGTAAACCAGAATGATAATTGATAATATAGAGAGTGACAGGACGAACGTGTGTGTTTCCATACGGTACGGTATTTAGAATAGGCCCACAAGAGGTTCATTTGTTGCTTGATGATATTTGAGGTGTCCTTTTGCTTAACATCAACTTATTCTGTCTTCTGAATAGACTACAAACTGTTTTCATTTGCAGGACTCATCTTTTTGTTCTACAATTCCTTGATCAGGCAATTCCTTCTGTGATGTGTTTTAAACACATAGTTTCATTTAACAAATGTTGTCTAATTTAGTGATAGTTTTAAATGATAATTTCATTTATTAAAATAAACAATTTTATAATAATTAAGAGAACACCTTAACGAAAATTGCCTTTTTTATAGCCAACTATAACATCACTCATCCTCTTAGTATACTTCTATTCACAAAATTAGATTAGGAGCCGATCATGGACCAATAAAGATTAGAAAATAGCTTCGGGGCTTTTATGGGATTTTGATTTATTAGTTTTTCATTTTGAGGTAAATGATCTATTGGTCACACAGTGTGATAAATCTCTAGAAGATGTTTAATATTGCTCCTGTGGCAAATTTTTTGAAAAAATATTGATATAAATCAGATCATGCCACTCCTAAATACTTCAATCTCTTCCTGCCTAACTCAGAATAAATCTTACTGTACCCTGCACTACTTGGGGGGGCATAATGAGGAACTGGATTTATTTTATTTTGAATTTTGCTTATAAAGTATAAATATATTACTGTTTATATGGCACTCTTTCAAATTTTACTAATTTGATAGCTCATAAAATTCAGTCTGAGAGCTGTTGATAGTGTGGGAGATCAAAATTGGACACTGTGAAATATATCTCTTTACCTTGATTATTTTCTCTGATGGACATTTGACCTTCTCCAAACTGCCTAAAGAATTTAACATAGAAGACCTGTTCCAGGAAGGAGTTACTATCATATGATGTCTGTAATATAATGCAAAATAGATGTTACAATAGGAAAGTCACCAAGCCTCTCTTGTCAAAAATTCTATCTCTTCCCAGCCATATTCTCTAGGTGGCCCTGCAAGGAGTTGCCAGACAAACATTTACATTTATAAGGGAAATCTCCATTTGTAAAGGTATCTCCCTCTCTGTATTGGGAAGGGCGGGGGGGGGGGGGGGGGGGGGGGGAATGGCCTTATCTGTGAAAACTCTTTTCAGTATGGAAGGAGAAGACTTAAACCTGCATACCTTTGATTACTGTAATTTCTGTCTCCCTTCTGTCTCCCTCCCAACCCCCAACATCCTCCTTTGTCTTTAGCTGAAGATGGTATTTAAGATGAGAATTGCCGCTATTGTGTTGAAAAACTTGGTTTCCCTGGTTTGTCTCATGTATACATGTTATTAAACTTGGTATTATTTTCTCCTGCTAACCTGTCTTTTAATTATTTGGCCAGCCATAAGAACCTTAAGGGAAAGGGCAGAGGGGGATTCTCCCTCTTCCCCGACAATTGCTTTCCTGGATACAGTCTGACCTATAGCTTTGCCTTTAAAAACTGAGAGGTAACTAATATTCAGCACTTCTAAATAGTGGTATTACTATACGTGTCTTTGGAAACCTAGCTTCTTCTGACCTGAATTTCCAGTTAAAATTAAGATTTTCTCTCCATCTTGAAACTTTAGCAAAAGCAGACCAGATCTAATTTGGGAAGATAATTTTAACTCAGTTTAAAATATAAATGAAGTTGCTTCCATCTCTAAAATTCTCTCAAAAATGTTATCTGATCAAGATAGGCTAAAATAAATGAGTAGTTTAGGTTAGTAAACAAGCCTCAAACAGGGTAATTTTATTCCTCTTTCTTCTTTTCTTACAAAAGCAAAAGCACAAACTCTCTCATTGTTGTCCCCCTGCTCTCTTTTAAACAGGATGTTTATGGAGATTCTGATGAATGGGGAGGGAAGCTCTGAAAATTTTGAACTATGCTTTTTTCTCACCATAGAGTAAGAATGGTGGACCTGCAATTTTAAAAGAAAATCATAAAAAGGCAACCTGGAAAGTGTCTGGACCTCGTCCGTGTGGGTGTCAGGACCAAGCCTTCCTCTCCTCCCACACACTCCCATCAACTGGTGAACTGAGGAGATGACACAGAACTTCCTCAGAGAAGATCTGTAATCCCACCAGGAAGAGAACGCCCCCTCCTTGCTCTGTCTCGTGGTGGGGACTTCTGTCTCCCAGTGAGATGACTGTCCCCATGTCCACCATCCAAGTCTGAATCTTGACTGACATTCACATTTGTATTTCTTATACAGTCACATTGCCTTTGGTGAGAATATGAATGAGGGCAGTTTCGAATTGTGTTGCTAGACACAGTGCTGATCAAAATGGCTTCAGCTAGGGCAGCTGAAGAATTAAAGAAAAGAGAAAACTAATAGTGTTTTGTAAAAATTCTAAAATTTTAGTTGTCCTCTTCTGTCAAAAGGCAGATTTGAAACTTTGATATGTAACACCAAATAAATCCATTTTCACATATTTTAAAATATAGTTGATTTGGACCCTTTCCAAAAACAATTGGTTTGTAGTGTTAGAATTGTATAATTGAATCTCAGTAATTTTAAAGATAATATCAACATGTCAAAATGTCACTAGAGCAATTTACAGATCTATTATATTTCCTATAAAGAAGAACATAGGTAAGACATTACAAAAATGTCAAAAACTGAGAAGGAAAGATATGAAAGCCAAGAGCTTTGTAGCTGGTGAGTAAATATTTGATTTATAATCACACAATATAAACCACCTTCCTCAGAACAGAAAACCCTTCCAGGGGGGTGTGATACGTGTTCTGCGTAGCTGTCATAACACTGTCACTTATCTTACTTGCATAGTCTTGACTAATGTGAAAAATAAAGTGGAAAACCTATATATAACTCTAGGCAAGGTACAATAATGAGCACGTTTCCAATTTCCATGATTTTTGCTTTCATATTCATTGACTTGACAGTCAAAATCAATTACTTAAAATGTGAAATTTATTTTGACTTGACAAGGCTTACACTTCGGCATAGGGGACTGTTTGACATAACTTTGGAATATTCTCCGCAATAAATTGTGCAGCTAGGTTTTTTATGTATTAATATGCAGAAATTCAGAATATACCATAAAATGAGAAAAACAAGTTGCAAAACATTGTATATGTAGGAAAGGGACAATTAAGAATCTATATTTTTATTTGCTTATTAATGGCATGAAGAAATGCCAGAGGATATATAAGGAACTAATAAATGAATTTATATATAAGATGAAATACATACAGGTTACAGGAACACAGAGAGATTGAGACTTCTCAAAGTATACCTTTGTACATAATTTTGATTTTTAAAACACGCAAAAGTATTACTGATTTTAAAATTAAAGTATATTTTAAAATAGTTATTAGATACTTATTAAAAATTTGTGACCCATCTCAAAGAAAAGATGAAACACTCTTTTATCATCAGTAATGCCAAATCTTTCTTGACAGATATATCATCAAGAATTAAAAAGAGAAAAGCTTATCATCTCTCTAAAATTTGTCTTATAAGTTCTTTCTTACTTTTCCCACTATCAACACTGGACTGATTTGCCTAAATAGAAAAAACTAAATGCTTTTACACATAAACATATACACACATACATACATATTTTTTTACATATCTATATAATCTTTTAAGAAAGAGAACACATTTTTCAAGGTGCATTAGATAGATATCTACATAGAAATACCAACATGACGCTATTTATCATGGTTACAATCTCAGCACTTATAGCCTAGAATGAGATTGATTCAAGCTGACTTTGAATTTGATTCAATATAACAAGTATTTTGGGGGCCCCTTCTGTGTACCAATGAATAAAACCTACAGATATCCCTACTCCTATGGGTATAACATTCTAAGTGGCTGAGAAGGAGACAGATCATAAACAAGAAATGTAATAACAATAAATTTTACATTGTTGTTATTAAATCCCATGAGAAAAACAAAAAAACAGAGCTGTGTAAGAGGGATCTGGAGTACCAGGGGGAAAGTTGCTGGTTTAATTTTAAATAAAATAGTCGGAGTTACCTAATTAGAAGGTAGCATTTGAACACAGACATGAAGGATGTGTGTTTGCCCTGTAGCTATGTGGGGGAAAAGTACTCTAGAGAGATGGAAGAGCTAAGGCAAAGGAAAAAGGCAGCAGCCTAAACTACTTCAGGAACAGCAAGGAGGCCAGAGAGAAACAGGGAGCCCAGAGGAAGTTAGGTCAGAGAAGCAAAACAGACTAGAACATATATGTCACGTAGACTTGATTTTTATTCTTGGTGGAACTGGAAACCATTGTAGAGTTCTGAGCAAAGGAATGACATGATCTGACTTAAATTTAAAAGAGTAGATTGTTGGGGGCAAAGGTAGAAGCAGAAAGAACATATTTACCAGGTTATTGTAGTAATCCAGGCAAGAGATGCAGTGGCTTGGGCCAAATGGTAGGTGGATGTGGTGAGAAGTATGTAGATTCTGGTGTGTTCTGAAAGTACAGCCAATACAACTGGCTGACAGAGGGACTATGAGAAAAAGAGAAGTTAAACCTGACTTCATATCTTTGGACTCAGTAACACAAAGAATGGAGTTGCCTTCAACCAAGACTGAAAATTGTATGAGAGGGTCAAGGGCACACATCAGTAGGACTGCAAGGCAAGACAACACCTAGGATTGACCAGGAAAACTCCAAGAAGAACAGGAATAAAATGCCAACCAGAGTAGAGCAGATCTTCAGCTGTCCTGTGCATTGCCTCAAGTCTCACTGCTTCTATCCCACTCACCAATCCTCTTCAGAGACATGGCTTCTGCTGTTGTTTGTCTTAGAAACTGAGGTTCTAAGCATAGCTTTGTCTCAACTAAGAGTGAGGACTGTAAGACAGTTCCACCGAACTAAAGATGATGAGTATTTAAATTAATGAATTATAAGTATACCTGACTATAACATAAGCTTATAATGCAGTTAACTCTCCAATGTCTATTAATAAAGATGATGATAAAAGGTAACGGACGGCCTAAATGTCTCTTATATTGACTTTGAAGTACCATGTATAACTTTGTAAAGCAGATTTACTTCCCTAGTTATTTCTCAAAATAAATGTTTAAAGAACTTGATTTTATGTATATGAATTAACCAGCATTTAGAATAGAGATGGAATTAATTCCAAGTGGATTTGAAATCAGCCATTATGTCTATAATTGTAAAAGTTGAGAATGGAATATTTCTAATACCAAAAGTACTCAAGTATATGAGACAGAGATAATCTTTTAATGGGGGAAATGCGTAATTCCAGAAACAGACTTTTTATTATGTTGTTCATATTTTGGTAAAGATGTATGTCTTTGTTGTGAATCTGTGTATGAGAATGATGATACAATTTTATTGAAGTGTAGCAATATAATAACAAAACATTGAGGAGGTATTTAAGATTTGCTCCATTGAAAGCAGTTTATTGATTTTTTAACAATATATTACCACATCCAGGTGAGTACCCTCTGGGTGTCCCCTGTGGTGTACTAGCATTCAGGACTAGTTGTACAGCACTAACGTGGGTTCAAGAACAGGCTTTACCAAAAAAAAGAAAACACCTAGGACCAGGGTCAGCCACAGGAGAAGTGAAGGCACAGCTTCCCTCTTCTCAATCACCCCACAGGCACACACATCAGACGGGGCACACCTGGGCCTGCATCTCAGTTGGAGGGGCCCCTGCACTCTGTGGGTTTCCGTCTACAAAGGTCACCATGGGAAGATAGCCTCGTCTAGTGGGGAATACATAGCTGCCTGGTGCTGGGCAGTCTGCATCTGGGTGCTGCCTCTGAACAGGAGTTGCCTCGCAGTCCAGATGTCCAGCTTCTGGGGACACTGAGGCCATCCTGCCAAAGTCTCTGACTTGGTTCCTGCCCCTCCTCGTTCATTGTTCACCTCTGGACAACTCTGCTTCTTGCATCACAAACTTCCCAGTTGTGTCCATATACGGATTAAGTAAATTATTTAGTTTTACTAAATGCAGGACATTTTCATAAGTTTCTGTGAGAGCGATATTGAAATAGTTCCAGGCTGACAGTACAACTTAATTTTACTCATGACTGAGTCTATGACATTTCATATAAACTTGTGAGAAAAATTTAAGTTTCTTGAGTGTGGGAGGGCCTTTGCTCATCAAAAATTTTTATGATATTGCTCATTCCAGTGATAATAAACAGCTTTACACTCCCTGGGATTAGAAAACTCTATAATTTACCCTGTGGCTCTGAAAACTTTGTTTTAACTATTGTCAAGGTAAAAATCATTTCGTCAATAATTAAAATAGTACACTTATTCCTACCAGCTAGCTAAAAGAATGAAAACCAGGCTCCATTACAATTTTTTATTAGCTAGAATGTCTTAAACCGGGTTTTTTCTCGTTTGTTCCTTAATCAGCAGCCAGGGAACAACTGCATAAAGTATTTTTGGAAGTCATAAAATGCTATTTAATATTTACTGCTTATTTGCCATATTTGTAAAATCCCTTTATCATGTCATAGATGCTGGGAATTTAGTGATCAAGACAAATCCCACTACTCTCAGTTTCTAATAACTACTAAAACTGAGAGAAATAATTATTTTATTTCCTAAAAATTGCAAAGATCTCATGGTGTACAAAAATATCTGAAGGGAAGAATCCAGAACAGTGTCAATGAAAGAGGCCAACAATAGAAAATACAGGCAGAAACACTTACCCTCCCTTTACTCTGCTAGCATTTTGGACCAATTCCAGGGATTTGGAAAATCTATGAACACATGGAGAACACACAGCAAGGAGTGGGCTACGGCAGCCATGAAAACGCACTGCTCGGATCTCTTGCTGTGATGAGCACAGCCGTGTGGCAACTCTAGCTGTTGCCCCTCTGCATATATCAGCACGTTGTCGAAACACGGGATTCCTCTGATGGGCAACTTTGGCTGGAGGATACTCCACCAACCTGACAGAAAACTCCTAGAACTGTTTCCTACCTAATCCTCTTTTCTCCCCAGACTCCTTCATGTACATCAGATCTGCATCATGGTCTGAAGTTTCTCCCTGCCTGCCCTTGCTTCTCTCCTTCATAATCCCCCAGTACATCTTTCATGTTTCCCCAAGAAATGTCTTGCATCTTTAATTCTGTCTTGTCATCTGCTTCTTGGAAGACCCGACATGATTTATGTATATTCCTCCAATCTCACACACTCATCCTCTTCTCATTTACTCTGCCCCCCCACACACAGTAATCTTCACTGAGTTCTTAAAACGTAATCAATTGTTTCTACCTCAGAACCTTTGCACACGCTATGCTGGATTACTGGTACACAGCTCTCCTCGTCACCAACTAGCTAACTTTTCTTCTTTCAGGTCTCAGGTTAAAGAAAATATCATCAGGCTGACCTTCTGTGACCATCCTATCAAAAGAACACCACCATAGGTCAGACCACTGTTTATTTCCTTCAGAGCACTCAACATAATTTTCATATATTTGAATACTTTGTGTAGATTAAAAAAAACTTTCCTAACTGATTTTTTTTTTGAGGAAGATTGGCCCCATGCTAACATCTGTTGCCAATCTTCCTCTTTTTCTTTTTTTCTCTCTAAAGCCCCAGTACATAGCTGTGTATCATAGTTGTAGAGTTGTAGCTCTTCTATGTGGGATGCCGCCTCCGCGTGGCTTGATGAGTGGTGAGTGGGTCTGCGCCCAGGATCCGAACGAGTGAACCCTGGGCCGCTGAAGCAGAACACGCAAACTTAACCACTATGCCACCAGGAAGGCCCCCTTTCCTAGTTGATTTTTGACTGTACATTTCCTTCATAGATGTTGAGCTATTAAAATCCTTTGGTAGCTTTACCTTGTGGTAGTTTTATGAAACAGCTAGGGATACATGGAGAGTCCAGCATACTGAAATATATTGCATTGCTCCTTAAAAAAATGTAATAAAAACTAAAATATTTTAAAGCACATCTCAAGATGAATACTCGTAGAAAAGGAAATATTGCAATAGTGTGGATGGAGTAGAGAGCAGACAAATCTAGAAAAGAAAACAATTGTTTCAGTGAGTCTGCTAACAACCTACTAGAGCACAGTTTATCAGGCTGTGATCTGTGGCTGTAAGATGACATCTTCTATACATCACCCACTTGGCTGACTCTTCCTCAGGACGAAGCTCAGAAAACACCTTCTGCCGGGAAACGTCACTGCCCTTATTTCTACCGATTTGGATCAGAGGCACCTCCTGTGTGGGCCCATAGCGCCTGGCATCTTGTCTCATGGTTCATCACTCGGCCTGGAAACTGTCTGGTTATTTATCACTCCCTTGTAAGCAGGACTCTGAGAAGCAAAGAACATGACCTTAGCCCTGGGATCCTCCAACACTGTCACGATCCCTGCCCCAGAGTGAAACTCAATAAATGTCAGCAAAGAATAAAGGGTGTGCGTGAAACCCACAGTTAGATAAGTTAGCAGAAAAGGAGTATGTTTCTGAAGAGATTATTCAAGGAGACTCAGAACATCTTGTTTCTCTTTGTATGAAATATATGTATATATCTGGGTAGAAATTTCTGGAAGAGACTTCCTTTCTGTCATAGGCCTAGTTGACTAGTTGCTGTACAGGGCTCTCACACTATAAAAGAATTAGACCCTGGATAAAATATGCCTTCCCTGTATTGCTGAGCTCACAGGATCATAGCACCAAGGAATATCGCCAAAAAAAAAAAACAGATAAGGGAAGAGGAAATAATAAGCAAACCAACAGTAAGGTTGTCATGGGGGCAAATGCCAATATCAACATTCTGAGCTTTCCAGCTATTAAGTGTGGAATTAACATCTAGGTGGTGAGCTCAGCTGGAAGCTCCCAAATTAAACTGGGACCAGGGAAGAGGTTAACGTGCTCCTAGACCCACAGTGCTTCCAACTACATCATAAACTTTGACAGTTTCTTAAAAAGTTGAATGTGCACCTACAGTGACCAGCCCTTTCTCTTCTAGTCATTTTAAGCAAAAATAAATAAATAAGTAAATAAAAGCATATATTCATGCCCAGTCCATACAAGAACATCCATCACAGTTTTATTGGAAATAACCAAAAGCTGGAAACAATGTCTATCAATATGCGAATTAATAAACAAATTGCGATAAATCCATATAATGAAATGCTACTTAGCAATAAAAAAGAATAAATTATTGGTACACAATAATACAGATGAATCTCAAAATAATTATGTTGAATGAACAAAGCCAGTCCCAAAAGAGTACATACTCTATGATTCCATTTATATAAAAGTCTAGACAATGCAAGCTAATTTATAGTGGTAGAAAGGAAATCAGCATGTGCCTGGGGATGGCAGTGGGACAAGGAGATGAGAGAGTAATGAATTATAAGATGGCTTGAGGAAACTTTGTGGGTGGTGGGTTTTTTTTTTTGTTGTTTTGCTTGTGATGATAGTCTTGGTGGTGTACACATATGCCAAAACTTATTAAATTGTATAATTTAAATTTGGCACTATAGTGTATGGAAATTACACTTCAATAAAGCTGTTTCTTTAAATGAATGTAGAAAAACTAAAAGTATATTCCACCTTCCTGCCTTACTTTTTCTTTTATGTGTTAAGGTGATATTTAGCAACGAAATTCCACATTTGGCCGGCTATTCCTCCCTCAAAGTCCCAGATAGCAATATAATCACTAGAAGAAAATAATCAACAAATAACAATTCTATTATTCTGACATATATCCCCATTGAGCTAGGCCTGACCACAGGGGATATAAGATAGGGATATGGGATATAAATCAGTCTGAAGCCTAAAACTGAAAACCTAAAGTGCCTGCTCTTTCCATTTCACCCACTTTATTCAAAACTAGCCTTGAGAACCAAAGAAAGACCATACCAGAGCATTCTAGCCAGTAAGGAAAAGAAGAAAAATAACTTTGTTGAGAGCTTGGTTAGTCCACTATCCCAAGGTTTTTTGGGGTAGAAAGACAGGGATAGGGAGTTTCCAAGTAGGAGCTGCCCCCTCCCCACCGTACCTAACACCATAACAAAGAGACTATTTAAAGACAGGGGAGGAACAAAAGAAGAGAAGTCTCAGGTCTCTGCCAAGTGCAAGTGACTTCTGGATCCTGCTGATTTCTACAGGCTTTGTTGGTGGTGGTGGTTTGTTTTTTGTAGAAGAAAGATGTAAGAAGGGAAATTGCCCTATTTGTTCTGCATAATAAAGTCATTACACCCAGCAATGTGTTCCAATAAGGTGTACCCAATTTAAAGAATCCATATAGAGATATGCCTCTTCCTTGGATTAGGCAATTATCGGGTGGTAATGGGGGAAATGAGCTTCTTCTGCACATCATCTGCAAAAGTTAATATAGCAAGAACAGATTATATCAGTGCTTGTTTTAGTACAGTATAGGACAACCCATGAGGCACAGGTTATTAGCATGGTAGAGGATAGCCTAGTGAGGCATAGATTATTAGTATGGTAGAGGACAACCCAGTGAGGCACAGGTTATTAGTATGGTAGAGGATAACCCAATGAGGCACAGGTTATTAGTACGGTAGAGGATAACCCAATGAGGCACAGATTACTAGTACAGCTATTAAGAGTATGGGGCCTTTTACATAAATAGTTTTTAATTCCAAGTTAATTTTTTGTTGCTTCAATCATAGTGTCATTTTACCTCGAAATAGCTAAAGAAGCTGTTGTGAAATTATTTTTAAAAAGAATTTCAGTCCTACTGGATGTGGATTGCCATTTACCACATCTGCTGATCTGGGTCTAGCCCTTATCTAAGCTTTTCAGAGGAATAGAAACAATGTTCTTTACAACAAGTGAAAAGCAGAGGCCATGTGCTCACAAAGGAACCCATAGAACTGTCTCAAGTGTATTTGTTCAAAGTCAGAGAGATTATATTTAAAAACCCTGAAGGGCATATGCAAAAACTGATATCATCATGTTGAAAGCCACCTCATGGTACTGGAGCAGATAAATCTTAAGTTATTTTCTTCCATCAAATAATTTTTGGTCAAAAAATGAAATGATAGCTGTACAAGTTTCAATATTTATTCCACAAGTAAACATCAAATGTTCACTAACACCTCCTGTGTGCTAGGCATGTAGCTGAGCAGGAGACACACAGAGGATGTCTGTGCTATTCAAGATCTGGTGATCCACGTGAGGAGTGAAGACTGATGTATCTGAGATAATTAGATAATAATGAAGACAACATAATCAAGTGCATGATAGTTTTCAAAACTTAGAGTTCTTACGGATAATCTGGGTTTCTCAGGCCCCAACATCAAACCTTCTACTGCAGCCCATCTGTGGTGAAATCTAAGACTGTACATTTTTACTGTCACCCCAGGTGGTTATAATACAGGTGGCCCAGCCTCTTACACTTTGAGAAAGAATGACAGAGAGAAATCTAATGGAAATACTTGATGGGCTTGTAGCAGTTGGTAGTTTTTCTGAAGAAAATGTGACTTAGGATGTTCATTGTACAACATGTTAAGTTTGATTTTAGATTTAGTTTTGCATTACATAGAAGCCTTTTTTTAAAAGTTAAATAAGCAGTTACATATTTAACTATAAAGTTAAATAAAGTTTAAAAAGATTAGTTAAATGAGCACAAATCTCTCTTTTCATAGAGACATTCATTGTCAGAAAATTCTAGTACATAAGAATGTGTCCACTTTGTAAAATTTAATCCTATCATTGTTAGGTGGTAAAAATATGTGTACAAAAAGACTGCCTCTGCCTTACATGTGACAATGATTATATTTTAAAACCATAATTTTGCAAAATGAAATCAACAAGGTTAGTGCTGTAATCAATAACATATTTTTAACATCTAAATAATGAACTAGAAAAATAAATAGAAGGCCAATGAGGCATGGAATTGTAACTCAAGAAAATAAGTTAAAATGTGTTATGTCTGGGCACTAGTTACCATGCTAATCTCTCACACACTCTTCAGTGAGGGATAATGTTCAAGATCAGGCATGTTATATGTGAGTAATATGGAAATAATACATATAACTACAACAGCAACAAAGAAAGTAACTCTCAACTTGCAAGACACAATGTAAATGTAAAAAAATCATAGAGCATTTTATATATTTTTCTCTCTTATCATGTTTCCATATGTGTATGTGTTTATGTGTGTGTAGTGAGGGTTCAAGTTAAAAGATTTAAACCATTCCTTAAATTATCTGGCACTAAGAAAATACTTGAAAATTAGTAGTACATTAAATTCAAATTCAAGTGAAGGAAACTATAAACTCAGAGATAAATGTGTTTGCACTCATTCAACAAATGCCACATCTCAGAATATTAGTTTCTAAATTGCTATGTAATTTAAAATATCCTATTTATCAAAAGAAGTCATATGGAACATTATGTTGGAAAATGTTATATCATCAAGTAAATGTGCATTATATTAGAATTGCAACTTGTTCAGTAATGCCATCAAAAAAAGAAAGAGTAGAGATGTTCAATATTGGTACACACCAAGACATGTACACGTACATACACGCTAAGAATCCATAGAAAATTGGGCTATTATTCCTGAATAAGAGAGACAGACTTTAACAAAGTCATCTCAAAATGATGAGACTCTAGTGGACTAGTCAATTGCTCTTTTTAATGCTATCTCTTTGTTTAAAAAAATAAAGACAGAGCTAGCCCTGATGGCCTAGCAATTAAAGTTCAGTGCGCTCTGCTTTGGTAGCCCGGGTTCAGTTCCCGGGCACGGAACCACACTGTTCACCTGTCAGTAGCCATGCTGTGGTGGCAGCTCACATAGAAGAACTAGAAGGACTTATAACTAGAGTGTACGACTATGTAATGGGGCTTTGGGGAGGGGAAAAGAAAAAGACAGGAAAATTGGCAACAGATGTTAGCTCAGGGTGAATCTTTCCCAGCATAAATAAATAAATAAATAAATAAACAAACAAAGACAATTTGATAAATTGAAAGGTTAAAAATTGAATGGGGAAATTCAATAAATAAATAAAATTGAATTGGGAAACATTCTCAAACATAAAGGATGCAACCATTATGGTCTACTTCTCTGAATCAGACAGCGTGTTTATATGGAGAGAGAAACAAGAATAATATTATTTAAAACTAGAAAGTGTGACTTCTGGTTTCCAGTCCAGCAGGTAGAGAGCTTGGAAGTCACCACTCTGTCCTAACAAGTACAAAGCTGAATACATTGAAAAATCAACAACTCTTCTTAGATTCATAAGAGAAGGGAGGTCACAGAATAAACCACTGCCCCCAAAATTGGAGACAGACAGGCAGGTACAGAAAATTGCAAACTATCAGAGCAGAAACCCAGGAGCAAAAATCCCTGTGGAACCAGTCCCGGGGAGAAAAGCCTGAGCTGTAATTGACGAGCTGCTGGGGACTCAGTATGGACAAGGATGAGAGAGAAACACTCCAGGGGACCCAGTCACAGGGGATCCCTGCACTTTTGTAGTTTTACTTTCAGGAGCTCTCGTAGACTCGCACAGTGACTATTGAAAAAACTCCCCCTGTGCTTCCAGCAGGGAGAAGAGAAAAGCAGCCTCTGTGAAATAGCCAGAGCACTCTGTTCTTAGCAAGTCTGCCCCCAGGAGAAACTATTTTACCAGAGCCTAACTGACCTGGGGGAAGGGAAATACCCAGCTCCAGCTCACTGCACCCATCCTGTCCCATCTGAGGGTTAAAGGAGGTGGCTGAGAAACACTTGTGAGGTGCACAATCCAGAGGCACAGGCTCGCTAAAGGACTGAGACCTAATTGTTACCAATTTCACCGCACTCTGGTGGGACTCTGACCCACACTTGGAGGAGCTCTGGAGAGGGGCCCTCGGGTGGGCCTCATACCCACAATCCGTCCCTTCCTCAGAGGGTTCTGTCCTGTTTGGTGTCACATAATCACAGGATTATAGATCATTTCCCTTCCCACACCTCACCACTACATCACTAAAAGCCTATTTACAGCTGTTTCTTTTACCCAGTGCATCACGGCCATCAAGAAAAACTCACAAGGGGCCAGCCTGGTGGTGTAGCGACTAAGTGCGCAGGCTCTGCTTTGGCAGCCTGGGGTTCCAGGATTTGGATCTAGGCACCACTCATCAAGCCATGCTGTGGCGGTGTCCCATATAAAGTAGAGGAAGGTGGGCACGGATGTTAGCTCAGGGCCAATCTTCCACAAGCAAAAAAAAGGAAAAAATCACAAGGCATACTAAAAGGTAAAAGTGGGGATTATTTGTATCATCACAAATTAACCAGTTCTACTGAGGATAAAAGTTTTGCACCAGCAAGCCGATTTAAGTGGTAAGTGGATTGCCGCAGCAATCACACAACCTGCTGCATGATTTCAGATCAACTTGAGTGTGAGCACTGCTGAGTCCCACCCATCTCTGTGTCAAAACAAACAGTTCTAGTTTAAAAAGTAAACAAAATAATAACTTTGCCTTCTAACTGTGATGAAACAGCAAGGACCAGACTGAACCTCTCATCACAAACAACTAGAAAATTGGATAAAATACGTGAAATAATTATTTCTGGACATTGGACCACACACAACACAGGAATGTGACCCCTGAGAGGAGAGGAACCAGGGAACAGATGACCACCCTCAGCTGCCCGGCTGGAGGCACGTTCTAGACCACCCCGCAGGCGGGAAACACCAAGACTCTCACTCTACTGAGGATTGGAGACTTGATTTCAGGGGAATTGAGGGGAGAAGGGAGTGTGCAAACAACAAAACAAAACAACCTCAGAATTTACAGAAGCCCATTGTTTCCTCGCTAACAGGGTGAGACTCCGGGAGTCAGGGCGACGTAAGCCTATGGGTTTCAAACTAAATAGTTCTCTGAGCTCACACAGCGTGAGGAGAAGGTCAAGCCTTGACCAGCACTGTGGAGATGTCTCAGCGATTGCCTAGTGTGTTCAGTGATCTCAGAAGTGTCACGCCTTAGTGGTGGGTTAAAATGAGCCTTAGAGTAAAAGATACTCCAGAAATGAAAAAAAGCAAAAACATACTATTTATTGCCATATAAAAAACATGAGGTTACAAAATATACACAAAACCTACAAACTGAAAGCTATAAAACATTGATAAGGGAAATTTAAAGAACTAAATACATAGCTAGATATACTTTATTTATAGTTCAGAAGACTAAAAAATGGCTTTTAAATGGCATATTTCTGGGCCTGCCTGATGGCACAAGCGGTTAAGTGCTCGCTCTCTGCTGCGGTGGCCCGGGGTTCCCCTGGGCGCGCACCGAGGTACCACCTGTCAAGCCATGCTGTGACGGTGTCCCATATAAAGTGGAGGAAGATGGGCACCGAAGTTAGCCCAGGGCCAGTCTTCCTCAGCAAAAAGAGGAGGATTGGCAGATGTTAGCTCAGGGCCGATCTTCCTCACACACACACAAAAAAGGCATATTTCCCCAGATTGATCTATAAATTCAATGGAATCCCAATCAAAACCCAGCAGGCACCTTCAGTAGCTGACAAGCTTATTCCAAAAAGCACCTGGAAATGCACAAGTCCTGGAAGAGGACTTGTTATTTTGGAAAAATAACAAAGTTGGAAGATGTAAACTACCTGATTTCAATATTACTGTAAAGCTACAGTATTCAAGAAAGTATGAATATTGGCTTTGGACATAGAGATCAGAATGAAACAAAATGGAGAGTCCAGATATAGACCTACAGGATGCAACTGATTGATTTTCGACAAATGTACGTATACTTGGCTGAATAATGGCCACCCAAAGATATTAGGTCCTAAACTCTGAAACCTATAAAAGTTACCTTAGAAGGAGAAAGAGTCTTTGCAGATATGATAAAGTGAAGGCTCTTGAGGTGGGAAGATTATGCTAGATTATCTTTTTGAGCCCTAAATCCAATCACAGGTGTCCTTACAAGAGAGAGACAAAGGGGGTTGACACACACAGGAGAGGAGGAGGCAGTGTGGCCAGAGGCAGAGGCTGGAGTGACGTGGCTGCAAGTCAAGGAAGGCTGGCACCCACCAGACGCTGGGAGGGGGTTTTGGTCCAGTGATACTGATTTTGGACTTTTGGCCTCCAGACCTATGAGACAATAAATTTCTGTTGTTCCGAGACTTTCATTTTGTGACATTTGTTACAGTAGTCACAAGAAATTAATACACTGCCAAAGCAATTAAAAGGGAGAAAGAGTATTTTTTTTAATAAATGGTGCTTGAACAATAAGGACTTATATCCCAGAACTACAAATGCTCTATAGAATGCACAATAGAGCACTATACACGCTTATTGAAAAAAGATAAATGAATAAAGAAATTTATATTGCTATGTGACTTGTTAAGTTAAATTAGCATTCAACTTAATAAATTGCTAAATTACTTTATTTTTAGTAAGTAACTTGAATAATAAGACCAGTTACTTAACTAGTTTATTCTCATCAGTTCTTACTCTCTGAATGTACTAAGAGTTTGGTGATTTTCTGTTTTCCCAAAAATCAAGGGTTGAAGTTCATGAATTACGGTTATTTGTTCCCACTTTCTTTCTTTCTCAACAACGTAGATTCTTTTTTCCCCCCCTCCAAAGCCCCAGTAGATAGTTGTATGTCATAGATGCACATCCTTCTAGTTGCTGTACATGGGACGCGACCTCAGCATGGCCGGAGAAGCGGTACGTCGGTGTGCACCCGGGATCCAAACCGGGGCTGCCAGCAGCGGAGCACGCGCACTTAACCGCCAAGCCACGGGGCCGGCCCTCAACAACGTAGATTCTTAGTACATGTTCATTTACCTACAAAACATCCCTGTGAAGCAATGAGTGACTTAGCAAAGGTAGTATTGGAATTTTTCTCTTTTACAAATTTTATACCAAATTGTTATGACATTGTTATGTCAAATTGAAGATGAAACTGGTCTTTGCCTGAAAAATTAGTCAAATTGGTTCAGCCTAGGATTCTCATTAATTACCCTCACCTTAAAAATCATCTATTCATGAGCGATAAACTTCTGTTTTAAGAAAAAAATAAAATTTTCAAAAATAGCCACCAAAAGTAAATGTTCATTAGCAATAATAAATTATTGTCTGAAGCCAAGACATCTTTTATTTATAAAATCAGAATTGAAATAGGAATAAAATAGTTAAAAGTGGAATGTAAAGCATCTGCCTCAAGAGATATTTCTTAAGAGTTCTACAGAAGAAGTAATTCAATGTCCTCAAAGCTGCCCAGTGGTAGATCATTTTAAATATTGAATAAAAGAAGAAATACAGCTGTTTTTTAACCAAAATGTGCTATTTACCCTGAAAAAGAAATTCCTACCAAGATTCTGCAGTTCAAAGCACACAGGTAGTGTCTGAAGGGCTCTGAAGCAGGCAGAGAGCTCCAGGATGCACACAGAGGCGGCTCACAGCTAACGAGCACCTGGAAGCCAGCATTCAGCAAAGTCTGTTAGTAGGCTACTCGTCATCAGCAATGTCGTTGATGAGAACTCGGTGAGGCAAAACCAGAACTGCAAGAAGTTGCATGAAAATAACTGAACATTTTCTTTTATTATTTTGCTGAAAATTAAAGATAAAAAGAATTAGAGCATATTCCTTTTCACAGGTAATGCTGACAAGCAATTTGAAATTGCTTTTATTTGTAGAATTATTCAATTCTTGTTATTCATGGTAATTATCCTCTACTAAGTTGGAACTACAGTGAATTAGCAAACATTGAACAGCTGCCATCGGAGAAATGCAGGGTTAGGCTCCTGTGATGAAACTCTGGTCACATTCTGGCAAATGATCAATATATAACCTTGTTTTACATGTGCTTCTGTTTGAAGACACCTTATTTAATATATATTATTGATTTATTACCGTTAAAATCAAATTCAACAGCACTATAACTCATGTGAAGGAAGTTTATCCAACACCCTTATTTTCTCATACGTATTGCATATGAGGCATAGTATGAACAGGGAATTAACCACAAGGCACCTCACAGCCTTCTTGCTCTTAGGAACACTACACAGCACTTCAACACTATGCTTAGGGCCATTTTAAACAGGAAAATCACCAACAAAAAGCACAGAAATGTGAAAAATGTGACTCTAAGTAGACCACAAAAAGGCACTTGTTTACATTATGAGAACTGAAAAATGAAGGCAGAGTGTCTCCTCGTTTGACCTCAGCTGGAACGTGCCCATCAGATGACGCAAATCTTTCATTGCTCTGCACATATCCATGAATGACCGGGAAACGGCTGCAAGTATGGGTTTTGGAGTTACAAATAAATTCTAGCAAGTAGGTCAATTAGCAAATAGGCGGACAATGAGGATCGACTGTGCCACAATGTGAGAAGGGCTGAAGCAGGCACAGAAGCCCCTTGCAGACAGAGACGCAAGTGGAGCTATGAGCTGTCTAAATATGGTGAGAGTGATACCAGCTCAAGACAAGGTTGACATAAGGGAAGCCATATTGTAGAAAAGAAGCCCTATTGTAACTTTGAATGACCTCTGACAAACTAACCCAGCTGGATATGCATCCTCCTGGAGATCTAACTGCTCTGCAGATTTTATGACCCCTGCTTGTGTATGTACCTCCCAACTGCAATAAGATGATACCTGCTTTTTTGAGTTCTTTAGGAATGTGATGACCCCTGAACAGAGGATCTATGCTGATAGCCATCATCAGTGAAAACTGAAAGATCTGGTGTGGCACTCCCAGTCTGTAACACCAGAAGGTCAACATTCCCAACCCTCTCCCCTATAACCCAATAGCCTATATAACTGCTGTAAGATTTCATGCTCCCTTAAGATGGTTCTTTTGGACATGAGTCGGCCATCTTCCTTCTTGCTAGCAAGCTGTAATAAAAAAGTCCTTTTTCTCCTACCACCTTGCCTCTTGACTATCGGTATGTCTTGTGGTGAGCAGAAGGCCCCACGCTGGGAGGTAACAAGAGGAGGCTGTTCTCAGGGCGGGACTGCTGAGGTTTGGTTGAGCACTGAAAGACCGATACCACACAGTTTGCAGGAGGTATTTGTGCCTCTCTTTATTTTCTATTTCTATATTGAAAAAATAATTAGGACTCTTTTTTTCCAAGAAAAAAGTTGTTTTGTGAAAGGGGAAAAGACTGCCTTCCAAGGATGTGTCTCAATTAATAGATTTCATCTTTTTCTATGGCTTATATCCTGAAATTGCAGGCATAGTATGTACAGGGAATTAACCTACAACTATTGGGCAGGATTTACAAATTTAATTTTAGTAGAGGTGATAAATTTCACATTTGCTTGTCAATATTAATCATACATCTATGTTAGTTTTTATAACCATTGATTTTCTATGTTATACTCAACCCCCTTCCCCCAGAAAAAAAACTGTTCCCTGAAAAGCTAAGATACAAACCTTAGTTTCCGAGATTCATACAATCCCCTGTCCCTGACATCAGAATCATAAAAATAGTTGCACTAATTGAAATGACTTCCTTTTTCCACGTCAGGCAAAGGAGGATGAGTTTGTTTATTGCAACAGTCCTGTCTCTTTGCTGATGAGACATTACTCACATACTGCAAGATTTTTTTTCAACAAAAACACTGGCTGCTCTCGCAGAAGCTTCAAGTTTTTCTTGTTTTTGGTATCTTTCCAGGCTTCATGCCATCTCTCCACACTGCCCTCCAGAGGAGCTACGCTTTAACTCACGTCTCCAGTTCTCAGCCCAGGAAGGAAGTTGCAGGGATTCAAAGTCCTTGGGGGTCAATGTGAAGAGAAAACGTTTTACAGCTAGGTTTGTAGGCACCTTCCACATCATATCAGAAGGGCAACCATTAAATTTTCCCATATCCATATCTAATTTTGCCTTCATCTACCATTTTTCCCTTTTTATTTAGGTTAGGAAATTAGTCAGTCTAGTGAATGACTGTACCTCAGCATTTTTGTTTTTCCCTAAATACTACAATCTGTAGACCACCTTCCTATAAAATATCCAAAGAAAAAAGTAAGTCACAGTGGAATAATACTATTGTTGACTTGATCTATGTGCTACTCTACAGCAAATGTTAGGACAGTGCAGGTCAAACGTCCTCAGGGACGTCGGTGCACAGGGTAAAGGAGCCCCTTACTCCAATTCTGTTCCCACTTCCCAGGGAGACGCTGCAGCTAGGATCTGGTTTTCTCCCTTCTGTAATACATTATCTCCACAAGTGGCACCGTAGGTCACGTTATGACAGTTTCCCTTCTTCCTCTTCAGAAAAAGATGAGGGCATTCTTGTCAATCATTATTGCATAATCTCATGTGTAGGGTCCCTCTTGCCTGGCAACAGCCTACAGACAATTTAAGAGCCGTGTGTCCTTCCGGCGTCCTTCTGGGCAGGAGGCCAACCATCGGGTATTGTTGCAATCCAGGGCCTGGCCAACCCAGATCTGCTTATCCCAAAGAACCTCGCGTCTTGAAGGAACACAGAACCCTCCACGTGAGCTGCTGGTCCGTGGAGTGCTGGTCATGGAGGGGCAGCCCGTCCTGGCCAGCATGTGGGCTTTCTCCCCTGCCTGCCCCTCTGTCGGTGGTAGTGGTGTGCACCCTGTCCAGCCGGCTCCTCCTGGACGCCCTCTATGTAAGTCCCAATGAACTCGTGTCTTGGACGCCACCTCTGGTCTTTCCTTCAGTCTCTCTGCCACCCATCCAGCACTTCTTGCGCCATTAGGCGTGCAGCCAGACATCATGTCAAGATCTTTTTGCCAATTCTAAAACTCATGTTTTTTTTAAATGGAATATTTCTCTTTTGTCAGGTACTGTGGCTCTGAGCCTCTGGAGGGACATTCATTAGATATCTGTGAAAAACCAGTCTCAAATCCTAAGTCTGAGGAAAGTTCTCAATATTATGTCCTCAAGCAATAAAGAAAAATCTATTCTGAGTATCAAAAGTAGGCCTGAGTTTTCCCACTTCACACAGGGAGAACACATGGGGGATGTGAGCAGCGATACTGGTGACCAAAGCAGTCTTTCACAGATCTCCTTGGCAGCATCACCAGAGCCCCAATCACCTGACCCCTTCCCTCCCTCTGTCATTCAGAATTTCCGAAAGTGCCTCTTTGGGCTGATACATCTCCTCACCACCTGGGAGCATCTCTCCTTGTCCCCCATGGTGATCACTGAGTGGCCACGTGGGTCTCCATTGCCCTTCCTTTTCTTGGCTGCAGACGTGGCCTCAGAAACCTTCCTCCCCTTGTCACTGCTGTCCCTCTTCTGCTCTTCTCCACCAGTCACTGCAAGAGTGGAGGGTGAGAAGTCCCTCCCCGACAGTCTCTGTTACACTCACTGCACTGTGACTCTGAGTTGGCCGTCATCTTGGTTTCTGTATGGTTTTCATGATGTAATATTTTAAATGTAACTGACTCATCTAATTCACTATCGTTTCGTTTCTTTTTATGCCACCCCCTTCTCTCTTCCTAAAGCCAGGCACAGCTTCCCTAGTGGATCTGAAACTAGAGTTAGGATCCAACAACAGATTTGTGTATCTACAACTGATGCTGCAATGAAAATACTCAATTTTGAAATAGAAAATCCAATTTCAAATTCCAACACCAACTTTAATATAAGGGCTACAATCTGGGCTCACTTGTGACCCTTCCCTCACCTGCCACCCCTTATCTAGCCTGGGAGGGTGAGAATAAGCTGTGGTTTCTCTGACTCCTTGAACAGTCTCTAGGCCACTGTCAGTACAAATATAGCAAATCATTCTATCTTCCCTAAGATTTGTTATGTCCAATGCAACCCTCCGTTCTTCTGGCTGAGCCACCTCAAACTATATATACTAACAACCTCACTTGATTTATTCTGAGGCAATGCTCCAGCTTACAGGAATTTCACACTGCCTCTCCTAGCCACATTGGTCTCTTGCTTTGTCAGTCTTCTATTCCTCCATGTAGAATACCCTGGCGTTTCTGCATCTTAAGCTTCTGGTTTGTAGCATGTCTCCCACTGGCTTGATATTTTTTGGACTGCAAAACTAGTAACTGTTCATCAATCATGACTTAGTTCTTCCTCCTACTGAAATGTCCCTACAGACACTTCTGAAAAATGGGGCCAATATTTTGGATTATGAACAACGAGTCACTGACTAGCTCTGGCTCCAGAGGGCCCTAAATCTCTACATTGCCAGACTAGAAAAATATATCCAGGCATGGTCCAATGTGCAGTATAGTGCCTCCCCTGGTGTGTTGGTCATGTAGGGCAATAAAAACCACATATAATCTCTATGCTACAACCCATATAAAAATGAATCAAAGCTTTACGTGCTGCATTATAGTTGTAACAGAGTCCCCCCAAAACAGTGGCTCAGACAAGATGGAAGCAGATTTCTCTCACATGTAATAGTCCAGACTTGTGATCCAGGTGTTTCTGCTCCAGGTACCCAAGTTCATTCTGTCTTACAATTCTTCAGTCTCCTGCAGTGAAGCCTTTGCCTGCCTGGTCAGAGGTAACTTACGGTGATGTTTGCTTTCTAGCCCAATGAAAGAGACGGAAGAGAGGAAAGGAACACAGGGGATGTTCTTTTTAAGGCATTTGACCTGAAAGATACAACCACCACCTCTGTCTTACCATATCCTGGAGCTTAGTCATACGGCTAATCCAAGCTTAAAGGAGGCAGGAAATCTAGTTTCTGGCTAGAAAGCCATATATCCAGCTAAAACCTGAGAGGGAGATTCTATTACTAAAAAGAAGAATAGTCACAGAGGGAAATTAGCCATGTCTTCCCCAGATGTATATACGTGCTATTCAAAAAAAGGAAAAAAAATCATCCCATCTGACCTGAGCATAGCCTTGCATTATGGTGAGTTACCTGCAGTGTGCAATAGAACCCCAAGTACTTTAAATTCTCGATGGAATTATAAAGAAATAGGTGGTTCTTAACTAAAAGTAAGGAGAATTTAGGAGGTGCTGCCATTTATTCCAAGTTATTAGCTACCATGCAAAGTAAAAACCAACTTTGAGAAAATTGATATAAATACATCATAAAGGCTAACTTTATCTTAATGCCTATACTTACTGCTTCTTAATTAAATACCTCCGATAATATTTAAATCACGTGAATAGTAAGATTTGGCAACAACACTATGAAATGTAAATAAGAAGAGAACATGTGTTGAAGTCTGCATGGGAATGGATTAAGAAGCACATTTTTGAAATAGAGCAATGGAAACAGTCCCACTTGCCATTCTTTATCCCCCACAATTACACAAGTGCACAAGATAACCGAGGCTTCAAATTTGGTCCTGAGCTTCCTGGAAGCTAACTTTTTAATTATCAGGTCCAATGAATCAAAAAATCTTTAAAAATTGATTGCTTCAAACTGAATCAATAATCTTCTGGCTATACTGAATGTTTGTCAAAAGGAAATGAGAGGAAACAAATTATAAGTCATTTTTTTCTCTCTATTCCATATTATCACGTTCTTTATCGATTGGCAGGTGCCTTGCCTCCTGAAACACACTGGTTGTTACAGGAAAATCTTGACATAAACATAATGAAACTTTGTTTTCATTTGCTGAAAAAACGTATTCAGGAAAAATAATACTTTTTAGTTTAACAAGGTGGTTGTCATGAAGAAAAACAACAAACAGGAAATAAGGAATCATAGACAGTTAATATGTGTGTGATCTCTCTCTGCCCGCTGGAGAACTGGGCTGAAGAACGCGTCTGATCATTTTCCTCTGGTGCTGACTGGTTACGACAATCCTCATGACATTTTACTCTTGATCAGTCCCAGTATTCCTGCTAGATGATGGATTTTAGAATTCTTTCTCCAAGGAAGGTGCTAAGGCCAGAGCCAGCCCATCCTCCAAAGATATGAATGAGAGATTTAAGTTATAAAGCCGTTACAAGGAGTGTAGGAGAGCCAGAAGAGCTGGGTGGGGTGACAGAAGGAGGGGTCACCAATGTAAAGGTTGCTGGGAGAGCTCCAGGGTTGAAAGCTCTTTACACATTTCTCCCATGTCTGCAAGGCAAGCTCAAGACATTAAGGGGACCCATACATGTAGGACCGTGCTTTCCACAGAGTTTTCTGAGAAAACACTAATCCTTCAGAATACACTAGGAAGAAATGTGTATTTTGCATTTCTTAATGCCATAATACAAAATATTTAGACTAGTATTCTAGCTCCTATGTTATTGTACATGGAAACATTTACCTAATATATCATGGTTCCTGAAGTCAGCTTCAAGAGGCATTAATGCTTGGGTTCCATCTCCAAAGATTCAGATTTAATTAGTCAAGAGTGCAGTCGGAAACCAGACTTTTAAAGTTTCCCAGGGGATTCTGGTTGAGAACCACTGGATTAAAGTACCAAGGACATGGCAGTCTGTGTTTATTCATACTGCTTCCTTGACACTTAAATGTTTATATTTTATTATTTGAAACTATGTTATTTATAACTGTAAGTCTCTGTACTGGTTCATTGCATTCAGCGCTTTGAATCTTGTTTCACATTTAGTAACTTTCTAGCAATAGCCTGTCTTAGCCATGGCTGTTGGAAGAGTCTTAAAGATCTAAGTTTAAAGCATTTTAGAACTAATAGGTATTGTGGCTCTCTTAGCTTCCTTTTCACCAAAAATGATTTTTTATTTTATTGAAGAGAGAGAAAGCAGTACCATAATCATGAATTTTAAGTATGATGTCGTAATTGTCATTTTCCATGTCCATTGCAGCCACACAATCACTTTAAGCCCATATTCATACTCAAATCCCTCTGCCAGTGATTCATTTGAGACCCAATTATGATGAAGAAAATGCAACGAAAGTCGGACTGAGTAATCCAGGGAATGTTCCCTCATGCTTAGGATGATACAGAAGGGAGAGTTCTCCTTTTTCCTGGATAATTTCATTTCTGTAGAGATATCAGGCTAACTTGTCGCCTTGCAAGCAACAAGGGTAAAATCTCAGACCCCTCCCTGATGAAGACTGACCAAAGAAGAGTTTGGGAGGCAGATCAAAAGCAGATAAAGAAGGGAGACCATCGTAAGGTAGGAGGGACAAAGGAACCTTGGAGACAGAAGGGAAGGTCTGGAAATAGATAAGCAAATTTTGACAAGGAGAAAAGAAGGATGTGGCAGGAAGAAAGCTAATGGGAGGGTGACTCCCAATGATCCATGCCCTTGTGTAATCCCCTCCCCTGGGCTGTGGGCATGACCTGTGAACATGAGAAGACATTACTCCCAGAATGGGTTAGGTTATGGCAAAGGGGGAAGGACTTCACAGATGTAATTCAAGTCCCTAATCAGTTGACTTTGTGTCAATCAAAAGAAAAATTATCTTGGGTGGGCTTGGCTTAATTAGGTGAGTCCTTTAGGAGAGAGTCTAGATATAGGAAACAAGAAGCTGCAGAGACACTTCTCTGTCGATCATGAAGAAGCAACCTTCTATGTTATGGAAAGCACCATGCATCAGGGAATGGTGGGTGGCCTCTAGAAGCTAGGGACCCCAGTCCTAGGGCTGCAAAAAAAACCTTAAATTCTGCGAAGAAACAGCCAGTGAGTTTGGAAGAGAGCCTCAAGTCTCAGACGAGAATTCAGTCCCAGGCCACACCTTGACTGCAGCCTTGTGAGACCTTGGGCAAAGGACCTAGCTGAGTCCTGCATGGACTCCTGATCCACAGAAACTGTGGGATAGTAAATTATCATGTTTTAAACTGCCAAATTTGTGGTAATTTGTTATGCAGCTATAGAAAATTAATACTAGGAGAAGACAAAAGATCAGGATGCTAAGACATATTAATTTAAAAAAATTTTTTAAATTCTTCTTGGTTAAGTGGAAGATAAGGTCATGTGCAAGAAGCCAAGGAGAAAGACAGACAATTAAAAGTGAAAAGGGTTTAAAACAGTCCTGTTATAAATTCAACAATGAGTCTAGACAGCCTGAATGTGCTTGTGTTTGTTTGAAGTCATATATCGCTGGTGAAAAGAAAGTTATAGACTGAATTCTAGTTTTGTGCTCATGGCTCATGTGCTAACTCTCGTCCACATATGGCAGACATCCCAATGAGAATGCATTGACAGCCTGGGTTCTCATTCTTTGCCAATATTTAGGCTACATTTAGTTCTTCCTCATTTTTCCCAAATATAGATCAAACTTCAAATATAGAAGATCAAATATAGATCAAACTTCACAATGCTTATACAAGTAATGTGTGATTTTGTGGAATACGGGGAAATGTGACTATATCAAGTGACAAGACTACATGAAAGTAATTTCAAACAATATATTAGTTGTCTAGGGCTGCTGTACCGTAGTACCACAAACTGAGTGGCTTAGACAATAGAAATTTATCCTCTCACAGTTCTGGAGGCTGGGAGTCCAAGATCAAGATGTCAGAAGGGTTGGTTCCTTCTGAGGATTGTGAAGAAGAATCTGTTTCATGCCTCTTTCATAGCTTATGATGGCTTGATGGCAATCTTTGATGTTCTATGGCTTATAGATGCATCAACTCTTCTCTGCCTTGAAGTTCACATTCTCCGTGTGTGCGTGTCTCTTCACATTGTCTTCCCTCTGGTCATGTCTGTGACCAAAATTCCCCTCTCTATATGACACCTGTCATATCGGATTAGGATCCAGCCTAATGACTTCACATTATCTTTATTACCTCTATAGAGACCTTAGTTCCAAATAAGGTCACATTCTGAGGTACTGGTGGTTAGTTCTTCAAGATATCTTTTTTGAATTCAGCCCATAACAAACATCTTTATTCTTCTCCAAATTTCTCTGGTGTCTACAGCATTGTATCTTCACTACTGCTGTTTTTTCCCAGCCTCTGTGATCATATCTGTGTTCCTCATCAATGGTTATAAGTACTTTAGGTTTCAGCCAGTAGGCATATAAAGGACTCAACCAGTTCTCCAGATAAGTCAATAAAGACCAACTGTCAGACGTTTAGGGAACAGAGGAACCTGAGATGTCTAACGTTCCTGTTGTGTCCACGTCTGGACATTTTTTGCCATTGGGAGCGCTGTGAAAACCAAGACAAACAGTAAAAGCTAAAGTGATGATAAATACTCAAACACAAGTATGTTTACATGATGTCGGCACCATTCTTTCTCCCTACTCATGCTTTTTGTTTATCTATATCTCTGAATCTTTTTTTCCTCTAATTTTCCCTTCAAATTAAATCTTAATACTACATTGCCATGATTTTAACAATTGCTTGTTGAATATTTATAAGACATTGAATTTGTATTTACGTAAAGGTCTGACACAACTTAATTCCAAAAGCTGATACTTCTTACCATGACTTCTGAGAAGTTGTTAGGTTTACAGTTAGTTAAACTTTCACTTCGTGAACTATTTTGAAAAGTGATTATGTTGTAAAATGCCTAAATTGTGATGTTACCTCCCTCAGCAGGAATATTATCTGATTTTTCACTTCCTAATAAATGGCTCTATTTATCACAGAAATGCTCTGACAGTAGAGGTGCTACTTTAATCAATAAATGACAGAGACTTCAGAAAAATAAACTCAGCTTTCCAAAATTTGGGTTTCACTATAGAAATGTCTCAAAGCAAACATTTATCTTAGTCCACAATACTTGACCCGGATTGCAAATTCCTTAGCTAAGGAGGAAATTTAGATTATATGCTGACTCTCTGGGGGAATCTTGGCTCTTTAATGGTCCTTCAGACGTGGTTGAGAGTGTGACATTGCCTGCAATTCCTCTGCCAAACAAACCCATGTGGTGAGTGATGCTCTTAAAAGGACAGTGCCTGAGTCAATTTGGGTCGGAAGTTTGGCGTTCTGTTACTGGTAACCAAAGAATCTGGTACTCCAGCTCCATCCTTAACGAATGTGATTTAATTTGGTCTGCTAAAGGACCTGTGCATTGATGTATTAAAATATGTTTTTTGGTGATTCTAATGTGCAGTCAAGGTTGAAAAGTTGAGTCCCAGAGGAAAAATCATTCTCTTATGCAGATGAAATTTGCTTAAAGTATGAATGGGCAAACAAAACATAGAAAAGCAGACTGTAGCCAATAAAGATTATGGAGCAAATAAGTATGTGCTGACTATCTGCGATGTGCCAGTTGTTCTGTAGGCACTGGGTTCACTGCAGTGGAAACTACACATATAAAGCTTTTGCCCTCAAAGAACTGGCAGTGTCCAGGGGAAGAAACAGGCAGTAAATGGAGAAATACACAAAAATAGTAACTAATAATATTTTAAATAATACAAATATGCAAAAGTCTATAAAGGAGAAGTATAGGCTGTCATGAAAGCAAATAGCAGAGGGACTTCACATACAAAACAGCCGATAACCAAGAGGAAGAGAGACGTCTGTAAGCAGAAAGATGGAAAATTTTAAAGGTAAAAATCAGCATAACAGGACTATTTTTAAACTAGTCTCCCAGGTTTTCATATGTTCTTTCTCCTAATCGGCCTCTTTTAACTTGGACTGATTCATTGGGAGTTCTAAGAAACCGTGAGTGATGAACAGTTAGCATCAGTGCAGTCATACAACAGAGCAGGACCTAGGTAGCCTGTGACCTTACAGTCCTAACTGGCTCTAGGACTCCAGAGAGTCACAGCGTTAATACAGAGTAATGTTGTCACATGCACTGGTCTGGGCACACAGCTGTTTCATCAGCAGTAAGGTCAGTTAACAGCTACAACCTTTAAATCAGAGGCAGGAATCTGATTCATACAGTCTGGCAAGCCTGCCATTCTGGGCTAACTTATTTCACCACACAAGAATCCTAATATCAATTGATCCAAAGAGAATCATCGAAAATAACTGCATTTAAAGTCTTGAAGTAACCTATTTTTTTTCTTTTATCTATTTCACAGAAATATTGTGAAAACTTATTGGATTACTCTTTATATCCAATAAAATCTATAAAGACGCTGAGCCCTTTGGAATGAATTCCATTTTAACCTGCTTTTCTATTGTTGATGCTTTACTATAGAGATTTACAACTTGTGTATGAAATGTGATATTTATTAATATTTTATGTTACCTTCTGTAATTATAATTTTTATTAAAATATTATAAGGATGACAAATGACACTATTTTTAATTGTACCTACTTAATGGTCAGAAAGCATATAGAATGTTCTTCACTAATAGATCAAAAGTTTAAATGATTTTTTTGTGACAATAATAATTTTCTCTTCTGAAATTGTGATTTTAAAAAATTTAAATCTATCTGTAGGCTGCTGCACTTACATTCTAAAGTTTTAAATTGGAAGTGAAATTAAACACTAACACAATTCTAAAATAGTCTTGAAAATAATTTTTTAACTTGTTTTACTGAAAGAAATTGAAAAACAGATGTTAAGCGTGTGACTAATAATTATGGGCAGTTTTACTCCACAATTCATGAAAACACACATTTATGCACATACACACTGACTACTTTTTCCTTTTCACAGTTTCATCTTAAGACACATTTTTAATCCACTTCAATCTAAAGGCAAAATTTTGAAGAGGTTTTAAAATAAAGTCATTGAGTTATTTTATCAGTTTGTCACAGTAAAATGTCAAAGCAAGTCAATAGCTGATTGACTGCAATGTTCCACCCCTCATCCGAAATGTGGCTGAAGTTAGTTTTCCTTCTCAAGTCTCTTTGTCTGACTTGCCAAAAATAAAAGACAGTAGAGAGCTGGCTTTTCACAAGATGTGGCCCACAACCAGGGTAAAATCCTCATGTTTTATTCCAGTGATTTTTTTGTTTGTTTGTTTCAGTTTTTACTTGTAATCTCAACATGCTTTTAGTTTGGTGACTTCTAAAAATTTTATTTATTTTATTATAAAAGAAATGTATTCTTGTTGTGTAATCTGAACAATACTTTACAATACACTAGTATTGTAGAATACTAGAATACTAGAACTACTTTACAATACACTAGTACATTCAAACACATTAACATATATAGAAATACATATTTACATATTATGCGTATTTACATATGTATTATATGTGTGTATATATAATCATTATATTTAAACAATAAAGGGTATTAAAATATACTACAAGCAAACATTTATTATGTTCACTGTATCATTATTCAATATGTATTACATACTAAGTACACGTTAAGTATTATTCAAAGAGTACATGAAGATATGAAACCTGCCTTCAAATTATTCTAAAAGACAAAAAGCAGAGAGGACATAAAAACACATCCATATAAAAAGCATTTGCTACATAGTAAATGTTTTTCAAAAAAACAGCAAATATAATTATGAAGCTTAAAACATTGCAAGAAATTATAACATTTTCCCTTTTTCTCACTGCATTGTGACTCAACAGCTAGAAAACCAAAAGCAGGTAGAAGATTACAGGATGAGGATGTAATCAGAAGTCTGTTTAGAACTCAAAGTTCATCTATTATTTAGATAATTCATGGAAGATTTGTTAAGAAAAAGATGGTAAGACTCTATAATGTAATTTTTAAAACCCCAAAATTGTGTAGGACTCAAAGAAATTTCTTCCTTTTGTGGACACTATGTTTTTTAATCTTTATCATGAAGGAAGTATGGAATCAGTGTGTTTTACTTTAAATAAATTTTTCACCATTTTATCACCAATATTCGTGTATTAAACTACGTTAAACTTGGGAAGGCGAATTTTGCTAGACTAATGGTAATAAACCAGAAGTGTAGCCTTTCTTACACTGTACAAAATGCTTACACCTACAAAATCTCATTTGTTACAACAGCTCTGCCAAGCAGATATTCTATTCACGTCCGTTTTACAGGAAGAAATTAACTGACTTTCCCAAGGTCAATCTACTAGAGAGTGGTGAAACTAGGAGCATATGGTCACACCCCAGTACAGCTTCACAAGCTAAGTAAAGGTATTTTGTTTGATATTGTAGAGTAGACACAGTCCTGAGGAAGTTTATAGGATATCCTCCATGCCCCCTCAGCTCCCTGCAAAAAAAATATCCTTGGTCTACTTTGTTCTTACCTCTCATAGTCTTTGGTTGAACTGATGGCCCCAGTTCTTCACTGCTCACAACACCTCCATTCTTTCATTGTAACATTGTGGCTTCATCCCAGGCTAATGCTCAGCATCTAAGCTTAGGGGTGTGACTTACTTTGGCCAATTTGACGTAAGCAGAGGTGACACTAGCAGTCTTAAAAAGTGTTTGGCTGGCTTGCTCTAATGCTTATTGTTGCCAAGAGAAAGACACATCTTAGGTTGTCTTGCTTATTTCAGGAGGAGGATAAGACATATGTGGGGCCAAACAGCCCCAGCCAAGGTGCCCAGCCAAGCCCAGAATAGAGCAGAGCCTGCAGCAGACCTCAAACACGTGAGCAAACACAGCTGAGAACCACAGGACCATGAGATTAAATATGGTCCAAAAATTTAAGGCTCAGAACCAATCAGTAGAACTCCAGAAATATTTGAGAAATAAAATTTTATTGCTGTTTTCCACTGAGAGTTTGCATTGTGTGTTACGTATAAAAAATTAACTATTAACAATCCAAAAACATGACAATATGATAAAACTATGAACTCCTTCTTGCTCTCATTTTATTTTTATCTCTCCAAATTTTGAGATATCAGAATCTGCTCAAGGACAAGAACACAATCTTCTGATTACAAAAATTTACTCTTAAACATGGAGAAATTAAAAGCACATTTCATGATCTCAAAAAAAACTTCACTGAACCGAGTCAGTAGGAGCAGAGATATTTACTAACCTTTCAGATAACGAGGGGACACAGCGGGGAAGAAGGATAGACAGTTCTCGTAAGTTAAAAAAAGAAAACCCAGTAACAGAAAGGTCTCATTAGTCCCGTTTCTGATAAAGAGAGTCATGTCTCTGGAGAAGACGCATCTGCGTGTGAAAGACAATTGTGTGCACAGTGTGCGCACAAGCTTAAAGGAACACATTATGCTCTCTGAAAATTACAATTTTGTAAGCTTCTACGATGCTTGACATTCCAAACTCTAATGCTTTTTATTATTAGGAAATGTCTCCAACAATAAATGAGCAAATTTTAGCAAAGAGACCGTTTAGTGATCTCTCAAAGGGCAAATGAGGATTTGGTGTTCTGCAGCTGCAGTTGGTAGCCAGCACATTCCATCTGCTGCAATTAGTTTACAGTTAGGATCTTGTAGCTGATATTAATGGGTTTTTCAGATTCTTAAGCACCAGTACAAGGAAGAAAACAGGCTGAATCAGTTAGACGGGCAAGGTTAGAGGAAATCAGACATGAGTTGCATCTGTAGAAGGAAGAGTGACCAAATCTAAGTGTGCATGTCTGCTGGGAGTGCACGGCCTTTTCAAGGCTCGCATCTTTCTCTTTTGTACAGAAGTACAAACATCGCCTCCCTCTATACTTTGTAGGAGGTGACATCCATCTCTTTTCCACTACATCATGTTATCCCTGGGTACTTGGTTGATGCTGAAGAAGACGTTCTTTATTGACTTATAGAATACATGACCAAGATAGTAAATTTGATTGTTGGTAAAATTACAGCATGAAAAAACAAATATTAATTACAAAAATGTACCCCATTCTTTCATGTTTGGATCCCTAAATTAATTTTCTAAAAATTGGTTACTATGCCTCTTAAAAAGAAAAAAAAATTAAGCAATAATTTTAATTTGCTTTTAAACAAATTATTTTTTCCAGAGGAACTAGATATTCATAATCAGCATCAATTTAAATATCCTGGCAATAGCATTGGTTAATACTTTGAATTTATTCTAATGGCTATTTTTTCTCCAAAAATATAACTTCCCACTCTAATGTTATTCTATTTTAAAAAGAAAATTCAGCTTTCTAACAAGCAGGGAAAAAACGCCAATTTTTATGCCACTGAATTGATTTAAATGCTTAACTATTTCAAAAAGTTGTTTGTTTATTTGTTTTTAGCATATCAGGAACTCTAATACACAGAGGGTTGACCTTTTTTTTTAATAAATGGGCAACAAAAACATGGAGTCTTTTATTTGAATGTCTTCTCTGTAGCAATATCATATCATACAGAAAAAATAGGGGTAATTGAACACCAAGCAAAAAATTTGAAGCTATAGCAGAAAATATAAAAAGGTATGAAATTGCTTGATTTCGGACTAAATCATGCAAAATTGAAATATTATCTTTGCCCTTTACAGAGTCACCCTGAATAAACTTGGCCAATAAAACAGAAGTTTTCCTTTTTGTTTTTGATTTTTCATTCCTAAAAAACAGTTTTATCTAATATAAATTGTGCTACCTGATTTTGTAAGGCAAATAAATCGAATTTAAACCCTATCCTACATGCAGTCAGAACAATTAAATTTGGATATTTCAATTTCTCCAAGAATTTGCTTGCAATCTTACATTTTTGCTGGTTTCAACATCCAATGTCTGATATGTTTGTTCCATATAGTCTTTTTTTCGCACTCTTCCATTATGACTATCAAAAATAAAACAAATATTAGTCTCACAAGTTGTGTGCACGTGTACGTGCACAGAGAGAGTTTTACAAAAGGCTGTGGAGATAATAGGCTGAATCCCTGTGAGCTTGTTTCAGAAACTATGCACCCAGCACATTTTGTGAGTAACTTTGCTCTTTTCTCAATGGTTTAGATTTTATAGAATCTATTTCCAAGTGATGAATTATAAAATATGGTTTCCCCTGATGAGTTTGATGAGGAATCTGAAGATTTTGTTATTATGTCAAAAGATAGAGTAGTATTTTGCCTCCGACTGTTCTCTTTGACATGACCACCTGGTAGTTGCTTCTCTCATTTACAAGGATTCTGAACCCGTCCTCAGAATTTAGGCTGCTGCTCTTTACAATGGATCTTCCAGCCTCACGACGAGAATGTCCAGTCAGGAGACAGATGGAAAGAATTAGGTACAATCAAATCAGTCAAAATGGTCAGCAGGGGGTTTGGGTTGTAGGTTGCTGGAAACATTTGGTTTTACGACGTCGAAGACACAGATTTATTCTAAGCCAGTTGTCTTTCCTGTGTGAAACTGTGTATTCTCTAGATTAGGGAAGAAGCATAGCTTAGCGCCCAAGAGTGTGTGGTCTGGGATTAAATACCTGGGTATTAATTAGCTGTGAAACCACAGTATCTCAGTTGTAAAATGGAAAAAATAACAGTTCTTGCATCATAGAATTGTTGTGAATTTAAAGAAAATAATGCGTGGAAGTGTTAAGAACAGATACATAATAAGTTCCAATAAATTATAGCAATTTTTATTTTTTAAATATTTTAATGTCAGATTCAGGGAATGATGGATAATCTACAAAGTTATGCATATTTGATTTGTTCTGCCTGGGTCTAATTATATTTCCAAATGAAGAATCATAAAATGTGGTTTCTGAAGTTACTTCTGAGATTTACTAGATGTGTAGCCTTAAACATATAATTTACACACAAAACCCCATCTCAGCCTCAGTTTATTTACCTGTATGTAACAAGGTTATGTTCTACAGGGTCTATCTGCTTAAAATTACATGAATTCATTTTGTACTCACAATTTTTCTAAGTACAGCCCCTGAGGTTATTTATACGTTGCAATATATATATTATAGTAATATATGTATATATTATAGTAATATGTATACTATAGTAATCCTATAAAAATATTTTATAGTAATTATATATATGTATGTATCCATACATTTATTTCTGAAAAAAAAAATAAAATATTAACATATTCGATCACGAAGTGCTGCAATTATTATATAATATATAGGATATGCATCATATTACCTTTCTAAAACAACAAAAACACCTGAATTATGAAAAAAAATCATGGCCCCAAGATTTTTGGGTAAGGAGTTGTGGACCTCTGTATCGCTATAAGTAGGGTAATGTTCCAGTTTGAGAAAGTCCCAGTTTATACTCATTGCCCTGGTATAATTAGTAGCATCCCTATTTACACTCAAAAGTATCCAGTTTGAACAATAAATTATATGTTCATCCCAACAAAATGAAACACAATTCATAGTTCCTGCTCTCAAAAACATTACTAAATAAATGAGGAGAAGAAATGAAACAACATTATCTGAATCAGTTGGAATAATGGCTCTCAGTGGAGGGAACCCTCCTGGGAGGCATGTCTGGAAATCCGTGGGTGTGCTGTGAACTATCACAATCCTGGAAGATGTACTGGCTCCTGGTAAGTGTGGGGCAGGGGTTCTGTACACGCTGCAGTACACAGGACTGCCCCACAGCGTCAAGATCCGTCCCGGTTCCTTACAACCTTCACTACGTAAATGACAAAATTCACTAAAATATAAAATGGCTATACTTTGGCAAAAGGAAAACTGACAAGTTATTTTGATAAAAAGTGAACTATGGACAAAACCAATAAATTAGAAAGATCATAGCTGGGGGAAGTTTAAAGTAAAAATAGATATTCTCTTCCAATTATTGAATTGCCACTGATTGCCACATATTCCGTCTGCGCAAGAGATAACTGTAGTAAAGTAATAGTAATTGTAATTAAAAGTAACTGTACCAGTGAGATTTTGGTAGCAATTCAGTAATTTTCACTTGTACTAGTATCTTATTCGTTTCATTGGTGGCATGCAATAGTTAACCCACGTGCAGTAGTGTTGACATGAAAAATAGCCCACAAAATAGATCCCCAAATCTGGCAATCCTGGGAAGTTTCAGGACATGCCCTACTTCTTCATTGTCTCCATCTGGAAAATCTGTCGTTTGTTATAACAAGTCATCTTTTCTACAATTAAAATAATTTCCATTTGTTCCTTATATTCAAATAAGTCTTTTCTTTACTAATTTCCTTAACACTAGCTTTTATTCGAGTATCCACCTTTCTTCTCTTCCGTTGTCCTTACTTCTTGTGTGGAACGGATTCTCCCATTCATAATTCCATTAAACAACTGCTCATATATTAATTTAATGTTGATGCAATCAACCATTTTATTATGTTTAAGATCAACATACTCAACAATTTAAATTAAAAAAATGCATGTAAGTTTATTTTGAATAATTTCCTTTTATTTTACCGTTGTATTTCAGTTAGGGCATTCTAAAGTTTAGCAACTTTTTTTAAGGTGGAGATGGATTATACTATTACCTATAAATTTCATTTGAGAATAGTAAAGATGGGTTACAAAAGATTGGTTATAAGAGGGCATTGAATTTCTTGGAGTTGCTGAATTACTGACATAAGATAGTATGATATAATGTAGAATAAATTCTAAGTTATACATTCAATGGATGCTCAGTAAAATCTCAGACACAGTCTGCGATGAGGGAAAGTTGAAAACAGCCAGTGTGTCCACTATTGGAGGAATATGACGCTGTGTGGCACATTAACGTGATGGGACTCCACATGGGCATCAAAGGTTATACCTGTGATAGCTGGAAATACATGTATGATACAATATTATGTAAACGTTATAAAATTCAAAATGATATGTATTGAATGATTTTAACTTTGTAAACCTACGTGTCCATGTGGAAGAAAATATGCAAAATCACAAAATGTACTGAGCTTGGGTAGTTACTAGATATGCGTGATTTTAACATTAATATTTTCAGTGTTAAAATATTTAATAAAGTAAAAATATTTTTAAAGTAAAATTATTTAAAGTAAAATTTTTAAAGTAAAGTAAAGTAAAATAAAGTAAAAATATTTTTAAACAATTTTAAATTATATTTTAGAAAGAAGAGAGGTGAGTGCCGTCAGTTAGGAAATATAGCTAACGTTTCATGGTGACAACGGCCTGCCAAGGGTTGAGCCTTATTGATTAGTGGGCCTTTTTGACTATGCTTATTTGACTATCAAGAAATGGTCAAATAAGCAAAAATGACACAAAGGGAGAGGAGTAGAGTCATGACATTCACGTCAGGGAATTGGCCTGCCTGCCAGGTGCTCTGTACCTGCTCTGCTTATCTGGACCAGAGGACTGCCCAGAGCCTTCAAAAGATTAAAATGAGGGTTAATGAGGTTCTGATGGGCCTTCATTAAAGGCCAAGGAGACAATGCAATTGATGATGTGGTCATGAGCGTAGATCCACGGGGGACGATACAATGACAACAGTATCTTAGGGGAATGCTATACACCACCACTCGTCTGCAATCAAGTCCGTTATTTTGGAATATATACACTTCCAGAACAAATAGCTCCCATTATTTGTAAAAATTATTTTAAAAATTGGACCACATCAAATGACAATCTATTTATTGCCTTAGTTTCTTTGGAAACTCATTGGAATAATCACTGCTAAGTAAGAAAAGTTCAACAAAATCGTGATCTAGTTTTAAGAAGTTGCACTCTGTGAAAAATTATCACTTGCTATTTTTATTTAGGTAAGAGAAAAAATAAATGAGAAATTCAAACCCTTAGGGTTTTGTAGGGAATAAATGTTGAAATATGTTAACAGATATCATAAGGTCCACTTATCATGCTTTTTTAAAGAAAGAATTTCAATAATTCTCTTGAAAACACTTGCAAACCAAAGACACAATTTGTCTTGGGAGCACATGTTTTATAATAAACACAAATACACATTATAAAACCAGAGAGTAGCTAAACAAGATTTTAATGAGTAGCTTTGAAACTTGATAAATAATACTAAATATGAAACTTCCTGCTAGTGTTTTTTGGGTGTATTCTAATCTCAAAATTAGAGCACCTTCATGAGTAATGTGTAATAAAAATAATTATTTAAACAAGGAAAATGTTCAGCTGGAGAATCCCAGAAATATTCCTTCTTTCTTCTGATTCTTTCTCTATCATTATAGGAGCATCCTATACGGAGATGAAAGACAGGTGGACTACAAAGTTTGTCCCTGTGTAGGGAGCTTTACGTGAGGGTAAATGTGGTAGAAAGAGAACTGAGTGGAAGAGAGGAGCATCCTAGCAATCAGACCACAGCACCCAAAATGTCCCAAACTGATTCCAAAATGTCCCTTCCCCTCTCTCCTCTTCCTTCCTTTTTCCCAGAGATGTAACCAAAGTATTTGACCTCCTCTCCTTCTCCTTAATAAATTGTAATTTCCACTCAGTTCTTTCATTATTTCAAAAGCATTAATAATTCTTTATATGCATTTGAACATGAAGTTGAAAGCTGTGTGATACTAATTATATTCTTTCAAGTGAAGTGCCTGTGACTAAAATTCTCTGAGTGGAAAGAACTTACTGTCTTAAATGTAGAGTGATAAATTACTTCAAGAAGCTTAAAAATTGCCTAAACTCACTGAACAGTCATGAATCAAATTAAGCATAAAAAATCATCTACTATGGAATGCAAGGAAATTATTTTAGTAAGGACCTTTGCACTATTAAAATGACAAATTTCAATCTCTCCGATATCGAGATGTGTTTCAGCTTATATTTAGTCCTTTTTCTTTTGATGTGGCATTTACATACAATTAAGTTCATGAATCTTAGGTGAACATTCTCTGAGATTTGATAAGTGGATGCCTCTGCGTAACCCAAATTTGTGTCAAGATATAGAATGCACTCAATAACCCAGAAAGTTTCTTCATGTGGGAGGGTCCATCCCCTCCCACATCCTCTGCAGAGGGAACTCATTCTGATATTTTCCCACAATAAATTAACTGGGTTGTGCTAGAGCATCCTCTAAGTAGCATCATGCAATTCATATTCTTCTTGTAAAGTTTCCTTCACCTGGTGTGATAATTTCAGGTTAATCTATATCTGTCTTTGAATCAATAGGTATTTTCTTTTTATAGATGAATAGTATTCCATTATACAAATATGCTACAGTTCATCCGTACTCCTAATGATGGCTACTTAGGCGATTTCCAGTTTCTGGTTACCATTGATAAAGCTGTTTGAACATTTACATAAAAATCTTCTTGTGAATACGTCTTCAATTTAACTGGGTGATGACCCAGGAGTGTAATTGCTGGGTCAGAGGTAAGTATATGTGTGGTTTTATAAGAAATTGCTGAAATTTTTCCCGAATAGCTATACAATTTTTCACTCCTTCCAGTAATAGATGAGAGTTCCAGAAGCTTCATGCTTTCAAACAACTGGTGTTGTCAGTCTTTTCCTCATTTAGCCATTGGGGTGAGTGTGAAGTGGTATCTCATTGGATTTATACTTTGCATTTCCTGGATTAATGATGATGTTGAGCACATTTCCATATGCATATTTGTCATTTGCATATTTCTTTTTGTTAAGTGTGTGTTCAAGTTTTTTCTCCATTTTTCATTGAATTCTTTCTATTTTTGTTATTGAATTGTAAGAGCTCTTTATATATCATGGATACCATTTGTCTGTCAAATGTGTTTTGCAAATATTTTCTTCCACTCTGTCACTTGCTTTTTCATCTTCTTAAATGTGTTTTTTGTTAATATACATAATTTATCACTTTGAAGAAGTCTAATATATTGACTTTTTCTTTTATTATTTTTGCTTTTTTGTGAAATCCTTGCTTACACCTGAGTCATGAATATATTCTGCAATATTTTCTTTTAAGAGGCTCATGTTTTTAGCTTTTATATCTAGGTCCATCTTGAATTAATTTTTATGTATAGTATGAGGTAGGGTGTGAGGCATATTATTTTTTCTATGTGGATATCAAGTTATTATAGCACAATTTAATGAAAAATTTTTCTTCTCAACATTGGAGGGCTTTGGCAACCTTATAAAAACATTAAGTAACTGTAAAAGTGTGCAGTCAATTTTCTGGGATCTCTATTTGTCTATTTGTAGATCCTTATTCCATTGTGTCTATTGACTTCTGTACATTCATGAAAATCATTAAGACATGTAATGTGAGTCCTTTAACATCATGCCTTTATTTCAAGATTGTTTTGGATACTCTAAGCCATTTGCGGCTTCACATAAAAAAATTTAAACCAGTTTATAATTCTCTTTTTAAAATAAGCCTGCAGAAATTTTCATATGAATTAAAAATAATCCACGGATCAAGTTGGGGAGAATTATCCTGTTAAAAATATTAGATGTTCCACTCAGTAAGCATAAACTCTCTTTCCATTTATTTAGGACTTCTTTAATTTATCTTAGCAATGTTTGGTAGTTTTAAATGTAAACATCTTCTTACATATCACTTTTTTAAATTTAGTACTAAGGAGTATTTATTTTTGACAGCATCAAAAATAGAATTTTTAATTATCATATGCCACTTATTTTCTGCTAGTGTTACTGAACCCAAACACAGGTTTGTTTACCCGCTGCATAGTAGGGCCAATAAAGAAAAACTGAAATAGCAGGCTTGTGGCAAGGAAAGAGGTTTACTATTATCAAAAGGCAGCCAGATGAGGAGATGGGAGTTAGTTAGAACTCAGATCCACCTCCTAGAAGGGAAAAAGGTAGGGGTTTTTATCTGGGGTTTCAGGTAGGGGAGGGGGAGCATGTGCTGGGGTTTTAGGTAGGCGAGGGGGCATATGTGGACTTTCTGGTTGGCACCTTCCCATCAGCCTGTGTTTGGCCTTGCAGACTGAATTTCTTTTCCCTTGATTGTCTGGACTGTTCTGGTTAGTTTTCATCTTCGGCCTGTGTTTGGCCTTGTGAGGCTGAATTTTGATGTCTGGATCTTGACTTCCTGGGAAAGACAGCTCACTCATATACCAAGGAGGGACAGAAAGACCTGGTTAGTTCTGAACAGTTGATTATGGTGAATATGCAATAGCTGCAGTTAGCAAAGCTTATCTCAAAGTTTATGCTCTCTTCTTCTAGCCCAGGGAAGATTTTTTAACCTCTTCATTTTCAGTTTCACTAGAATATTCAGATGCAATTGATTTTCTATGTTAAACTTGTGTACTGCAACCTTGTCAAACCCATTATTATTTCTAGTTTCTGTTTTTTGGGTTCATTAGGATATTCCTTGTAAACAATGATGTAATTTTCACACTGCAATGGCTCGAACACTCAATTTCATGTTGAATGGATGTGATGTGTGTGGGCATCCTTGTATTATTCCCAATCTTAGGGGGAAATCCTTTAAGTTTGCCAGCATATATAATATTAGCTGCAGGTTTATAGATACTCTTTATAAGACTGAATATGTTTCCCTCAATTCCTACATTGGTAATTTGTGCTCTCTTATTTTTATTCCTTAGTCGATCTAATTCAAAATTTATCCATTTTGTTGAATTTTTCAAAGAGCCACATTTTTCCAGTGTTAATTTTCTCTAATGTTGCCTGTTTCTTAGTTCATTTTGTCAATTTCTAAAACAGAGGCAACTGCAAAATTAAGAGACAGTGTTTATTTGGGTTCTTAGAATTGTTGTATTTCTGTTCTTATGCTTGTTCCTTCCTTTTGTGCCAATTTTGGTAATTGTGTTTTTAAAGGAATTTATTCATATAAACTGTGCAGTCAAATGCATTGAAAGAAAATAGCTCAAGACATTCTTTTATTATAATTTTTCTTTAATATTTTTATTATGCATAATCAGGTGCAAATCCTCCAGAGTATTAGGTCTATAAATTTACCATATTAACTAATTTTTATCTCAAAATATCAATTTCCTTATTACTAAACACCTTAACTTTTGTGTATACAATTTAACACCTCTGATAGAGTATGATGGGAAATCACAAAAAAATTGATTGTCCTTCTTCTGCTTAGAGGAATGCCTCAAGCAATCTTTTTCTCTGAATTTCTTTCTCATACAGAAAGGAGACAGTGAAAATGCTACCTGAGTGATAAATAAATGGCAAGCAATAGGATATATTGGAGCACATGAGGAAGCCATTTGGGGTAAAGCTAATTCAGCCTGAGTTTGTTTTTCCAAAAGGGCCTGTCGCCTGCATTGTGTATCTGCTTTGCCATGTCCCAAAGAGAAGAGTAAATGCCCTTAAGATAAGGATACAACTTCCCCCACATTGACATTTCCTTAAGGATAAGCATTTCTCCCTAGGCTAGGATTTGATTGCTGCACTCCTCCTGTGACCACCCAGCTCCAGGCAACAGACCTGACACCAGCCATGCCCATCAGACAGCAGACCTGTTCCCCGCTGTGTCCATCAATAGCTATTCTGGCAGGGCAATCTGACAGGGCGATCTTGTGGCTATTGTGAAAGGGACATTACATTCCTATGTGATACAGGCTCTTTGATGGTATATAACTGCTCCGTACACCCCACTTCTTCCGTGCCCTTCCTTCCTTAGGGAAGGAAGGTCTCGGGCTATGGTCCTCAAAAGTTGGCTCATAATAAACTCACCCCAATTTTGATTTATAGATTGATTATGGATTATTTATGTCAACATGAGAAATACAAAATTCAAAAGGAAATAACATTTCAGACAAAGAACTTGAAGACACCAGCAAGTTATTTTTTCTCAAAAAACTAAGTCCAAAAATAATATGGCTTTTGTTCTCATCTCTATTACTAATTAACCAGACCTACATGCAAATTCTTATCAGGCACATCTATTTATTCAGAAATGCCTTCTTATCAAACTCAGTGAAATAACCAAATTTAAAAATCAATTGAAGAGCATAAAATTAAGGATAATGATTAGCTGGGTTATGTTTGTAGAACCAAATTCAAATGCAGTCGTTATGTCAGGGATGAAATAGAGACGGTCAACGCAGGCGCACGAAGGAGAAAGAAACAACCTCTCCTGGCAGGAGCTGACCGCTCTTCTCGGAGAGAACAGAGGACACCAACCCAGCTCTGAATGCCACGTCTGCTCACATAGTCTCTGGACTTCCCCATTCCCCTTGTCCAGCGATGCTGATCCACATAAGAAAGAAGACCACTAGGCAACCAACCAGCTGAAAAAGCCAAATAACTTCCATTTTCTTTCCATAAAAATCTTTTCTTCTGTGAGCAACTGGGAACTCATTGCTCCCGTAGCCTTGAGTTTCCCAGCTTGCAGGTCGAAACCCTTGCAATAAACTCATCTTTCTCCTTTGTTTTACTTAGTTTGCAGAATTTGGTTTTTGACACGTTGAATTAAAAATGGGGGAAAAACTTACTAGTTTTGTCCTTAGGAATGTGGTCAAAGTACTCAGCAGCGTTCCTCTTCCTCTATGTTTTCCGTCAAGATCCACCTTGTTTCTCTAAGCCACTGCACCAAGTTTTCTTTTCTTGATTAAAGAAAACATCTCCTGCCCCCCTTATTCCTTGTTCTCGGTTCATGCAACAGCAGAGTATCCATACATTTGTAAACAAGGAGCCTAATGGTAAATTTTGCTGAAGTTTTGTTCTAAGAAAAACCCTATCACTAAAGATGAGTGTGCATGCTTTTCCTAGCCAGCAAATGAAGACATTGTAGCCCATAATATACCCTTATTTGTGTTGAATGTCAACAACCTCAGATCCAAACTCACTGCCCAAATGCTTTGAGGTGTGTTTAGTTACTTTAAATGGGCTTTCATCTATTTTAGCCTTAGATGTCTTCTTTCACACTATATTTTAATTTCCAAGCCATTTATGATCTTTTTAGAAAGTGGTATGATATAAATCTCTAGGGGAAAAAATATGGAAGATTTTTCTCTATTAATAAAATCACTTGCTTTTTCCTGCTATGTGCATGGAAAGCTTGCAGCAGTTCCTGGAAACAAATTCTAAAGATAGTTACCGCGCTTTATTTATTGGAGGTACCAACGTCATCACCAACAAAAAGGTCTTGTAATGGAAAGCGATGAAATCTTTCTGAGTGAACAAAGCAAAGTCTGGAGGGAGCCTCTGAGTTATTGAAAGTGAGATACAATCAATTGCATTATTTACAGAGACTGAGCTGCCTCTCTCCCCCGGTGGAGCCAGAAGCTTTTGTTGTATGAAGACCCATTCAATCTTGCAGCCGGAAAAGAAGCCTGAGGCAAAACTTCACTAGATTTGAGATTTATCAGAGGGACTCAACCTTCCCCTATTTCAACAAGTCCCTCTTCAATCCCATTCCTTCCTTTTCCTACATCCACCTAGCTGTATCTCTGACAAAGTATTAATTTAGCACATTCTTCTCCAAACCACCCACGCAGAGATATTGACATTTTTATAGGATAGTTTTAAAGAACAAAATCTTAGAATGCCAAAGAAATGCTTCCATGATTGTACAGTATATTGTCATAGGTAGTGAGAATATTTTGGTGGTGTGTTTTTTGTCTTTTTTTTTTGTGCAGTGAGTGATAGTCATTCTCTTATTCAAATCAGAAGAGAAAACAATATGCTTCCATAAACATAATTTCCTCATAGTTTCATTTCAGTTTTTGATTTAAAATAATAAAAACTGCCTCTATCAACCATAGTTACTTACCATATAATCGTATTCACCAGGTTGGCCTAGAATTTGGACTGTTTCTGTAAACTGAATCCATTCTTTTAAAAAATTGCTATAGACAATAATCAAAAGAATATGTAAGCCTACAAAGGGATTTTCCAAAGAAAATCATCACAGAAAGGTTTCTGAGTCACGGAAGACTCACTGGAACCGTGTTTTAACTTCCCAATAGGACCCCTCTGAATGACCAAACTACTTTACTTAAAAATTGGATCACAGTATTATTTAAATTGAAATTTTATTAATATTAATACATATTACATATTCTAGAATTTAGCATGGCTGTTCATGTGTGGGCATGAGAATAATGAAAACCCCACCAAAACAGAAGTCAAGGTGACCTTTTGCCTTGTGAAGCTTGTCTGCGGGCAGCATCCTCTCTGCCTCCGATGGAGAGCATTGCCTGAGGAAGAGGCTCTGGGACAAATTATGAGATTCTGGCCCCGACTGAAAGAGAGGAAGAATTCTGACTATTTTCTCTTATTACTTTTATAAAGTCACTTATATTTTCTGGTATGAGAATTTCTTTTGTTTTACTTCTCTTTTTCATTTTGTTTTGTTTTTTTATTTGTATGTGGGAGAGTTTCTGACATTTTCATATCTTTTAATCCCGATTCCCAAAACCCTAGATGTCCTCAGAATATTGATTATGTACATAATGAAAATTCACCCAGAAATATATCAAAGCTGATGTTATGTAGAGACAGGCTATTCGGATATGTTGTTTTCAATTAAAATTAACAGAAAAATCAGTCAGAAAATGACACTTTAAAAACAGGAGGAATTATTGGCTAATGTATCTGAAGTGTCCAGTGCTAGACTTGATTTCGGGAGTCTTTTTTTCCAGGACTCAAACAATAGGACAAAAATTCTGTTTCTTTCTCCCCATTTCTTGATTCTTCTTCCTCTGTCAGTGCTTTTTTCAGGCAGATTCTCCCCCTCATGGTCCCACGTGTAGCTGTCAGCAAAGTCCTGGGCTATCAGCATCCTCATCCACATCTACAGGGAGTACAGGAACCTTTTCTGGTGGAACGTGTGGACCAGGATTGGCCTCGCCTAGTAGTGTGCCCAGTCTTGACCTCTATGGAACACAGCCCCAAGATAGCTCCAAAAGCACTCATTTAGTTCCTTTTGTATAATCACTTTCCATGGACTCCCAAATTCAAACCAAACCAATTTATAATGGCCTAGAAAGATGTAAAACAGCAAAGGAGAGCACAGTCTATTAATATTCCATTAGAAGTAAAACTGAGAGCAGTTGGTGGCAAGTCCAGCATCCGTATTTTTTCCTAAGACTCTCCAGGAATGAGTTTGTGAACATGCTACTATGTTAGTTCCTTAGTTCTACTCACAAGGGGAAAGCCAATCCCTGAGGAAGTGCAGTTATGGGAGGAAAAGTTGCTTGTTGCAAGTTTGTATGTTGGATGGAATAGAATCTGTGATGGTTAATTTTATGCATCAACCTAGCTGGGCCATGATGCTCAGATATTTGGTCAAACATTATTCTGGATGTTTCTGTGAAAGTGTTTTATGGATGAGATTAACATTTAAATCAGTGGACCTTGAGTACAGCAGATTAACCTCCATAATGTGGTGGGTCTCATCCAATCAGTTGATTGCCTTAATAGGACAAAGACTGACCTCCTCCAGGAAGAAGCTCTGACAGCAGACTGCCTTTGGATTCAGATTGTAACTCCTCCCCGGGTAGCCAGCCTGCTGAACTGCTCTGCGGGTTTTGAAATTGCACCTCCACAATCACATAAATCAATTCTTTAAAATAAATCTCACGCAGACACACACGCACACACACACACACATTCTGTTGGTTCTGTTTCTCTAGAGAACCTTGTCTAGTAAGGAGCCATAATTAATAATCACGAAAAGTATCCTTTGATAAATTTCCTAAGAAGTGTGTGAGCCTTTTCACATAATCACATCAGATAGATAGATTTAGAGAGATACATGATTTATTGATCCCAGTCACTTGCCATCTCCCTATCAACCATTCACAATTATTAATAAGCAATGGAAACTTAATTGGTAAAAATAGACTTTAGTTTCTCTGTGAATTTATTAGTATTAAATATATCCACAGCTCATTTGCTTACTTATTTATGCTTTCTTCTTATTTAAAACATTTGCAGTCCCCAGTCCCACAAGGAATAGGTTAAAGAACATTTCTAAGCTTCTGTAATTTCACTACTCTCTGCCACTCTCTCTCTCCGCCTCTCCTCCCCAACATGAAGACAATAATATTGCTCTACAGTGAGAACCAAGAGAGGTTGTGTGCAAATATAAGTATTCAGTTGTATTACATTTTACCTTACATATTAAAGTCTCTGAGACTTCAACTCAATAAGAATGTGTCTCTCTAGTAATTTCTCTCCACGATCATTCTTTATTTACTGCTGTATACTGGTCCTTTGGACAATTTAAGGACTGAACAATTTTGGTTTACCGTTCTGGTATAATTTTTGCATACTGACTATTTCATGTCTTTGAATTTACTGTCATTTAAAAATTTCTGCTTTAGGGGCCGGCCCGGTGGCGCAAGCGGTTAAGTGCGCACGCTCCGCTGCGGCGGCCCGGGGTTCACTGGTTCGGATCCCGGGCGCGCACCGACGCACTGCTTGGTAAGCCATGCTGTGGCGGCGTCCCATATAAAGTGGAGGAAGATGGGCACCGATGTTAGCCCAGGGCCGTCTTCCTCAGCAAAAAAAGGAGGAGGATTGGCGGATGTTAGCTCAGGGCTGATCTCCTCACAAAAAAAAAAAAAAAAAAAAAATTTCTGCTTTATACCCAACAAATAATTGTATATTCACACAATGAAGAAGAAGATTTTACTTTTCTATGGAGGCCATTTCAGAGACATATGACTTCCTCATTCTTCAGTATATTTTATTGCTTTTCATGTATCCATCAGGCCAAAGGTTGAATTAATTAACTAAATAATTAAATTAAATAAAAAATAATTAATTAAAAATAAAATACAAATTAGAAAGAGTCAATTAGCATGAAAGACATTTGACTCTAGAAACCATGTCATCGATGGCAGGATATTTCTTATGAACACTGTGAAAACCAGATTCTTTTCTAATCTTATCTCTAACTTTCCAAATCTGTCTCTATGCACCCAACAGTGCAAGAACACACTCTCCAAGAGAAAGTCAAGGTTATAAAACAGCACATAAAATTTAATAAGCACCATATATGTTGAAGGCAGCTTCAGTCTTGTCATTGCCTGAAGGAGAATTCTTTGTACTTTACCTCAAGTGTTAGTAACACACTCAATTAATTATAGGGTAAGGTGTATTGGACAGCTAATATGAAAGAGAAGAAAAATCATCATATATATAGATTTTTAAATGCCGTAATAAGTATCAAGAATGACTATTCCACTAGACTGTTTTTTTCTGATCTAATCACAGATACATTACAGAGCCAAGGGGCCATTTTATCTTTCTCTTCATATTAGAGTCTTTCTAGAAGGAGAAGAAATGGGACATTCACAGGAACCTTTCTTAATACTGTACTAATAAAACTCTTTCAGTTGGAAATAACAGAATCTCAATTTAGTTTAAAATAAGAAAGTATTTGGTTGATTTTTGTAACGAGAAAATCCAGAGAATGGAGCTGGCTCCCGTTATAGCCGAGAATTGAGGTTCAAACAAGGTCAAGTGTCTGGCTCTCTCCTTTTATCAGCTCTGCTTAATACGTGGCGGCATCATCCTCAGGCAGGCTCTCCTCCCAGCGGCAGAGGAGGCCCCAGCAGGTCAGGCTCTGACAAACTCAATTATTCCTCATAGGGACATTGAGATTCTTCTCTATTTGCTTTGTCATAAAATCCCACGCAAGATTCTGATCAGCCTATCTTTTGTTATGTGAACACCTCGTGGCAGGGTCACTGTATGGAGTGGGAGCCGCTCAGCAAGCAGGAATGTGACACCAGAAGAATGAAGAAGGAATTCTGGGCAGAGAAGATCAACAGATGCCCTGTACCAACGCTCAGCCTATTTCCTTCAAAGTTAGAGTACACAGCGTGGGGGATTATTGCAATAGCAAGAAGTTCAGCTTTGTAGTAAGGGAGAGACAGCTCTGTGGCCAGCGGAAGCATTCAGGGCTACTTCCCTCTATTATAGCCTCTGGTAACCTCACTAGACTGCAAAGTTCTTCTGAGTGAGGGTTCTGAATACTCATCCTCAGTGTCAGCCAAGTGAATGTTGTTATTTAATATTGGATCCAAATTAGGTGTGGAAGACATATCAAAGTTTGTCACCACATGGCAGATACAGACACTTTAATATTATTCCTGAATTTAAGCTCCAAGTATTTTATGAAAAGCTTTATTCAATTATTATTGTTATTATTTTTAACAATGATAAGCCCTTGAATTTTATTTTAACTGTCGATTTCCAAGTGCTTTCACATACTTGACCTCTTTTAAGCTTTCAGCGAGCTTCTGTTTCTTAAGGTCGTGGTTAATACATCTGCCTAAGGGGACATCATTATGTGTCAGAACTGGTTGAAGGTTTACATATTCTGGCTATTTGCCCAGATTTATTGCTACTCTCTGTGCTGGATTCTTCTACGTTACGTTAGGATGTGGCAGCACGGAAGCCTGGGACGTTTAAACGTGAAGTAAGATCTGAGGCAAGAGGAAATGTTCAGAAGAGAAAAGATAGTACAACAAAGCCAAAATGTAATAGAGCCAACAAGAACAAAACAAACAATATAACAGCAACAGCAATAAAATAGAATTTTAGATGAAAGAAATTGGTTTACCTTAAATTTCATTGGTTTTTGGTACTTGCTGGCCATACGACCTTGGGCAAGTTAACCTTGGAAACTCAGTTTCAAGCTCTATCAAAATCTGGTGCAGTGACAGCATCTCACATTGTTCTGATATGAAAATTTAAATGGTCACAGGCAGAAATGAGACCAGAAAGAGGAAGACAAATAAGATAACAGAGAAGCAGCCTACTCTAGAATACATACACAGCTGTCAAGCTGGAGAAAAGGGACTGTGTACTCTTGGTGGGAATGTAAATCGTTGCAGCCACTATGGAAAACAATATGGAGATTCCTCAAAAAATTAATAAGAGAAATACCATATGATCCAGCAATTTGACTTCTGGGTATAGATCCAAAAGAAACAAAATCAATATCTCAAAGAGACATCTGTACTTCCATGTTCATTGCAGCCTTATTCACAATAGCCAAGAAATGGAAAGAACCTAGGTGTTCATCTAGGGATGAACTGATAAAAAAAGATGTGGTGTGAATATATATATATATATATATATATATATATGTCTATACATACATACAATGGAGTAATATTCAGCCACGAGAAAGAGGGAAATCCTGCCACTTGTGACAATATGAATTGACCTTGAGGGTATTATGCTAAGTGAAATAAGTCAGAGAGAAAGACAAATACTCTATCATCTCACTTGTATGTGGGATCTAAAACATGGAACTCATAGAAATAGAAAGTAGAATGGTGGTTGTCAGGAACTGGGGGTGGGGGAGAATGAGAAGATGTTGGTCAAAGCATACATAAGATGCTTTGTATAAGATGAATAAGTTCTGGGGACCCAATGTACAGCATGATAAGAATAGGTAACAATACTGTACTATATACTTGAAAGTTGCTGAGAAAGAAGATCTTAAATGTCTCATCACACACACATACACAAACAAAAGTAATCATGTGTGGTGTTTAACTCTATTGTGGCAATCATTTCACAATAGATATGCGCATCAAATCATCATGTTGTATACCTTAAACTTGCACAATGTTATGCATCAATTATACCGTAATAAACCCAGAAAAAAATTTAAAAGAAGAAATTGCATAAAACAATATCAAAAGATATTATTGTTGGGCCTATAACCTTTAGAAGTATATTTGACAATAAAAACACAAAAAAGGGATGTGGGAATCAAGCTATATTGGAGTAAGAAGATAACTCCTGATGGTAGCTAGAATCTACAGAAAGAAATGAAGAGATTAAAAAATGGTAAATAAGACAGTTAATAGTTTTTTAAAAACTCTATAAATACATTTATGCTCTCTTTTCTTTTCTTACCTTCTTTAAAAGATATAACATTATACAAATAAATAATTATAACAATGTATTGCTGGAATTGTAACATATATAGATGTAATATGTAAAAAAAAATAGCAAAATATGTTGAGGGCAGAGGCAATGGAGCTACACAGCAAGTTTGTATATCTTGAAGAAATTTAATTAGTATACATCTGAAATAAATACTGAAAAGCCCTTGCGCAACCACTGAGAAAATAACAAAAAACATATAGCTAAGAGTTATTAAAGGAATTAAAAGAATACACTAGAAAATATCCACTTAAGACAGAAAAAAAGTAGTAAAGGAAGAAGAGAGGAACAAAGTGGTCATGAGCAAAAGGGCAGCCACAAATCCAACAATATCAGTAAAAACATTAAATGTGAATGGATTAAACAATCCCATCAAAATGCAGAGATTGCCAGGCTGAATTAAAAAACAAGACCCAATCATAGGCTGTCTGGAGAAGACATACTGTAGTATCAAAGATACAAATAAGTTGAAAATATAAGAATGGTAAAAGACATATCATGGAAACAGCAACTACAAGTGAGCTGGAATGACTATACTAATACTGGGTAAAACAGACTTTAAGACAAAAGTTGTTACTAGAGATAAAGAGGGACATTTCTAATGATAAGAAGGTCTTTCCATCATGAAGGTATGAGAATTACCAGCCTATATGCACCTGACAACAGAGCCTGAAAAATACTTGAAGCAAAAACTGACAGAACTGAAGGGAGAAATAGACACTTCAACAATAATAGCTGGGGACTTCAACAACGAACAAATTTGGGCCACTACAAAAGCATGTTCAAGGGTGTCATATGTGGGCATTTTTAGTTAGTATCTGTCGGTTTTACCTGTCCAGCATTTCTCTCTTTTTTCACAGTAACTAAAGTGTGCAAATTACACAACAATAAGGTCCTATACAATAAGAAACTGATCATAGTGCCCAGTACTGTATAATATTCCCATTCTTGTGAGGCAAGACTTAGGATTTTTGACACCCAGTGTCAAGATGTAACTTGTAATGATGGAGAATTGGCTCAAAACCTAATACGAAAATGTTATAAATCTTTATATAAAGCAAGGATTCTTAACCTGAATACTTGAGTGGATTCAGGGGAACAATGAACCCCAAAACTGAATGAAAATTGTGTATGTATACACTTAGAATAATTTTTCTAGAGAGAGAACTTATATCTCTCAAACAGACTCAGACAGATACCAATTACAAACCACTGACATAAAGTTCTACCGGTTGTCCTAGTAACACAACTCTCACAGAATGCTTAAATACTGAAACATTGTTTATATCAGCTAAGCATACTTAGTAACCTGTAGTATGCCTAATATTAAAATACATTAATTTTAACATTTAATATTGGGTTTCTAAATTTTTTCATCTCCAGGTAAAAGAGTTTGCATTTATCTGAACTGAATTACATTCTAATATTTCTTGGACTATTCAAAAAATATCTTGCAATTGATGGTGCTTAAGAGTAGAAACTTGTAACGAGTAGTGAATAAGCCATAGAGATCTAATGCACAGTATAATGAATATAGACAATAATATTGTACTACAGTCATGCACCACATAACATTTCTGTCATTGATGGACCACATAAGATTAGCACCATCTAGCCTAGGTGTGTAGTAGGGTGTACCATCTAGGCTTGTGTAAGTTCACTTTATGATGTTCGCACACTGTCCCCTAATGCAGCATTTCTCAGTATATGTCCCAGTTGTTAAGTGACGCTTGACTATGTAATGATGTAATGTGATAAATATTGCTTCAATGGCAATCATATTACAGTACATAAATGTATCATATAGCATGCTGTACACCTTAAATTTACAAAATGTAACATCTCAAATTTATCAAATAACAAAATATCTTGGGGCCGGCCCTGTGGCGTAGCAGTTAAGTTCTCCAGCTCCACTTCGGCGGCCCGGAGTTCACACGTTGCTGCTGTTCTCAGCAAAAAGAGGAAGATTGGCAACAGATGTTAGCTCAGGGCTAATCTTCCTCACACACACACCCAAAAAATATCTTGCAACAACATTCTTACTTTATTTCCACTTGTCCTGAAATTGGTACATACCCCCAAGTGTGCTCTTCATTGTATTTAAATATTTCCAGAGGATAGAGGTTAAATGGAACCAGTCTCTGTGGTCATTCTCACTAGAGCACGTGGCCGGTGTTCGCTAATAACCAGCTGCCCTGTGTACCTGAAATAAAGCCTACCCTGACCATCACAGCCTCAAGACCTCTTTTTCTTATCTGAATTCTTAAAAGTCTTAATTGATGCCCCTCAGTTGGCAATTAATCATTTTCTGCTCTGCCCTTTGACAAATTTCCTAGCAGCTGGCTTAGTACTAACTCAAATTAAACTGAGTTGGCCAATATGTTACTATTTATGTTGCATTAGTGCTCCACTAATAAAAAAAAATAATTGTGACAGGGCTTTTTCTATTCTTTAGGAGTTGACTGATTTTTTTTCCTCTAGAAAATTTACTATTTTTATGGCATGAAATTTATATTTAGTAAATGAGGCTTGGGTCCTTCACAATTGGAAAAAGCTGCACCTCAAATGAGAAATTACGCCCATACGTAATACTCTGGAGAGATGATTATTAAGAGAAAGGCAACGGTAAGTTTTTATTCTTGAACTAAAATGGGACTGAATCATAAATGCATTTCAACAAACATGCTCTGTCCTGCCATGTCTGGCTTTTTCTTTAGATTTAGCTTCCATCTTACTAGAAAATACACTGAGCTTGGAAACGCAATGTGTGGTTTCAGGTCTTAGCTAGAAAATTTCTCGTCTCTGAAATGTTGTTCCCTCACGTGTAGTGTTAATCCATACTCAACCTGCTTACTTCAAAAGATTGTTATTGTTATTGTAATCAAATAGGAAATACACAGGCCATTGCCTTGTAAACTAAGTCCTATTCCTACGTTATGGTATTACAATACTATTATTCAATTTGATCTTATATTACCCGCTTGTCTAATACAGTGGAACGGAAACTAGTGCTCCATACGTTAGAGTCCAGAGACCAGGTGGGCCAGGACCAGGAGAAACCGGTACACACCAGCCATGAGTCATCCTGGGCCACATACCCTTAGATCTCAGGGTCTGAGGAAGAGGAGAGAACCGAGTGTTAGATTCTCACAGGTGCTGAGTGGCAGAGCTAGCAGTTCTCCTGGAAATCTCACGCCAGAGCTCCTACTTTGAACCCTTCATCTATACTGCCTCAGTACAGCCAAAAATTCTGTCACCATTCTCAGCAATTCTGCAGGGCCACTTCCAAGCTGCTCACTAAAGCTTATCTTAACAGACTTCCTATCTGGTGTTTGTTTTTATAAATTTCAAAAACATATAAAAGCTAAGAGACTCTATTAGATTATGTTGAGCCTTTCTTTTTCAATATGACAATTTTTTAAAAAATTAACTATCTTTCTAAAGCCCTGAAATAGATACTCTGCTGTAGTCAACCTGGTCTCATCTTCCATGGAGCACACAAGAGCCTTCAGCTACTCTGGATGTGTGGCACAGCGTTCAGTGACACCCGGTCAGTAGATTGAAATAAGCCATGTTGGAAGTATTCACACCAGGAAAATAGTCAAAAGTCACAAATCAGTGCCCCCCCATTCTTCTTCTGCACCCCCCACCCAAGCTGGTTATTAATCAGTTACCAGCCCACCACCAGAATCAGGCACATCCGAGTTTATACCCTAAAGTTGTGACCTTGGGTAAGTTATTCAACATCTCTGAGACTCAGTTTCCTCCTCTGTGAGACGGTGATGATAATACTACCTGCCAGATAAGATAGTTCTAAGAATCAAATGAGATCATTGTCAGGGCCGCCGCTGGCCTAGTGGTTAAGTTTGGGTGCTCCGCTTCGGCAGCCCGGGGTTCGCTGGTTTGGATCCTGGGTGCAGACAGACTCACCTCGTGTCAAGCCATGCTGTGGCAGCGTCCCATATAAAGTAGAGGAAGATGGGCACGGATGTTAGCCCAGGGCCAGTCTTCCTAAGCAAAAATAGGAGGATTGGCAACAGATGTTAGCTCAGGGCTAATCTTCCTCCAAAAAAAAAAAAAAAAAAGTGAGACCATTGTCATTTCAGTGTCGCTACCAGTTTGGGCTCCCGCAGCTTCCGCCCTGACCAGCGTTTCTCAGTTTCTGTGCCTCTCTGGACGTGCGGTCTCTCCAAACTGCAGTGTGGTGGTTCACGCTTCAATCTCAGTTCTCTGATAAGCCCAAGAAAAGTCATTGATTTCAGTTTGCCCAGCTCTTTCTAGCTGTAAGGACGGGCCTGACGACCTTCAAGCACTTGATGTGGTAGCTGGATTCCTGTCCTCAAGCACCAGTCCCACCTGGGGTCCCAGCCTTCTCTCCTGAAGAAAAGCTCCAACCACCTGCTTCATAAAGCAAATTTTCTCAAGCTCACGTCATGTCTGAAAACAAGGAATTTTATTGCTTCCACTTGGCTTACACAGGAAGTGCTATAGAAAAATTAAGGTGACGTAGTAGAATATCAATCACTAATTTCTCTTGTTGTCTTTGCTGGTGACATTAAATGCACGACATATTTTGTCACAAGAATTTTCCCATGAATTCTGGTTTAAAATCCCTGCTCTGGAAGTGCCTCAACCCTTTTTTCTCCTGTTTCTACCCCACCTTTCTTTCTCTGACACTGACGTTGCAGGCTGATACGAGCTGCTTCTGGGGCTGCTAGTTCTGTGATTTTTCAGGGTAGGCTTCTCTAGAGACCTTTAAACCTTCCGCTCCTACGTAGGGCTGCCAGCCAAGGATAACTATGTGTTTAAGAGTATCTTATATAAGTCATATCAAAGCATCCTTGCTGCCTGTTCAGTTGGATAAGGTGTCTTGATGGTGGTGAGAGGAACGAGATTCATTAAATGCTCTGGAAGATTGTTCACCCATTTTAAGAGAAGAAGAGAAGAAAACAAATTAAAAACCCACTTCCTTCTTAGTGGTACAGTTTCCACCCTTGTCTGTGTGCAGCATGGTCACTGAACCTTCCGTGCTGCAGAATCTCCACTTACTCATTCCATGCATTAAACTCGCTCCTGGAGCTGACCAACCCATATTCCTAACTCCCAGCCATAAAATCTGTGGCTGGACTCCAAATATTTCACAGTACAGTTTAACTTTTAGAGCATATACTCTAAAATATTCTACTAAATCAGAAATCTGTTTTCCATCTGCTCTTTGCACTATGAAATACGTCTAATAAAAAGCACAATCTTAACAAATTCTCCAGAGGAAAGAAATCACAAACACATTTTACAGCCGCGCGATAATTCTTTTGTTTCGTGCAGTTGATGAGCTGTTTTAAGAATGCTCCTGGGAACGGCAGGATTTCTTTGCCTCTTATAGAAAAGCCGTGCATTTGGAACTGAGGCTTTTCCACCAGCATGTAGGAACAATGGTCAATGATTTGTTCAATCCAGCATTGTCTATGCTACAGTATAGTAAAATAGCTTCATAGTTCATCTTTGGACTTTGAAAAGATTCTCAAAAAAATTACCCATTATGTCTCCTGATACTACTTTAGCATTAAAAGGAAACTAACTCTGTTATCATAGTAAAATGGATGTTGATTAGTTTCTTTAAGAAAATCTGGGTTAGGCTTATTAAAATGAGAGTACTTAGAGTTTTCAGAACTATAGCTATTTCTTAGCTATTCACTGACAAGCTTATAATCCTTAACTCTTTTATAACTATTATTTCTTCTCAATATATTTTTCACTTAAGGGAGGTGGAAAAACAGTGTTTACTGTTTTTGTGGAATTTGGGTTCTGAGTCGGCAGAATAAATAAACAAACAACAGTAATAACAGTAAGTCACGTGGGGTTCCCCCCAAATCTAGGTGCTCTTGTTGATGGAAAATTTAATCATATCCACTCCCAATTAACAGTAAGAGCTCATTTTCCTTCACATTAAATCCTCATGGTTGACCAATGAATACTGGAATGAATAAATGAATGAATGAATGAATGGCAAAGCCACAGTGTGTTAGTTATCACTTAAAATTTTTCTAGCCTGAATTATCAAGTTCTAGTTTTAATTCCTGTTGCAAGGTAAGAGTTAATATATCAGTTTGATTTCTTCAGTCAGAGTTTTGTCTTCCTCCTACCCCAGAGCTTGTAGCACACAGGTACATTTTATTAGCTACGTGAATCAGTAAAAGGGAAAGGTAACAGGTCGTTTATTTGGAAAAAAAACTTAGATGGCAATGTGATAATTCAGTGGCAATAATTAAATCAAGGACAACCAATATTGGTAAAATTACAAGGACAATGTTTCTGAACGTTCATCCTTTCGATGTTTGTCAACAGGCTCAGAGCTAAACAAATGAAACACATATGCCCTAAGCTGCTCCTCTGCAGATCCTATAGGGCCTGACTGTCATGGGCAACATGCACTCTACTTGGACTTCTGGAAAGAAAAGTGTTTAAACGAAACTGAGTCCAAGCACAAACTAGAAATGTAAGTTAAATCTGCCTGCAGGAGGCTGGTGTATTGGAACCCAGTAGAATTTCTGTCCATGGACGAGCCTCCTGAGAGAAAGACTGTCCTCTAATTCTCACTCAGAAGCCTCTCTCTTCACAGCTCTGTTACGGAAGTCTTCCCTGACCACCTGCCACTGCATGGCTCAGAGTCTAGAGCAGTGAGCCTAAGCCTTCTTGCTTCCATATCAGTGATGTCTGCAGAAAACAAGAGGACAGAAATGCTTTACGTTTAACAAAAATGGGCAAAGAAACCAAGTCATTATACCAAAAAAGGATTAAAGAGAGTGAATCATTTTGAACCAGGAGAACAATGCGTTCACAAATTTGGCTTTGGGAAGAAACAAATCTGAATCAAATGCTTCTTATCAATTTTTTCATGTGCAGCCAAAAGCAAGTCATACTGAATTAAAAATGGCAAAAAGTCTTTTCTGATATTATATCTGGTAACTGAGGGACACTAAACACAACTGGCAGAAAAAAGGGATCTGAGCAGACATCACTAGTGTGATCTCATTTATTTTTACAGGTTCTCAGATCTTGTTTTTTTCATTATTGTATTGAAAGTTTCGCCATAACTAAAGTCTTTGCTTTCCTTTCTGCCAAAAAAGTTCTGACTCACAAGGACATCTCTGTGTGATTTTTCTGGCCCCAGGAAGTGTCTAGGGAGTTTTGAAAGGACCAAAAGATGGCAGGCTAAGATCTTTAGAACCGTTTTTGAAGTTTCAGCGTTTACCCTTAGAAACCAAAGAACGTCTGATTCTACAGAGCTTATTTTTCCCCTCCTTTGTCTGTTGTAAACTTCTCCAAGAGGTAGGCAGCCCCAGAATATACTTTCAAATTGTTCTAAGCATTTCCCCCCAGGTATCAGCCATTCCACTGAAATAGCCATGACACTCTCTCTTTCTCTCTCTCTCTTTCTTTTCTCTCTCTCTCCTTTCTTTGTTTCTTTCTATTGCTCTTTCTGACAGATGTCAGAATTCTCTACAGCTAAAGTACGTATTGCTTGCTCTCAAAAGGACAGTACAATGAAGATGATTCATTTCCATACACTTCTGCTATTGTTTTGAGTGCTATGAAATGCCAAAGCTGTATTGTAAAAGAAAACAACTTTGAAAGCAGCATGGCATTTGTGAATAATTTCTCCTTGGAACTACTGGAATATTTGAATAAATATGACTCCATTGTTGCTTCTGGAATGGTGTGATTGCCTCTGTAGTTCCTTGGGATTGTACAGAATAGAACAGTGTTAAACCAGTCAGCGCACGGCTCTCTTAAATCAATGTTATACTTATTTCAACATCTTCCTGCGGTTTTTCTGATGTTTAGAGTCAATATGTTGTGATTTATGAAATAATCTAGATTCATAACTAAGTACATAGAAACACACACACACACGGAGGTCAGAATAGCTACTTACTTAGAGTAAAAACTAACGAGCACGAGAGCCCAGATTCAAGTCCTGAGAAAATCACGGACACAGATTTCATCCAAATGTGGCCAACTGCTATGAAAATTTATACTCACCTTCAGCGTACAAGAAATGTCATATCAGATGGAGACACTGCTGATTCAATTCATAGTCTTGATCTTCAGCAATTTTTGTGAACCCAATAACTCAGGAATGTTTTTAGTACCTATAATCAGTTAAGCTTTGAAAATGTGTCAAGTTTACACATCATGGTTTTAGTAAATTACAATATCTAGAGGAAATGCTTTGGGAAAGTTCTAAAACTCGAGCTTGAGAAAAACATACGAACTACATTATAAAAAGGAATTCAGTGAGGAATGTGGCTAGATCCTCAGTAACATATTGTCACTAATGGAAAAAAGAAAAACTAAAAGTCTATTTATTATGGAGTGCACCCACGTTGCTTTGATTTCTTAAAAACACCACAATAACTAATTATAAGAATATCGGAGGCCTTAACCTCGGTCTCCTGAATTCTACGAAGGCCATACCTAGACCCAAGCAAAGCAACTGAAAGCATCCCTGCTTTCTCCTCTCTCATCCACTTTCCTTCCCACCAATCGTCTCAGGATTCTCTGTTCTAGCAATACCCATACGCCTCCAAACTCCTCAGTCCTCATGCCCTGGCTTCCCCATCTCTCTGCACTGACTCTCCCTTTCTGCTCCTGACCTGCTACCATAAATAGCTATCAGGTAAGGCACAACTTTTTCTTGGAGGGAGGGAAGACCCCAGGGACATACCTGTGTTAGTGTTCCATGCCCTCGCACAAGTACGTGAGAAGACCGAGCTGTCTTTTATGGGGTTCTTCCTGTGGAGCTATGGTAGACACATGCACATATTCAGTGCTACTGCATCCTCATGGCAGACGTAAGAGGTTGGTAATGGCTCCATTTTACAGATGAGAAACTGAGGCCCAGAGGAATTAGTTACTTGTCAAAGTGGCAGAACAACATCCAGGATTCTGGTCTGTCTGACTTCTTAGCCCATATTCCTAACCACTATGTTCTGTTTCCTTTCTATTAAAAACAAAACAAAAACTATAACTGCATATACACTTTCAAAACATACTTCCCACCATAAATACCTTTAAGTGAGACAAAATATGTTCATTTGATGGTGGATCTGATTCTTATAAAAGACTAAACATTTTTGAGCCACGAGTATGGAATAAAGTAGTTTATTACACTGGACAATACAGATTTGGATAAACAAGGACGTGTGGGTACAAAATAACAGAATCGCTTTTCTGTGTGATTCATAAGCTGATTCCAAAGCCAAGTCACAAACGACGTCAAAAGGATATTATCGGAATAACAGTATTCCAAAGGTGACTCTTTTAAGAACACACATACCTAAATGTACACATGCTGGTATTTGCCTTGTATTGCACAGACAGTAAAGCAATAGTCAAACACTCAGTATAAGATACATATATATCTTAAAGATAAATATATATATATATATCATAAAGATACACATAAGATGTATGTATACATAAAGATACATATTTAGAAAATATATGCACATAAAGGCATATGTTTACATATAAGTATTAACAACACACGTCATTTCAGTTGCTTTTATTGGGGATAAAAGGATTATGATGTTAAAATGGATAAATCATATAAAGTGCTCAGCAGAGGATTATAGTACTAGCACATACTAAGCATGCTTACTTCTTTATAGTCATGGATTGTATATATTGTTTGTGCCACTATAGAAGATTTGGGATAGTGAAATTGGATGTTTAATTTTTCAGACATTCCTCATATCTTAAATTCAGCCAGAGAAAATACATAATCTATACATAAATTTCTTTTTTCTTTTTTGTTACCCAGACCTTTACTAATTCATAGGCTTTGGAATTCTCATTGGAAAGCTTATTTTGAGTAGGAAATCTCTTTGCATCCTTTTCCCTCCTCTTCTTTCCACTCTCCACATCGCATGTTCATCACTCTACTGAAATCTGTTCTGTTCCAGGGCTTCTTTTGCTACATCATAAGTAGCTCACAAAAAAGTGGAGTGACAGGTTGAGAGAGCTTTGTTTCTTCATTCCCCATCTTAGCAACATATTTCAAGTTGAGAAAATCTCCACTGCTCAGGCTTTCTTGCACATTCAGCCCCTCCCATCCCGACTCTTAGAACCAAACGTTTTCATTTTCCACAAGAAAAGTCTTGGTTATAGGTTTAGCTATCAGGTCCATCCTTCTATGCTTCTCTCAGGGGCTCAGAAAGGAACTTAGTATATCCTATTTTACTGCTGTGTGTTTCTTGGAAGGACACTTGAGGAGGTGTATGTTCCCTGTAATTACCAAAGAAATGAGGGAGGAGAACTATAGTTGGTGGAACTTCCATTTTAGGCAGAGAATGTGAGTTTCTGTCCTCACCCCCATGTACCTCACCAAAGAATTTCCCTAAATATGTGAGAACCTTGACAGATAACCGCAGACAAAAATCAAGGACAGAAAAACAGACTAAGGAAAAAACATTTTTTTCTTTGCTATAAAGCTAACTTTTTTTCTTCAAAGTTTCTCTGTGGAAGTTGAGCCATGGTAATAGAGCTATTTACTATATCAAGATACTTACAGCTTTCATTGTTATGTTACTACAGGATTCTTTTCAACTCATTTAGAATCCACTTATTGTGTCCCTGGCGTGTAATACAGCACATTATTGCTCAACAATGGAAGCCACACACTCTGAATTTTGGTCCAGTTAATATTGGCATTGGCACAATATTTTCCACTTGAAATTAAGCAAAATATTTCCTTAGCCACTTTGCAAATACATAGTATGATCACGAGTAAAATATGCATCATTAAAAAGGAAATTATTTTGACTGATTTTTACCTTGTTTATGTAAATCTAGAACCATCTGTTTTGCATTAGTAGAAGATTTTTAACTCTAATTAAAAAGAACAAAAATGGATTATATTATCATAGTCACTAAAAAGCAAACATAATCTCCCATTAAGACACAGGAACAGTTCAAGCAATTCCATTTTCAGATGTTCTTCATCTCTAATTCTCAAGAGCTCTGAATAATAGCTTTGTATCATAATTGGCTCAGTGCTCTGGCCCAGCAGGCCCTGTTGAATGAAGTCTAAAAGTGCTCATTTTACAGATGATTTAGATGTACTGTGGTCTTGCTTCATTTTCCTGGACACAAGCCACGGTGGCTCCCTTCTTCTGCAGCCACTGCCTGCCTGAAGAATGACTTCCAAGAGGGCACTGCAGCAGCTGACTTCAGAGCTGTGGCTCCTGTAATTCTGAGGGAGCCTACGTATTCTTCAATTGTCACGCAAAATACTTGTATAATATATTCTGAGGATCTTATAAATGTGATATATAAGGCTACAATATTCAGTGTAATGCTTCCTTGTCAGAGAAGTGCCTCGAGAGAAGGAGGGATAACGCCTCTTATTAGCGCTGGAAAACAGTGAGAATACAATCTTCTCTACGGATTTCTGTTGGAAAGGAACATGATATATTTCTCAATCATTTTCTAAAGATTAAAAATCTAACCCTAACCCAACCCCAACCCCAATCTCAATTCCAACTCCAACCCTAACCCTAACTCAAACTCTAGTTTGAAATCAGAGGAAGTGATTTTTTTCAAAGACCCAAATCTGAAGACTTTTATGCATCTGACTTTGTTGTCCCTTCCCAAGGTTATAAGTCAGAAGCAGGAATTCAGAGACACCGGCAGTTTTCTTGATACAACTCAATCTTCTCAAAGGTGGTTTTCCGCCATCCATGTGGGCAAGAGAGAAAACAAGGATGAGACAAACTCACTCTGTATTTCCTTCCACCAGTCACGACACGCTCTTCTCACTCGTGCTCCATGGTGAGAAGGAGTCACGAGAACACACTTAGATCCAGACTGACTGAGAAGTGTGTGTGCATGTGTGCACAGGAACATGCTGGGAATACCAGCAACCCTAGACCTACTCACAGACTTTTCTTCCTGTTTGTGTTTTTCCTCACTAGGTGCCTGGAAACGACTGGTCATCTGATGCAGCCAGTGACACCATCACACGTCTGCAGTCCCAGACGAGGTCACTTGGCTTAGGTGTGTGCTGCCACCACCACTGGAGACGGACATCCCCTTTCTGCTCTCTTGTTCTTTCTTGATTTTTGGTCTTTGTGCAAAACAGGTTTCTGTGGAGAAAACATAGCCTAAAAAGAGAATGAACTGCTTTTAGTTATTAAAGTGAGATCTGGAATGCTGGTACAGCTTTTTTGGTCTTCTATTTCCATTCTGCTCTGTGTCCCTTTGCCTCAGTCTCATTCCCATAATCTGTGGATCCGTTTTGTTGTATATTATAGGCTGTATCCCTATAGCCTGAATGCACTTGTTCAAAGTAGCAACCAATGGAGTCAGAATAGGAAGAGGCCAACAAAAGCAAGCAGGATCCTGGAAGTATTTCATCTCATCTCCTTGTGAGGAAGCAGTGCTTACTACTAGAAGAGACACCGCCTCCTGAGGAAGAAGGTAAATCTCTCTTCTGTGGCATTTTCTTTTGAATATGTTTAACTCCATCCTTCTCGTCAGATAATCTCCAACATTCTTCTATCTGCCTTTTCCCTTTTATCACTTACTTTTCTTCCCAAATAAATAAATAATCAATTTATTAGTAAAGTATGTTTCCTCAAGAGGCGAGGGAAGAGCAAAAATCAAATTGGAAGTCATAAGATTTTAGTAAAATTGAGAAGATTGAAAAGAATATCATTGACAACCAATATATGAAACTCAAATGACCCATTTTCAAAGCTATTCCACACATTTTCCATTTATCAAATTTTAAACCATATGGCCCAGAACTGGATACTCCAACATTGAACGAAGTACATCCTAGTACCCAGAAGTAATTTAAAAAACTGATTTCAAACTTGTGTCCATGATGGTCACTAGTGGGGATCAGATAAATAAATTACAGTTGTACTTGGAAACGCCCCCTCTCCTGGACACTCGATTCTCTCACCACCCGTACTCAATACCTGAGCCATTGTTCCAGGTATTGCAGAGGCTCAACCTCTCCTCCCCACACTCTCCTTGTTTTTTCACTAAAAACACCAATTCATTCTTGTATTCTCCTCACATGTTCCTTCCGCCCTGCTAGTTCCACCTCTTTCACCTCACTCTCTTGATGCAAGCAGTCCTTAGCACAATGCGGACCATGTGGAAAAGATAGAACTGCCACTAGAATATAGGTAAGGGAGAGAAGTTTGAGAAGGCAGAGACAAAGTCCTCTCCACACGGGCAGAGAGGCTTGGGCTGCACACACTGCCCACTGCTGAATCCCACTGCCCATAGCAGTGCCTAGACCAAAGCAGGGGTCAATAAATGTTTGCTGAAAAAATGAATGAGTTTATGCATGCTTTCATTCTTTTATTCGTTTAGTGAATCTCTTTTGAACCTGAGAGCTATTCAGTGATTTAGATGGTGTAGTTACTTTGATTTCATAGGTGAATTTCATATAGGAATGTCTTACTCTGGGTAACCGAGAGAGCATACCCTGAGCAGGAAGCTCATTTGATGACACTTGAATGGGAGAGCAATTCCAGGGTGGGAGGGTGAGGGGAAAGGAGGAATGAGCTGGGAAAAGTAAACATGCGGGCAGTCTTTCTGCGCTGGGTACATCTTCATAACAAGTGCTCCTGGTTTCTCAGGGTCAGGAGACAACTTCCCAAGATGTAACCGTAAGGAGTAACCCAGGGGCTTTGGAGAAGAGAGAGAAGAATGTGTCCACTGACTTCCTCCTCTCACTGTCTCTTGGTAGTCCATGGTAAATCCTCCACGCTTCCTGGTTGGGTTACCTGACCTCTCCCACGGGCTGTTTGAGAAGCAATAGCCCCGAAGACCAGATCCAGCCACCACACGGGGGTGGCGATGACCCTTTGCCCGTGGGCACTGCATGGGTAGCAGCAGTGGCAGCCTGGCAGCAGATCTTAGACAAAACACAAACTATTTCCTGAACTTCTCCATCCAGAAAACTGGGCAAGCAGCCACGTCCAAGATGAGCACAAAAAGAGCTTGCTACTACTCATAATCTCAGAGAGTCCAAGCGTCCTGCAAGGTGTGAGTGGCTGAACGGTATTCTGACTACTGTGGAAACGTGGTATTCTGACTACATATCTACCTTGTTACACATGAGGTTTTCTTTTCATCTATGTCTAGTTTGAGGTGTATAAATTTAAGTCAAGAGGGAACTGTGCAAAAAAAAAGTAGAATGGACGTCCTATTAAATACACACACACGCCCATATAGAGAGAGCAGCGCTTTTTGAGCTCTGCTTTTTCTCAGAAGTTCTTCCCAGGTTTATTAATCAGTAATGTATTTTCAGGCAAATAATTAAAATTTAATCTGAGGAATCATGTTCATTTGCTTTTATCTGTTTAATAGATTACCATGCTTTCTTTTTAAACACATTTACTGCTAAAAAATGTTTGGGGAAGAGTAGAATCAAAGACACCATCAACATTAAGTCTGTTATTTACTAACTGAAATCATATGTGTGGATAAGGGGCAGTTTGGAATCAATATAAAACTTCTCTGTTCATTAAACTATAGGAGGCTCCGGGAATCAGAAGACACCTAGGGTTTATAGCTCCTTTATTCTCCTCCAGCTTCCGATTCCAGCACTTAGACAGCAATAGGACCCATTACGGGTATGAATCAACGCCCTGGGGACAGCTGTGGAAGTGTTCAGAGCTCTCTGCTCCGGTGGATGGAGTGGAGGGTGGTTATTACGGGGACCCCAGGACACTGCCAAGACGGGACTCAACGTGAGGCCTGAACAGCAGCGATCAAGATCCAGTTCATGCAGCTGCTGCAAAGCCCTTTTCCTAAAGACAAAGCCATGGGGCAGTGACGCTCACGCGTTTACTTGATGACAAGAGCCCGCCCTCTCAGACTGACAACAGCCGGCAGAGGTCTCGAGTCTGCATGTGGCACAGGGAGGCAGGCAGCGGCCGGAGGAAAGGCTCCCCGCCTGTCGTTCTGTGGAGCTGCCCTCCAGAGCTGCTCCTTCCCCCTGACCCTGCCCCGGGCCCGCGCGGTGAAGGCGCCGTCATGAGCGTTCCTCAGCCTCGTTCTCTGCCGGCCCGTTTCTTCTCACCTTACAAAAGAGTTTGTCTTTATCTGCTAAATTTTACATCCAAAGTTTTACTTTTTCTAATAGTAATTTTAGTTTTTATATCTAGGTCTATGATCTGTTTTGAGTTAATTTTGTCAATGGTGAGAGGTAACGTGGATAACCAGTTTTTCCACTACCTTTTGTTGAAAGGATTATCTTTTCCCATATGTCAACATTATGTTAGTGTATTTCTGGGAAATAAACCTGCTGTGTTATGTGTGATCTATTTCTAAGCTTGCAATCCCATTCCATTAATCAATATCTTTATGCCAATACACTGTGCTTTTGAAATCAACTAATGCAAGTCCTCCAACTTTCTTTTGCCTTTTAAAAATTGTTTTGATTAACCTGGGTCGTTGGCATTGTCATATAAATTTTAGAATTAGCTAACCAAGTTCTAAAAAATAAACAAAGAAAAAAAGCTTACTGGGAATTCCAGTTCTGTGTAAGATGGTGTAGACTCATTTCTCTCTGCTAAGTAAAACTGAAAACCTTGGACATAATACAATAGATAATCATAAAATGACTCTGCAAGGGAGAAAGACATACTAACTGGGGACCTCAGGACTTCAGGGACAACACAGCAGTGAGTTTCCAGCATTTTCATTTTATCTCCCAAATATCCCAGACTGGCTGTGATAGAAGCCTACAACCCAGGCTCAGACAAAAAAAAATGGCCCCAGGAAAAGCCTGATCTCTGTTCTCTCCAGCTAAAGGATCAAGGAAGGGGTAGTCCAGCATGACGCTGACAAAGGACCACGACTTTGACAAAATCCACCCTACCCTAGCCAACCACCAGAGGTGAAACCCCCCCAACTCCTCCTCTTGCAGTGTCAGCAGAGACAAGGAGTCTAGACTCCACCCCAGGGAAGAGTAAACAGCCAAGGCAGCACTAAGACTCAGCAGAGTCTGAACTCCACTCCCCACTTGGCAGTAGGACATGTCCTGAGAAGACGTTTTGCTCCCTCACTGGTGGCTCTGGTACAGACTGAGTAGGAGTCTAGATTTCCAGCCCCGCCCAGTGGCAGCACACAGCTCAGAGGCACTTTCTCTTCCAGTCAGTAGCATCAGCAGAAACTGAACTGAGCATCTGGACTTCCACCCCCCACCTGGCATCCCTCTCCCTCTCGACCACGGAGGAGGAGCAGGATTTCAGAAACGAGGAAACTGGAGACAGAGATTTTTAAAACCCACATAGGAAGTCTGGGAAAACCCCTGACCAATTCTCATGTGAAACTGACCAGAATCAGTTCACCAAAAGGTTTTAGAATTGAACTACAGCACAGAATACCGCCCAGGTTTTCAGAGTGGCCTCTGAGCAGCATAAAAAATGAAATCCAGAATAGCACTGCACAAAGATAGATACAATCCATAAAAATAGGCGAGGATCTGCACACTAAACATAAACTGGTAAATGTCCGCTAAAACAAAAGATTTAAATAGAAGTCTTGTAACAGAATATTCAAAATGTCCAGTATATAATCAAAAATCACTTATCATATCAAGAATCAGGAAAAGTCACAATTTGAATGAGAAAAGACAATCAACAGATTCCAAACTTGAGATGATTCAGATATTAGAATTCTCTGACAAGGATTTGAAAGTAGCCATCATGAGAAAACTTCAACAAGATATTACCAATACTCTTAAATAAATGCAAAACCAGAAAATCTCAGCAAAGCATACATGATACAAAAAAGAACCCAATGGAAGTTATAGAACTGAAAAATACAATAACCAAAAAACCAAAAAAGTCACTGGATGGGTTCAATAGTATATTGGAGATGAGAAAGGAAAGAATCTGTGAACTTGCAGAAAGACCAATAAAATTTACTCAGTGAGAACAATAAAGAGAAAATAGACTTAAAAAAAAAGGAACAGAGCCTCAGAGACCTGTGGTTCAACAGCAGAAGACCTAATGTTTGTATGATCAAAGCTGAGAAGGGGAGGAGAAAGATGTGAGACTAAAGGAAATTCAAAGACACAATGGCTGAAAATTTCATGAATTTGGGAAATGCATAAACCTACAAATTCAAGACATTGAGTGAACCCCAAATAGGATAAACCCAAAGAAATTCACGCCAACACACATCAAATTTCTGAAAACTAAGACAAAGAAAAAAGCATTAAAAGCAGCTAGAGGAAACAGCACACTATCTTTCAGGGAACAAGTCCAGTGACAGAAGACCACTCATCTGAAATCATCCAGGTGAGCTAAACAGCACATTTTTCAAGTGCTGAAGGAAAAGAACTGTCAAACCCAAATTATATATCCAGAGAATATATCCTTCAGGAATGAGGAGATATAAAGGCATTTTCAGAAAAAAGAAAACTAAGAGAATTTGTCACTGGCAGACCTAGCCTTAAAGAGTAGCTAAAAGAAGTTCTCCAGACAGAAAAGAAATGATGAAAGAGGGACGCTTGCGACTTTTGAAATGAAGAAAGAACAATGGAATGGGTAAAAAAATAAGAAAAATAGACTATCCTTCTCCTCATGAGTTTTTAAAATCGTGGTTAACGGTTGTTCACAGTAGATGATTTCTATTGACCTACCTTTGAGTTCACAGTTTCTTTCCTCACTTATCTCAATCCCACTATTGAGTCCTTCCGGTGAGTTTTTAATTTCAGTTATCGCATTTTGTCAGTTCTAAAATTTCCATTTGGTTCTTCTATGTGTCTGCTATTTCTTTGCTCAGATTTTTTGTTTTTTTATTTGTTTCCAGAGTGTGAATATTTGATCCCTGAAGCATGTTATCACTTTACATCTCTATCAGAAAGTTCCAATCTTCGTGTCATCTCCGTGTTGGTGTCCACTGGTGATCTTTTCTCCTGTGAGCTGACATCCCCCTGTTGTTGGTGTGATGAGTTATTCACAGTTGTGTCCTGACATGTTGTGTGTTGTGTTATGAGCCTCTGATTCTCACTTACATCTTGTTAATGTGTTACTGCTGCACTGGTGGCAGAAAGACCATGCTCACACATGGCATCTTCAGACACCCTCAAGCTGGGAGGAGGGGCTGCTTCTTCACTGGCAGCATGGCACAGTAGATAGACCCAGCTCTTGGGCACGGCTTCTGCAGACACCCCTTGCTGAGAAGTCAGGAGGAGGTGGAGCTGCCTTGTTGCCTGGCTGGGATGGCAGACAAACTCCCACCCACAGTCTTGGTGGACAACAGTGGGCTGAAAGGCCAGGCCGGCTCATTATAAGGGTGGGATGGTAGACAGCCTTCTCTCAGGCACAGTTTCCGCAGGCACCTGTAGCTGAGAGGTGGAGCTGTCTCCTGCTGGGGCAGGACACGTCATAGGTTCTGTCCATGCACACAGCCCCTGTAGCTGCCCCACAATCGTTAGGTTGTCCAGGGGTGTAGGGAGCCACACAACCTCTGAGACTCCCTCCTGCCAGGAGGCAGGTCTCTGCTCCTCCAGTCTCAGTGTCTGCAGCCACACGCAGTGGGGTGATGAGGGGTGTGGTTTTTTTCTGTGGTCTTCAGCTGAAGTAAAGCCGGTGTTGTCAAAAAGTCTGTCCTGCAAAGCCTGCTTCTCTCCTGGTCCCCTGGCCAGGACAGTAGGCTTACCCTGTTTGGCTTTTGTTTAGTTGCTGTCTGTACCGGTCGGTATTTGGGGCTGCAAACCTCCCCAGTGCAAACCTTTCCTGTGCAGCAAACAAGAGAAAAATGAAAAACAAGGACTCACCACCAACTTGCTCCTTAAATGCTCGAGGTTTCTTGACAGTCTAGTTTCTTATTTCTCCCTTTTGGAGTCTTCTGCAGCTTGTTTGTTTATCTTTCTACGATCTTAAGTGTCATAAGCAGGAGGACAGAGTGAAATGCGCTTACTCCATCTTTAAAAGAATCAGGGGTCTCCACACTTAATTTCCTATAATTCAACTGAATAAATCTGATTTAAGATACTTTATGCACAGAAGAAAAAGCCTTTTCTTTATTATAATCAGAATTTATGTATGAAAATATTCTAATTTAAAGTTTGGAATCAGGAAAATGATCTTAGCTTATTATAAAGATAGGCACTTTTATATTCTAGAGATTTTCTCTCTCTCACTTCTCAGGGATACATTATTTTTCAAGTTTTGAGGTCCTTAGGACTTAGCTATAATATGAGTGATTTTTCCCCTAGATAAAATTTTAAGCATTTTTCAGTGCAATTACTGCATGTAAAATGATAGGTAATTTGTATAATTTTATTTTGAACTCTTTGGTTAAATATTTTGACTATATATTGTCTCCGCTATGAAAAATCTAAATTCACAGCAACTTTTGACGAAAAATACTCTGTTGTTTTGGGGAGAATTCTAATTTTGTAAGTCATTACATGATTCTTTTTCTGTTTTGTTTTAAGTTCTTTTTGTATATTTGTTATTTTATCATAATAAGTTGCCTCAATCATGAGACCAGATCAATGTCTATATATTTTCATGGGTAGAAAAATCTGTGTAGAAAAGTCTGTGCCCTTTTCATAATAATAACTTATTTTTTTATAATCGACATAAACATGTAGCCTGTAGGAGCAATCCTAAACGGTCACGATTAAACTCTACCACACAAGAGTATATTTATTGTGGAGCATTTCCCTCCAAAAGTAGTTATCATGTTTCCATCTCTTGGTAAAGTAGCAGGGTAAGGCATGTGATTCTTAATTTTTCATTCTGTCTGAGAATATTATGTTGGATACATTTTTTAAATTTGTTATGTCTTAGACCCCCTTGTGGGGTTATTTGCTCATCTCTTAGTAAAGTTTCATGCAACAGGTTAAAACCATGTAAATGGTTTTTGTGGAAATGATCAGTTATAGTATTTCAAAGGGGTGGAATGGCATCTTTACTTATAGGAGAACATTTGAAATAATGTTGGATTTCCAAGTCAAAAAATTTGTTATGGTGCTTCCTTCTCTGGACAAATCACAATATATAAGCTATTTTCACCACTGTATTCCCTTTACTCGTTGTCCTACCATTAAACACAAATAAATAGAAGCAAACATCTCATTAAATATGAGTTACTATTGCTTGGCTTGGCTTGACTTCTGTGCAAAGTGGAAAAGATTGACAAGTTATTTCCTACCTCACCTCTATCCCTCACAGTCATGTCTGATCATTCATTACTCTGGTTATTAAAAGTGTTTGGGCTCTTCAAGAAAATTCTGGGATGAAAGTGGCACAAGGCACTGAATTGGATAGAACTTGGGAAGATGGTGCCTTTAGGTGTGAAGCGGAGCATCTACAAAAGCAGAACATTTTCTGAAAAATCAGAGCTTTAGATTTTAAGATCCATAAGCCTCTACTTTCTTTAATGCAGATTCAAGACCAGTCTTTAGATTTAGCTTGTGTGGTATTTGGGTTCTGTTCTTGAATGTCCTGGTGTCATTTTCCAGTGAATATAGTATGAAATGGTCACCTATGAATTTAGTCAATTAAATCATATGTATAATCCAATAATGGCCGAAGTAATACCTTCTACTTGACACCTCTTCCTCTGTCTCCATTTCTCCCATTGATCTTCACCCAAATAATAAAAGTAATACAGTTGCAACTGAATTTACTGTTATCAATGGCACTCTCATCGTGGTTTGTACAGATCTAATAAGGTTTATTAGATAAAATTTAATTTCTAGCTCTTCTCCAAATCTGCCAGTCCCTGGTCCCTTCTACAGCCAATGTTCTTGAAGGAGCGCTCCCTGTGAAGCACGGCCATGGTGCTGATGAAGAACAGGGCTGCCTGTGCAGCGAGTACAGGCAACACAGCCTGTGGCCTCCTGGAAGCACTCCCTCTCCTTTCAACGCCGTCAGTCATCTTCAGGGACTCCAGTCCTGTCACTCTCATGTCATCGTGGTCGCTCTGTCCTTACTGCTCTCAACATCAAGGTCAGTGATAAGGGCGTGTGGATGTGGCTCGTGGTGCAATGCAAGTTAGGAGAATACAGTAAATTCACAGTTCTGGGTAAAATTAGTAATGAAATGAGAAAAAGTACCAGTGAGACCTCCACCTCCATACAAAACAGCAAAAATTTAGTAAACTAGATCAAAGGAAAAAGAAAAATATTATTCTACATTTCCAATGAAAACAACTAAGCTAAAAACTATGATGGGATTATTTGCAGCTTCATTTCAAGTTGATCCTACTCCATTTTCATTTTAACCATACTTTACAGTAAAATAGTACGAAATCTCTCAGAATTGTTCCATTTCAGTTAGTAATGGTCGACAGACAACCACCATGGAAAAGAACTAAACATCACTAAAATTCACATTTTCTTTCCATTCTCCTTAAAGAAAAACGAAAAGTTTTATTTCTTTTTTAGTTAGCTGTTGAAATGTATTTCCTGGAAGTATTCAAGAGCAAACAGAATCATAAAGCATAAATATCTTTGGAATTTAAAAGACCTTATACAAATTAGGCATTATCAAAGTCAAGAGTTGGTTCAAGGCCACTCATTTCTTGCATAGATATGTAACTCTGTAAAGAAAAGAGAATTCACGATGTTGATTTTAAAGAAAACAAATATTATTGAAAATCTCTAATAATCTATCAAATAGTCCAACTGTACCAATGCTTGACTATGAAAAAATCAGAATTCACATACGTGACTTTTCTGTTCAATGAACTCACTAACATGACTTCCCATTCCCAGTGTTGAAAGGACAAATTGCCCAAATGTTAAGAAAGACAAAATTCTAAAATAGAAATAGTTTATTTTGTATTTCTAAATAAAGAAGACCGGTCATCGTCATAGACATTCATGCACATATTTCCAGCTTGTCTTCAGCTCTGTTATGAACTGAACAAAAGTTTAAGTGCCTGAAAAAAACACAACGATTGGCACTGTCTGACACACTGTGTGACTTCTATGCAGGTTTCATGTATGTTTCTTTTTTGTATTTCAAGTCAAATTTCTGTCACTTGGGAAGGATGCATCCCATCTCCCAGAGATCCTTTCTTTCATTGTCTGATGTTCAGTGTCTTGAAACCATTGTTTCACATGTTTTTTCTAGTTTTGTGGTTGTTTCAGGCAGGAGAGTAAATCTGGTCCCTATTACACCATCTTGGCCAAAAGTGGAAGTCTGTGAAAAAGATTTTATTTTTCAAAGTGAAATAATAGAATAACAATACACTGAATATTAAAATAGTGATTTGGTGAAATATTCTGTTGCACAGCTGTTCTGAGAACTTTTAGTCTTCTATTAATAAAGAACAAAGCCTGTCCCATTGTGAAAAGATATTGATTGGCAGCTGCCCACGTGAAACAGCAATGATAAGAATGTCCACAGCCTCAGAACTGAAAGGACTGGCATACCCAACAGTGCATCTGATGGAGAGACATTCCACCAACTCAGCTGAAGGGAAAGAAACAGACTCACAAGTCTGAAGACCACTTTATGCTAACTTCCTCCGTTATGCTGGGAAAAGAAAGGTCAGAAGTGCATTCTATATTTGGAATATTCCTTTATTTTATTAAAAATTATTTTTATGTGTTGTTTTGAATTATTTAAAAACAAAAACTCTTTATAGTACGTATTTTAATTGTGAGATACAAAAAGAAGGATAAAAATTTCTCACAACAACAAAAAACTGTCAACATTTTATTTATTTCCTTTCAAGTTTATGAATAGTTTCTCTTGGCTTCAAGTAGTTGAATTTACAAATTACATTCAAGTTTGTATGCTGCTTTTCTTCCAATTAGCTGTGTCACAAAAAAGTTCACATGCTATTATAAACTCCTTAGATTCATAATTTTTAATGGCCACATACTATTGTACTAAGTGAAAAATTCTCATTTACCATTTATTTTATTAGAAATTTGAATTTCTTTATATATTTTCCCTTTTTTAAAATGCCCCATGTTTTATATGTTTCCTTAGGCTGGATTGCTAGAAGTAAAATCAGAGAGTCAGACGATATAAGTCCTTTGAAGGCTTTTGACATGTTTTGTTAAAATGGTCTCCAAAGAGGAACCTATCCCCTAGAAATAAAATACATTTCATTGTAAGGTATGAAGTCTTCTTCTGCTTGAAGCATCAAACTATAAGTAACTTAGATCTTCCTGTGGTCTACTTTAACAATATTTCACTCTTTTTTTAAATAGTTACTTTGTTAATAATTCAGACTATAACGTAGTAAATGCTCAAAATTTCCTGGTCATCTTTTCCCAGTGAAGAAGTTCATTTTATTCTACGTACATACATTCATATTGTTTTCCCCTAATCTTAGTTTATAAGATTTTTATAAAACAAACAGATATAAACTATAATAAAATGAATATTTTAAATAAGTAATATCATTTTTCCCTATGGCATATCAATAGCTCTATGGAGACATAATTTATATTTCATAAGTTTTCTCAAATTACTGTAAGCAGGAGGAAACACTCTTTAAATCGTTAGTTAAGAAAATAAAGTTATTTATACTGAAACAATTGGTGTTCAGGTGTTTATTTTTTTCACTTTCATATGAAATGTTTTAGGTATTACATTAATTACCTTTACTTGTGCTCCTTGTGACACGTAGCAAAGAAGTAAAACTTAGAAGACTAATTCAATAGTTCAAGCTGATTAACACTATAATTTAATAGTAATTTAAAAGCTGAGTTTGTCAACATTTATAACACAAATACAATTCATCATGTAATACAGTAAATATTCAATAAATGGTTATTTCTGACAATGAAAGTGTAATTCCTTTTGAGACATTTTATATGAACTCAATGTGGGTTTTAGCTTTATTATAGCTTATATAAAATATTCCAGAGATAGATTAATTTTATCCAGGAATATGACGATCAATGAAATACAAAAGTGAAGACCTTTCATCACCTTGTTCATTAAACCAATTAAATTGCTGGTTAAATTGCTAGTATTAAAAAAAGATGACATCAAGAGGCAAATTCTACTCACTAACACTAAGTGCAACTTTCTCCCAATTGGCTCCCTCTCAGAAAAGCACAGACAGAAGAGTCTGACCCAGATCCCTTTCATGTGTTGGAGAGTGCTCTCCAGCTCCCACATCAGTTAACTAAGGAACTGTCACAACACCTGGCACCTTATGTATATGTCACCATACGTTTTCTCTCAAGAAATCCAACAGCTAAGAATTTTTAAATGGCTTTGCGCCTCCATGTGTAACTTTACAAATAACTTTTCGGAAGTTTGGAAGCTTCAGAGACGGTTAGTAATGGAAAGTGCACTGACGTGGAGACAGGAGATGAGACTTTAGCTCAGAGCTGATCATCAACGAGCTGTGATCCTTTGGGCAGTTCAGTTAATCTCCCTGGTTCTAAGTTTCTGCTAGGAGACCTAATCAAGCCCTACATCTTGTTAATTCTATAGTCCTAAATTTTCATAAGCTAATTAAATCATCAACTACCTAATCTTATGGGATGGCAACCACATCTCTAAAACAAGGGGAAAACAGATCCTCCAGGAATGACATAGATCAATCAAAATGCATGCAATCAAAGGAGCCAAGAAAAGTGACATCCCACTTGGTTTTATATTTATATAAACGCACAGGCATGCACGCGAGCACACACACACACAAAATAACTCCAACCTAAGGATAATAACAAATTCTCAGATGCCTGGTTAAGGGAACGTTTAGACCCCAACTCCGCTTTAATCATTTCTTTTATGTTCTTAGTGACATAACGTGGAATGTATTTTATATTGAATGAGATGATGACAAAAAATGCATGAAAACATTGTTTTATTTTCCATGGGACTTTACAAACACAAAAATAACAACTATATCTGGCTTCAAGAAGTGTAAGATGTCCAAATAATTTGTTAGTTTAAGTTGTAAATTCAAAATTTTATTCTATTTGTTTAAAATAATAAAGTGATAAAACTTCCAAATATATTTTCTAGTTCATTAATAATATGATTGGAAATCTTTATTTAAATATAGACTAAGATTTGACTAGGTTAAATTCTATCTTATTTTCACATAAAAAAATCTTCAACAGTTTGGTGGTTACCACGGGGAAGGGGGCTGGGAGTGGGCACAAGGGGTGAAGGGGCGCATTTATATGATGACTGACAAATAATAATGTACAACTGAAATTTCACAATGTTATAAACTATTATGACCTCAATAAAAAAAAAACTCCAAAAAATTGTCTTCTCTTTTATCCATTTTCATGTTTTATGTTTTGTAATGTTCACATCTTCGCAGGTTTTAGATGCCTGGTTTATTTATTCTTCTGTGTGCACCCAGTGTGGTGTACAGCTAATTCTCACTAACTTTCTGTGCTGTTTTCTGTGACTGGAATCTTTTTACTTCCTTCTTTGTTTACCTACCTCACTCCTACCCATCCTCGTTCAAGACCAGGCAACTCTTTCTCCAGAAAGTCGTGCATGGTCCACAGGACAAATTAAGATCGCTTACCAGTGGTTTTGTAACATGTGGTGAGTGCCTCTGTGTTAGACTCACAGGACACACTGCAGGGTGTCCACGTCCCTTACTAGACCACAGGCTCCACCCAATAAAGACAGGATCTTATTTTTTCCAGTGCCCACGCCTGTACGAAACACACTGTAGGCATAGACTAAACATCGGTGAATTTTCAGAGACACTGAAGGGACAGTGTTGGATTAGATAATCTTTGTGGTCTCTTCCAGCTCAAAATTTTATGAATATTCATACAAAATAATTCATCCAGCCCTGACAAAACAACAATGCCTACAAAATTCTTCACCTCACGTCTTCAGTGTAATTGGTATTTTTCACAGGATAGCGGGGGTCTGATGAGTCCCTCTCCTGACAGGCGTGAGACTTTCCATGGAGAGAAAGCCCCTTTTGAAGAGAGGCTGGAATGATTCAGGTCTTTTTTAAGTTTGGCATAGTTGGCTCTAAAATAAAGGGAACAATTTGAGGCCAGAAATGTGTCCTCAGGATTTCCTCAGAAATCCCTCAGAAATGTTTCCTGAGTGTCTCTGCAGCCACTGCTGACTCAGACTCACCTCTGATAAGGTAACAGCGGAGGAAGCCAGAGGCCTGAGAAGGGTGGAGAACTGGCTTGGACGCCTCCCATGTAAGGACGAGTCACCCAAATAACAACACCCTTCGTGCCTGAGCGTGTGGACCACTCGTTCGGATGGGAACTGCCTGTCTCAGCCTTGGCTCTGTGTGTGTGTGTGCGCGCATGTGTGTGCGTGTGTGTGTGTGCGTGGAGAGTGTGTGTGTGTGTGCGTGCGTGCGTAGGGGGAATATGGAGGAAAAACACTCCTGATATTCTTAGCCACATATCCATGTGTGACTCAACTTTAATTTAAAGCAGACTCAGCATATTACTCTTTCTAAGCACCTTGTAGAAGTAAATGCAAACGTTCTCTGGAGGAAGGCACTTTAAGCTCAAGCTTCTTGAACTCCCAACAAGAAGTCACTAAAAGTAAAAGGTTATAAGCCACCACATGTCACACCAGCACTGGACGAACAAAGCTAAATAGATATTGAAATTGTTTAATAAGAATATAAAATAAGTTGAAAAAATGAGAGTTAAAAAAATATTGGTTCAAGAAACTACTGGAATTTTACCTAAGGTTTTGAGAAAGTGAGAAACATAATAATTGAGATTAATTTAATAGATGCCTTAAACAACACATTAGACATGGGTGAAGTGAGAATTAGTATGCTGGAATAGGTCTGAAGAAATCACCAAAATTACAACTGAGAGACATACAGATGGAAAATAATAAGCCGAGAGGAGGCAAGGAGCTTGAAGGGAGACTGCATTCATCTGCTGCAGCTTCACACAGGGAGGAGAGAGATGGGGAAGAGTACATTTCAAAGACATAATAGCTGAGAAATTTCCAGGACTGATTAAAACACAAGTCCTCAAATTATGAAAACCCAGTGAATCCAAAAGACACAGTGTGGAATTGCAGAATTCCAAAGGGAAAGGGAACATCTTAAAAGCAGCCAGAGAGAGAAAAGATTAATCACTGGCAAGTCTGTGACCTGATTTACTAACAGTAATAAGGAAGCTAGACAAAAATGGAGTAAAATCCTCATGATAATAAGAAAATAATTTTTTAACTACAAATTACATAGCCATCAAAAGCATCTTTCAATATTTAAGATGAAAGAAAGACATTTTCAGACAAAACCTGAAAATATCAGTACCAAAAAATCCTTACTTAAGAAAATTCTAAAAAATATACTTTAGGAGTAAGAAAAATTATTTCAGAGGAAGGTATAGGCTGCAAGAAGGAATGATATGCAAATAAAAGAGTAAACACTTGGTACCTTTGAAAAATATTGATACAATAACAATAATGCATTTTCCAGATGAAACTACAATCTTGCACCACAATAGAATAACATATGAGAGCAAGCGATAAAGTATTCCAAGCTCCTTATACCACTTGTGATAAAAATAACTTTTAATTAACTTTAAATTTTGTTAAGTTAAATATGAATATAAAATTTCTAGGCTAACTACTAAATCAATAGAAATAGAATACTTATCTTTTAAACTAAAGGGGAAGGGGAACCAAAACAAAATCTAAGCCTAAAGCAATCCAAAAGAGGACACTGAAAAAAGGAGAAGGAAAAGAACATATATCAAAAGCTGGACAAATGTATAGCACAAAATATGACAGAAATAAACCCAATAATATCAGTAATCACAAGTAACGGAATTTTACTCAACACTGCAGTAAAAAGGCACAAATTATCAGAGTAGATAAAAATAATCCAGCAACATGCTCTCTATAGGATATCAACAAAATACAGAAAAGTTGAGTAAAGACATAGATAACCTGTAAAGCTATGCGAAGCAAATAACAAACAAAAGAAGGCTAGTGCGGCAATATTAAATACCAGGTAAAATGTTTAAATAGCAAAAGCTTATCGAGAAGAAAAAATTTGCTTTATCTTAAGAAATACCCAATTCACCCAGAAGAAATAATAACTATAAACTTGTATATACCTAATAGCATTGCTTCAAAATATAAAAAACAAAACTGACAGCATTTCAATGAAAAATTGATAAATGTGTCATCATAGTGGAGCATTTAAATGAACAGTTATCAGTAAAGAATATATCAAGCCAATGAGAAATCATTAAAGATGTAAGGTATTGGAACAGCATATTTAGCAATCTTGTATACAATAGCCATATGTAGTAGTGGAAAATGATGAAATACTTCACTGAGACCTTAAGATTACATGGAACATTCATGAAAATTAATCACACTGTAAAGCAAGTCTCAACACACTTTACAACATTCCCATCCTATGGACCACGTTCTCTGATCATAAATAATTGAGTGAGAAATCAATTATAAAAATGTTTTTTTTAATTTGAAATTTAAAGCGAAGCAAATATCCAAACCAAACATTTTTTTTCTTTTGGCTGGGGCATGGCTTTAAGAACATTATTCCCTGCTTTCAGATTTTTGGAAAATTAGGGGACTCAGTTTCCACCTGAACTGGAGAACAATTGGACAATACATATGGGACAGATAGAAACAAAATTATCACCTTATTACTAACAAAGTTGCTTGTAGAACACGGCTTGGATATGTGGCCCAGTGGGCGTATTTTTCTCTTCCCCTGAATCGAGTTTACACAACACACTGCAGTCACAATCCACAGACCTTTTCCCAAAGTGGCTGCACCATTTCACACTCTCACTGTCATGGGTGAGAGCTCCACTGTTCCACACAATTGCCAACATTTGGCGTTTTCAGTATGTTAAGTATTAGCCATTCTGATGGGTGTGATGGTTTCTGACTGTCGTTCTACTTCATTTTTTTTTTTAACTTTTTGTGTGTGTGTGTGTGAGGAAGATCAGCCCTAAGCTAACATCCGTTGCCAATCTTCCTCTTTTTGCTGAGGATGGTTGGCCCTGAGCTAACATCTGTGTCCACCTTCCTCTATTTTGTGTACGGGACGCCACCACAGCATGGCTTGATGAGCGGTGCGTATGCCCGCGCCCGGGGTCCTAACCGACAAACCCTGGGCCGCCGAAGCAGAGCGTGAGAACTCAACCACTACACCACCAGGCGGGCCCCCCAACCTCATTTTTAATGAATAATATTTAGAACTTTTATGTGCATGTTGACCATTGTGTATCTTTTTTTGTGTAGAATCTATTTAAATATTTTGCCCAATTTTATTAAATTGTGTCTATTTAAGTTCTAATAATACCAATCCTTTGTAAATTATGTGTTTTACAAATATTTTCTCCCAATCTCTGACTTGCCGTTTATTTTTTTTTTTTTTTTTTTTTTTTGTGAGGAGATCAGCCCTGAGCTAACATCCGCCAATCCTCCTCTTTTTTTTGCTGAGGAAGATGGCCCTCGGCTAACATCGGTGCCCATCTTCCTCCACTTTATATGGGACGCCGCCACAGCATGGCTTACCAAGCAGTGCGTCGGTGCGCGCCCGGGATCCGAACCAGCGAACCCCGGGCCGCCGCAGCGGAGCGCGCGCACTTAACCGCTTGCGCCACCGGGGCGGCCCCTGCCGTTTATTTTTTAACGGCATCTGTCTTTTAAGTCTAATTTTGATTATGTCTAATTTATCGTTTTTTTTTCTTTTAGGGTTATTTCTTTCTGTGTCCTAAGACAACATTGCCCACCTCCAAGTCATAAAGATATTTTATTGCATTGTTTCTGAAAGGTTTACATTTTAGCTTTTATGTTTAGGTCTCTGATCTATCCCAAATTTGTTTTTGTATTTGGTGTGATGTAGAGGACAAGGATCAATTTTTCCATAGGGATATTCAGTTACTCCAGCAACATTTGTTGAAAAGTTTTCCTTTCCTCGCTAGATCACACTGGTGCCTTTGTCAAGAATCAATGGAGGGCATAACAGCATTTTATAAGATCCCAACAGAAATATTCTTCCCAAGATGAATAAAGTCTACCACGAACAGAAATGGAGCAAACCATGCTATTTCCCTGATGTAAATCCATCCACCATCCATCCATCTAGCATATTTGCAAGTGTAAATTATCTGTAGTGATGATGACAGTACACTGGCCAGTAAGAAAACGCTGCCTTTCCTAAAGGAACTTGCTTAGAAGCAGTTTACCTTCTCGTTGATGCAATCCTTAAGACTTGCATACCCACTCGCAAGACGCCTTCTCTCCATTTGGATCTCCCACATCTGGTATGGACAGAACATATCACAGTCACATTTTTATTTCTGACATATATTATACATAACGTCTCACAAATGTCTTTACTGCAGTAGATATTTTTTGGCATTGACATCATTGTCTGCTTCTTCTTCTCCCCTACTCGGCTTTGAGCTTCCTCAGGTAATCATTTTATTCTGTAGACCTTGCTGCTCATTTCTACTCCTGTGTCACAGTGTTTGAAATGCAAGTGTTTAATAAAAAAAGAAAATTTGATATAACTACTTGGGGTCAGCTTTAATACCACCAGTTATCAGAAGAAAATTCTATTATTGAAATACTTTACATTCAGCTGGGAACATTTTAATGACACATAAGTAATGTTTTCTCAAAGTGTGCCTATCCATCCGAGTAACATGGGTCACCTGGTAAGATGGAGCTACAGCCTAGACCTGTGAGCCAGAATTCCTGGAGGTGGAGCCTGGCAGCACAATGTCAGAAATCACAGATTAGACTCAGAGAAATCTGAGGTGAGTCCACAGAAATATTTCAGTCTCAACCTCTGTCATATTTACTTGAACACAATCATTTTTGCTTCCTTTAGTGCAGACATAGCCATTTCACTGCAATAAATCTTGCATGAACAAAAGCATTCTAATAACTACAGCTTTAAATATATTTTTCCCTAGAGAATATGGATAATTAATCATAAGGAATTTTTATTTGGCTGTGATAATTATAATTTATTAATTCATCTTTCAATACCTCAAATAAAAGCACTTATTGTGTTTTACATTGTTTTATAAATATGTAAAATGACATTAAAATGATATTTTACTTAAAACAGGACATTTTCATATTTGGCAGCATTTACATTCAAATAATATGATGCGCACACAGAAGAACACACATATAAAGAAAGATGTGAGCGTGGTGGTGACAGGGTACGGGGACGTAATGGACAGATCTGACCACCTCGGGAAAGGTGGACTCTTCTAAACTCAGCAACACCTTAGATTTGGCACAAGGGAAACAGACAAGAGGAGTCAAGATGGTGCGCCATGGGGACCTGTCTGTGCAGATTTCAGTCTCAGGTTTCTCCAGAATCAGTGTTTGTCCTCAGGAAAGGTGCCTTGTGACTGCCAACTCGATTTGAAATGGTCCTGCCTTCCAGAATTCCAGTCCGTCTGGTCCTCATTGCTTCCACTTCAATCCCAGGCCTTTAGAAACGTTTCCGCAGTCCACCCAGCTTTTTCTCGGTTGCTGCAGTGGGAACTTTGGGGCCCAGCAACCTGCTACATCCTCCCTGGAACCAAGAGATCTGCTGCCTTGTTAAGTTCAAACAAACTGGGCAATAAGGGTACAAAGTTTTTATTTTTATTTGTTTTATTTTTTTAACATCCTACTTGGCCGTAAGCCCTAAAATTCTCATGATCCACTGATGACTAGGAGAAGATTGTAAAAGCTTTAGAAGAACAAAGTTGAGGAGAATAACGTCTCCTTCCCCATGTGGCTGTGGCGCGTAGCCAGTTGTGCCGGCTTCATCAGAAAAGGGACAGCATGGGACTGCCATCCTTCTGTCGTTGGCCATTTTCTTCTCTTCCATTTTAACCACTTTAGTTTATTGGGAGTGTTGCTGGATGTTTGATTGCTACGTAGAAACGAGTCATGGCTAAACAAAAGCCATATTTATGGAGGTTTCACAAAAGTGGATCATTGTAATGAATATAACTACAGGTTAAAACAGCAGCCAAATTTTAAAAATTAAACACAATGACCAACATACATTATATTCCATATTTTTATATTATTTGATACTCTATGTTAGTACTTTTATATGGTAAGATTTTGAGAATTTGGATTAGATAGCCTCCATAATTTTTAGGCTTTTATAAATAACATGAGAAATTCTCATTATATTTAAAAAGTTAAATAACCAAATATAATTCAGAATTTAAAACTTCCCAGTTATCATCCACTTATGAAGCAAGCTCCATTAGTCATCAAAAAAATAATGTAATGACTCAATAATTTACCAGTAAATATTGTGTATCTTTCTATGAAGTAATTTAATTATAATGCAAAAAATAGAATTCAAGTCGAACATATAAAAAATGTATCGAGGCATGGGAAAAAAGTGTTTACAGAACATACAATCCCAAAATCAGAAGTTTATGTGTGTCCTCTGGGTGTGGTGTCCAGAACTTTAGCAGAAAAAATGTTTTAAACTTATTTAGTAAGTGCATCTGAAACAGTGTCTCACCGCTCACCTCTAAGAAGTTACTTGAGCATTGACATAAACACGGAAAAACGGAGTCCTCTTCCTCTGACACGGATCCCTGAAATTACAGGCGCCATCAAGTGTGAGGTGGTTGGGGCGATTTTCACCCTCCACTCGGAAAACTCTCCATCAGCTTGGTTCACCACCTGTTGTGAGAGCAGAATGCATCAAGACTGTGAACTTTCTTCCACCTTGGACTTTTGAATCTCTCTTCTTCAAGGCATAGCCGGACAACGTTTGCTATGGACTGAACTGCGCCTCCCCAGAAATTCCTGTGTTGAATCTCTAATCCCAGCGTGGTGGTATTTAGATGAGGTCCCTGGAGCGGGTCTTTCAGGATGGATCAGTGCCCTGTGAGAAGAGACATCACAGAGCCTGCTCTTGCTCTGCCTGTGAGGACACAGCAAGAGCCCTCACAGCACCGACCACGCCGGCACCCCCACCTCGGACGTCCAGCCTCCAGAACTTCGAGAAATACATGCCTGTTGTTTAAGCCACCGAGTCTGGGATATTCTGTTACAGCAGCCGAGCTAAGACGACTTTAGAACAGTGTTCAGCTGTGTTAATTTAGTGAGTAGTCTGAGTAGAAAATACTGGTGACTCACCTCCCGTTGGTCCTGTGCTCTCAGAACCCCGTCGTCTGCCTGCATCCACCCTCAACACCCGTCCTCTCTGGCCTGCCTGTGACATATCAGACGGGACTGAACTTCCACTGGCCAACTTCCTCCACTTTTCTTTTTTAATCTTTTGATTATTTTTGAGTCTGTCAAGACTGCAGCCAATAACAGGTTTTTTGCTCCCTTTGGGCTAGAAAGCAATCTGCCCAAATGACTCAGTAGGTGGAATGGGTGACAGCTAGGACCAGGGATGACTGAGAAAGGAACGACCTGGAGAGAGAGGAGAGAGAGAGGTGGACGGAGAGAGAGAGAGGAGGAGGAGCGGGAAGAAGAGCAGGAATATGAAATGATTTCCATTCTTTTAACTCCGAGAGCAAAGGCAACCAAGAATTTGGTGCGTCCTGGGCGAGCCTGTACACAGTCTGTTCCAGGTAAGCCCTTAGAGGAATGAGATTACACACAGACACATCCCCTGCACGCGAAACGCAGTGACTGGAGAGAGCGTCGCACATGACATCGGTACCCGAGCTTGGGGAAATACCCGAGAAGGGGTCTTGGAGGTGTTGGTCTCTGCAGGAGAAGCGACATTCAGCAGGGAAAGAGGGACTAACGCACAGAAAGGACGGCCTGACTGTGCTCCCTGGAGCTCCTGGGGTTCTTCCGCGGACTTTTCTGGAGTCGGTGTGAGGTGAGTGGGGCGGTTCCAGAGCCTCCTTGTTTTGCTTGATCTCTCCATCATCGTCAAGGGGAAGAAAGCCCCAGAAAGTAGATTGGGAAGAGACACACTGTCACCCTCCCGGTGCCCGGCGTCAGGGCGCAGGGCAGCCCCAGGCGCAGCTGCGGGCATTGCTTTCCTTGCCTGGGTTGTGCGCCCCGCCCTGTGCTCGGGACGAGGTAGAGAAGAAACAGTGAGCAATTTCTACCTGTGAAAACACCTTAGTACTGAGTGCATCCAAGTTCTGTGGGACGGTACTTCAATGTCTCACTATTGCCTTGTTTTCCCATCCTACCAGTCATCGATTCTCGGTGATTACAGCATTTGGGTGAGATCAAATTTCTAAAGCATTTCCTTCTGCCCATCTCATATACTGCTGCATCAAGTCTGTCCTATCGTATCTGTTCTATACACAGATAATACCGCACATACATGATCTCTTTTAGAAACCTGTTACTATATCACTACACTATTTTAGATGTGGTTTCATTACCCAGACATCCTAGGGTTTATTTATTCCTCCCCTCCTCTCTGATACTCTTACTACCAGGAGGGAACAGAGTGGCAGGCTGCTTTGGTCTTCTATGCGTTCTGATGGTGCTCAGGGCAAGCTGCCCCAGGAAGCACCACTCTGGTATGCGGATTATTTCAAGCTGAAGACAATAAGGATATTTGACCTCCCCCACTAACTGCCTAGAGAATCTGGCATGGTGGCTCATTCCTGGAACAGATCTTCTATCATGATGGCTATAAAGATAATGTAAAATAGATGTTGCAATGGGAGGGGCACCAAGACCCTTTTATCAAAAAACTCTATCTCTCCCTGACCAAATTATCAATAGATGACCCTGAAAAAAATTGTCCTTCTGCCCTCTGAAGTCCCAGGCCACTACCCGCCCCCAACACGTTCCTTCGCCTTTAGCTGCAATACTTAAGCAAGCAGCTTAGACAGAGGGACGAGTTGCTCATTTCTGAGCTTCTCCCATGTATACATGTTATTAAACTTGGTATTATTTTCTCCTGCTAACCTGTCTTGTTGATTATTTGGCCAGCCAGAAGAACCTTAAGGGAAAGGGCAGAGGGAGATTCTCCCTCTTCCCCCGACAGTTTCTTCAAAGTTTCTCTCGTCTGTAAACTGAGGTTATTAGGAAACTTTATGTGGCAGCACTCAGAACTTTATTGAACGACTGCTGAACTATAACCACTGAGCGTCACCTGGTGAGCCGACCAGGACAAGGCAACTTCCCTCAGTGGCTACAGCAGGGTGGAAATCCACTGACCCCTGCCTGGATTATCCACAGCACTGCATCGTCCTCGTTTAGGGATGAGTGCATCCTCTGTCCTGATCGAGAACCTCTCAGCCACCTCCATGCCTTTCTACCTTTTTTCTTTAACAATTTCCCGATACAGATTTGGGGTTCAACCCAACCTTACTGACTCACGAGAAAAATGGCAACTATTGCAAAGCACAAAATTCTCAGTTAGTCTTACAGTTGATTTTTTTCATCCCTCACTTTATTGTCAACTCTTGCATACATGCACCACTATTAGCCGAGTCAACCGCAGGGTGTTTTCTTCCAAGTTTCTCTCTCTGAGAAGATATGAAGAAGACATAACTCCCTTGCTGCACTGCGTAGCTGCACTGGCGCACCTCAGGGGGCTCTTTCTGCCTAGACCTTGACTGTGCGTCTGCAGGTGGAGCCAGAACATCTTCACTCGTCACACAGCCGGGCGTCTCTCGTCTCACTCATTCACTAGTGTTGTTCACTGGAATTCTTATGTTTTCCCCTCCATGTAACACACCCGAATTTTTAATACCTTAAATGCGAACTGGAAAGAACTAATGAAATGACAAAATAAGAATCAGGATGCAAAATATTTCATGAATTTCAAATTTCCCCAGAGGCTATGACTCAACCCCATATGTAGAGTGCTAATTTATTTAATGGTAGGTTAGTGGAACACTGCTATAGAAATAGTTGCTTAGAAACATGAATGCTGTGATGGGGCATTTTGAGGCACTTTATCCAATGACTGCTGAACTATAGCCGCTGGACTTTAAATTGCTGAGCCGTTAAGAACCAGACAATTTCCATCAGTGGCTACAGCAGCGTGGGGAGATCACTGAAAATATATTAATATTTGCTTAGATTATTCGCAGCACTGCATTGTCATTGTTAAGAGATGAGAGCATTCTCTGTTCTAATCAAGAGTCTTTCGGCCACCTCCACCCTTGCCTTTCTATCTTTTTTCTCTACTCTGTTGCTTTTTGATAAATTTTCAAATAACATTTACTCAAGATAAGAAGAGCATGTGTCGAGGAACAGAGACCACAGCTGCCTGCATGTTCATACCTAGACCTGGGGTGCCCCACAGGGGTCCTTCTGTGTGGCTCAGGAGCCACTCTGTAATCCAACCACTCCAGCGGCTCTTAGGAACTGGTGTCTCATTGTGTTAATATTCACACTTGGACAGCAGTTGTAATTTTTATTTCTGGCTCAACTATATAATTTACATATAAACTCACTAATTAGGAAAGCCATCTTAAATTAACATATCTAAAGACAGGATGTGCCAGCCAGCAGTAGTTGGTCAGAATGGAACAATTTCAGTGGAAAAAGTACCCACCACTGATTCTCCAGGCTTCATTTGCTTCGCTGTCCAGCAAGCATTAAGATGTGCTTTGGAAAAGTGACCTCTCTGTGTTCTCCATCCTCTCTTTTTCCAAGTGAGAATTTCACACACTCAACCTGTTCCTTCACACCAGCATGCTGGGGGCACATAGTTTGACTTTTAGTTAGAGCATGTAACTCAGCCGCTTGCTGGAATTAAGCTCCATGAGAGCAGGGGTCTCTGTCCTTTTTTTATCTCTAATACATCCCAAGAACCTACAACAGTGCCAGACACATGGAAGATGCTCAATAAACATTTATGGAATGAATGAAGAAGATTGTACTTCACCAAGAGATTTAGGACTTCAAGGTGGAGGCAGCACATGGGCGAGAATTTGGGGTGGCTGCCCTAAGAAAGAGGACCTCGGATACTGAGTTGCCCTCCCACCTGCAATCCCCTGGTCTTGGCTAAGAGACTCTGATTTTGCTGAGGGCGGCAAAGTGCTTACCTAAACACACTGTCCCAGCCGCCCCTGAAGTGGGATTCAGATGACAAGGAAAGAAGTGGTCCCTTCTTTCGGTCTTTAATTGGTACCAAAAAATGAAGTGCACAGATTTCAGCCCTGTATTGTTGTGTTTCTGACCTGACATTTTCAACTGCCTAAAACCATACTTCTCGTTATGTAAGAAAAATAAGCACCTATTGCACCAGTGAAGTTGAGGATTTTTGTCACTTGTACGTGAATGCACTTCTAAAACGTAATCCGTATCCTCTCTTTGAATTTTCCCTTCATGTACTCTAATGTGGACCCTGCCTCCAGACACCACTGAAACTGCTCTGTTTCTCTTACTCTGTCTTCCTCTAACATAACACACTTTTAACCCTTACTTCGTCCTGACCGCTTTCTCCACGTGGGTTATCAGCCCCACTCCCTCCCTTCCCTCTCCTGACGGGCGTCCTCCTTCTGCTCTGCGAGGGAGCCTCATCAATGTTGGCGCCCTCAGGTTCCACAGGTCTGTCCATTCCTCTCTACTGTTGTCTCCTCAGATACACTCAAGGACGTCAGATGTCATCTACGTGCTGATAACTTTTATTTTTAACTAAAAAGTAATTAAGTACAACAGCCCAAAAGCATGCAGAAAATCACAGAAATCCTGAACTTAATGAGTCATCAGAAAGTAAAAACATGCAATCACCACTCAGATCAAAGCACAGAGACTAGAGGACAATAGCACGCCAGCGCCCCTTCGCCCCTAAAGTAGCAACTCTCCTGATTCAGCGACCCCTGATTAATTCTGTCTGTTCTTAACGCGTGTGAATGGTATCACACAGAAAGAAACGTTTGTCTCTGACTTCTGCTCAACACGACGTCTGTGAGATTCATCCATGTTGCTGTATCAGTAGGTTTTATGCTTATTGCTGTATTTTCTTTCTTGGTGTAAATATATCACAATTCGTTTATCTGTTCTCCTATCACTTGACAGTTGGGCCATTTCTAGCTATTGACTGTTATAAATAGTGCTACTATGGACGTTCTAGTATACGCCTTTTTGTGCAAAGATGAGCTCATTTTTTGGATGTGAGCCTGTAAGTGGAATTGGGGGGCCACGGAACATGTGTATGGTTAGCTTTAGTAAACGCTGTCAAACAGTTTTCCAAAGTGACTGAACCGTTTTATAGTCTCACCAGTGTCGTGTGCGAGCTCCGGTTCCTCCACATTCCTGCTGGCTATTGACATTTGGGGATTTTTATTTTTATTTTTTTAAAATATTTTTAACCAATCTAGTGGATATGTAATGGTATAATATGATGGTTTTAATTTGTGTTTTCCTGATCTCTGAAGAGATTAAATAGGTTTACTATGTTGACTAGCCTTTTAAATATCATATTTTTTCTATTACTTCTTTTAGCCTTTTGAAGTTTTTTAAATTGGGTGTTCTTGTGTTCTTTTTTCTTTTTGACTTACAGTAGTTTTTATATATTCTGGATGCAGTCCTTTGTGAGATACATGCATTGTGGTTATCTTCTATCACTTGGGCTTACTTTTTACTCTCTCAATGCTTTTTGAGTAATAAAAGTTTTTAATTTTAATGAAGTCAAATTTATTATGTTTTCTTTTATTTATAGTGCTTTTTGTGTTCTGTTTATGAAATATTTTCCAATGCAAATTAATGAATATAGTCTTTTATTATTTCTTCTAAAGGCTTTTTATTTATTTACCTTTTATATTTACATACAAAATCCAGTTCAAATTTATTTTTGTGTATGGTATTATGCAAGAGTTAAGATTTATTTCCTGTATGGACAGGAACTGGTCTAGTACTACTTATTTTAAAAGACCATCACATCTTTGCTGCCTTGCCATGTTATTTTAATCATAAATTAAGTAGCGATATATGTACTCTATTTAGTTCAATTATTTTATCTTTTTGTCAAATATCTATAACTTTATAATAACTATTAATATCTGCCAATATAACAATATTTGCCTCTTAATTGAAGTTTTTATATATTTGATATTTAATTACTGACATTCATATATTTCATAATATCTGTTTTGCATTTATAATTCCTATTTTATGTTACCTTTTCTCTAGTCTTGCTTTCTTTTAGGAAAAATAAGTATTTTTTACTATTCTATTTTCCCACTGTGTTAGCTTCCTTCTCTTCGTAGCTGTCCTTCCGTTACACACCACTTTATCATTTTGTTAGTGGTGCCCTAGACACTACAGCATTCGTCTCTGGCTTATGAGAATTTTGGCTTCTCAAGTTGCACAAAGTATCAGGCATGTTTATTAAAGATGCTGAGGTTCCTTCTCTGAGCCATCCTTGTCTCTGGGATTCTGGCCCCTCCAGCCTTAGTTGCTTCAGTGTCCCTGGATTCCACTTTTTATCAGATTGCCTAAAGCTCTGTAGGCTGTTCTGTCCCTTTGTGGCGGCCTCCCACCAGACTCCCCAGTTTCCTAGTTGCACCAGGGATTGGAAAATGCCTCATGGGACAAAGCAGAATGCAAAGAGTTTGTTTAACCTCGATAAACGTCCTTCGATGCTAAGGTATGTGATGCCTCAAATCCTTGTTTCAACTAAGTTTTCAATATCTTCAAAAAGTGGGAAAGGCTATCTAGTTTTTCTTATGGTAGTTGAAGTTCTCTTCAGTCTTCTGATGTTTCTTAAATACTTACCCACGGCTAAAATCTCTCAGTAAGGTCAGATGTATACACCCAACAATCTGCCCGACATCACCTGGGTGTTTGTGCGTATCTCAGATCCCTATATCCCAGATGGACTGTCGGTACTTCTCCAGTTCCATTTCTCACCCCTCCTGCTCCCAGAACCATCCTCCCTCTTCAGTGCAGTTGTGGTGACTACTTCCCATGGTCTCTCTGCCCTCGTGCCCTTAAACCTGCAATACCCCCTTTCAACTATTGGTCCACACTGATTACTGCCTGCTTATTTTTCAGAACTCGGTTATCCCATGTTGTAGAAATCCTTCCCACTACCCTGCTCTCCCGCCTTCTTTACCTGTCCTTCCTCTATGATTTTTGTGTCACCTACCAATTATAAGAATTAACATATGGAATTGTAAGTATTTGTTGTGGTCTTCCCCACCAGATTTAGACATTTTTTAGGATACAGACTGAGTCTTTTATGTTTCTCAATCAAAAATCAAGCAGTGTAGGGGCCTGCCCGGTGGCATAGCTGTTAAATTTGTATGCTTTGCTTCAGTAGCCCGGGGTTCGAAGGTTTAGATCCCAGCCACAGACCTACACACTGCTCATCAAGCCATGTTGTGGTGGCGACACACATACAAAACAATCTTCCTCACCAAAAAAAAAAACAAAAAAAACAAGCAGTGTATATTTCACAGTGGATATTTAAAAAGAAAGTTGATTAATTGAATTTAATAAAAACGTACAAAAGGAATTGAACTTTTAATAAATAGAAACATTGAGTTTGCCTTTGTCCATTCAGCTGGGGACATTGAACCAATGGTTTCTGTTGAGGGACAAAGATGGCCTACTAAGCCTCATGATGGCCTGAATGAAATATCCCTCAAGGTCATCTGCCATTCCTTAATCTGATACCATGCTCACAGGCACAGAATTCTGGCTCACCTTTTCTTATGCTTTTAACACCTGAGGCAGCATTTTGCCACCTGATCATCACTGTGATCTGTCCAATGTGAAATCTTAGATCGATTTTAAATCTTTCTTTTTTCCTAATATAAGCATTTAATAGTGTAAGTTTTCCTTCAAGCATGGTTTTAACTGTACCCACAAATGTTGATGCTGTTATGAACTGAATGTTTGTGTCAATCAGACTTCATATGTTGAAGCCTGAATTCCCGAGGTGATGCTATTTGAAGGCGGGGGCTTTGGCAGGTAATTAGGTCATGAAGGTGGAGCCTCATGAGTGGGATTAGTGCCCTTACAAGAAGATACAGGAGAGAGATGAGCTCTTTCTCTCCACCATGTGAGGATGCAATGAAAAGACAGCAGTGTGCACACCAGGAAGAGGGCCCTCACCAGAGGCCGTATCTGCTGATGCCTTGATCTTGGAGTTCCCAGCCTCCAGAACTGTGAGAAATAGATGTTTGTTGTTTAAGCCATGCAGCCTATTTTTTTTTTAATAACCAGCAAAACTGACCAAGCTAGAAATGCTATATTTTTATTCATTCAAAATTTTTTCTGAATTTTCTTTTGATTTTGTCTTTGATTTACAAATTACAGGAGTTTGCTGTTTAATTTCCAAATATTTATGGTTTTACTATGTATCTTATTGTCATTTACATTTTATTTAATTCTAGTGGTCAGTGAATATTCTGTGTATGGTTTCAATCTTTTTAAATTCCTTGAGATTTAAGGCCCGGCATATGATCTTTCTTGATGAATATACAGTCTTCTTTAAATGTCAGTTAAATCAAGGTGGTTTATAAGTGTAGCTCATATCTTCAATATCTTCATTAATTTTTGGTCTAGTTCTTTATAAATTGCTAAGACATAGTTTTTAAAGTTTTATACTATAATTAAGGATTTGTCAGTTTATCCCTTTACTTGCTCTATTTCAAGCCTCTGTTCTAGGCACATATCTATTTAAAATCATGTCCACCTGATGAAATGTCCCTGTCACCACTATGCAACATCTGTCAGTATCTCTGGTAATTCACTGTTTTGAAGTCTCTTTCATCTGATACTCGTATACCCTCCGGCCTTCTTAGGGCTACTGTTTACACAGTGCATCTTTTCCCAGCCCTTTACTTTCAACCTGGCTGTCAACATATTTAAAGTATTTCCCTCCTAGCAGCATAGAGCTGAATCCTGCCTTTTTATCCACTCTATCAGTCTCTGCCATTCAGTGGACACTGTTGAGTTCATGTATACCATCTTGCCATTTTTGCTTGTTCCTCTATTTGATCCCTCCTGCCTTTGTTTGCATTACTTGAGCATTTGTAATATTCTATTTTAATTTGCGTATTCCACTTTTAGCTATCTCTCTTTTTTCTGTTGGTTGCTGTGGGGGTTATTCTCCGCATATATATCTCTCTTTCATAGTTCACTTAGAGCTAAGGTTGCATCATTGCTTGTAAAACTTAGACGCTTTACGTCCCTCTCAGTCCCTACATTCCCCTCCATTCCTTGTTGCTGTTTTTATAACTGCCATACAAATTGCAGGGACACACACTGAAATCCACACAGGCAATGTTATAATTTTTGTTTTAAATAGTCATACACGTTTTAAAAGTATTAAGATGAAAATTTTATTGTATATTTACTCCGGTACTTACGACTTCTTGTGTATCTCCTTCATCCTCAAGATCCCCGAGAGCTAACAACTTCCTCTTAGCTGCTCTTACACATCAGAGCTGCTGGTGAAGAATTTCTGTAGTTGTCCTTTATCTGAAAATGTCTTTATTTTGCCTTCATTCCCAAAGGGTCATTTCCCCACATGTAGAATTCTACATGTTGGCTTTTTCTTCTCAGATCTCAGCTCTCAGATCTACGAGTTGGCTTTTTCCCTTTTAGCGCTTTAAAGACACTGCCGCTGGTGTCCCGCTTCAGCGGGGCTGAGGTGACATGTGCTGTCGTTCAGGTCCCTGCCCCCCAGTTTACATGTCAGTCCTCCCTAACTGCTTTCAAATGTTTTCTTTGTCTTCAATTTTTAAAAATTTGTGATGTGCCTAAACATTTTTTCTTTGAATTTTTCCTGTTTGCAATTCACTAAGCATCTTAATCTTTATATGTGTGTCTTTCACCAAATTTGGGAAATCTTTGGCTGTTATTTTTTTTAATATTTTTTATGCCCTAATCTTTTTCTCCTCTCCTTCTCTTAGTCCAATTACATTTATGTTAGATCTTTCTAAATGTTTTGGGTTTTTTCATTCTTTTTCTCTCTGATCTTCATATTGGATTTTTCTATTGATTTTTCACTGATACTTTTTCTGTCATCTCCATTTTTCTATTGAGCCTATCCAGTGATTTTTTAAAATTTCAGATAATTTGTTTTAGTTCTAATATTTCCATTTATTTTTTAAAAATACGTAATGTCTATTACCTGCTGAGATCTTTTGTTCTCTTCATTTCAGAGGTGTTTGCTTTCTTTCTCTTCATGGAGCCTGCTTTAAGGTCTGTCTCATGACGCCACCACCTGTGTTATCTCCGAGCCAGCACCTGCTGTCTTTTCCCTTCAGATTTGGTCACGTTTCCCTGGTTTCTTGTATATTCTGTAACAGCAGGTTACATCCTGGTCATTATGAATGTGATGTTTGTGGATTGTGGTTCTGTTACAGCCCTTTGTAGTGTGTTGACATTTTTGCCTCAGCAGGCAACCACCTGATAGCTCTGGACTGTAAGTTGTCTCCTGATATCTGTGGGGGAGGTTCAAAGGTCAGCTCGGTTCCTTGAGCTTGCTGTGGCATCTTTCGTGTGTCCTGTGCATACTTGGTTCAGGAGTTAGGCAGAAACTTTTGTGGGGGTCACATACAGAACAAGGGGACCGCTTATTGGCTGTCTTTTCTCTGGGATTCTCTCCTTAATCCCCAGATCACAGGGGATCCCTTTCCTTGTTCCTCGGCCGGAAGGACAGCAGGGTTTGTGTCGGAGTTTTAGCTACTGATCGCTCCCCAGAGGAGACTGGCACCTGCCTCTGGGCAAAGTCTTGAGAGGAGAACAAATCAGTAAACTCGTCCAGTCCTAGCTGCTTCTCCAAACCTTGGCTCCCCTTCACAACAGGGCTGCTTTTGCTCACTTTTCATAGTCCTAAAGTAATTGGCTTTTGTAATTTGTCCAAAGTTTATCGCTGAAATCAGCGGATGGAGGATGGCTCTAGGAGGTTTGCATTGCCATAGAGGAGGAAGAGCTGAGGCTAGTGTAAATTTGATATCAAAATCAGACAAGAACTACACTTAAAAATGGATAATATGGTATATTTTATGTGTTTTTTACCACAATGAAAAATTTTCTAAAATTATTTTAAAAATACAATGAAATTTTATCATTTTAAATTTGAAATCATAATTATACTTCCATGAATTTAAAAAAAGAGGGAGGGATTTTGCATAAACAGCTCTTTTCCTCAATTAGTCATATTTTGGGTGATCTCAGAGATGGTCCATTACAAAATCACATAAAGGAACTCTATAAAGTGACTAATTCAAAATAAGTGAAAACATGTTAACAAGTTGGTAGATAGAAAAGAGGATCTGATATCCTGTTTTCATAAAAATTAAAGCATGATGAACTTAGTATAATTAGTCCTGACATTTTACCATGACCATAGACTCAATTAAACAAACAAACAGACAAAATTGGGCAAGAACTATATAAAATTATAGACGAATTTCAATTTTGAACTTAAATGAAAATAATTTTAATAAAATATTAGAAAATTGTATTCAGCAATGCATTAAAATATGCCATAATTTTTTCATCAAAACTGAATTTTTAAGAATCTGAAATCACTATGGCAAATTCAGTCAGAAAAACTGTTATCATAGTGTATCCAGAGTTGTTGCCATGTAACAGAATCCAGATTTAGCTACCAGGTGTGATTTTCAGAGCTCTGCCATAAAACTCAACAAAGAAGAAGCCACTGCCTCTTCCATGATGAGGATGTTTGCACAGCAGCAGCCACTGAAGAACCGAGTGCTTTCAATGGTGCTCACCAGCAGAAGTAACAGGGAAATACATTTTAACCACAGCTTCCACTTTTATTTTCCCTCTCCCTATCATCTAAGTGCATTGAGTTACGTGGATGTAAAACATGTCGGGGGCTCCAGATACAAGGGAGCTTGGGATACAATGTAGCCTTAAGTTTTCTGACCCTGCACTAAAAAACCAGATGGAATACTGCATGCCAATCAACCAGGCCCTTCTTTGAGCTGCTCGCATCTGTACACAGTTTTTTCCCCATGCTTAAGGTTTTAAAACAGTAGTAACAACTGCAATATGCCTCCACACAACATTATGCAACCATCCTACACACAAAAGCAAATTGCTTACTGTCTCCCAAAGAGAGAAAAGTTAAATTCCTAACAATTTCTGCATTCATTTATTTCTGAGTGATTGTCATTCCTCTTCTAATTCAGTCATAATTACACATTGATAATGCGAAATGTACGGACTACATTATAAGGATAACCAGTACCAACACCAGCAATAAGGTATATAAAATATTAGAGGAAAGAAAGACAAAATAAATTGCTTAATGCTACATACACACATATGTATATGTAAACACGAGAACAAGGAAGAAATTATGGGCAATTATCATGATCCTGGCTGTATTGTGCTGCAGGCGTTGACTCACTGTCTTCATTCTCTAACTTTTATCGTTGCCCAAGACAGTACTAGGTGACGCCCAAGGGGGTCTCTTAGATATTATATGAATTTCCCTCCAACCTCATTGTGGCAGCCGCATCTCCCTTTGATTTTCAGGATCAAACAATCCTGCCAACACAGTAACCCCTCACTCTTTTTTTGTTTGCCTTTTAGTTCAATGCCGTGAAGAATTCAAAATAACCAGATATTCTCAACTGCCAATTCAAAAGAAAATTACTGTATCTCCTGGTGCAAGCATTGTGCCTTGGGCACTAAGACCACCAACCAGCATAACCCAAAGTCCTGGTTTTAGGAACAAAAATTCTGTTAGAGTTCATTAAAGACAACAGAGAAATGTACAGTCTTACTTCTAACACTTTTTTTCCAGATTTAAGTTATGTTTGCAAGATCACAAAGCTAGAACATGGCAGAGCCAGGAGAAAAACATGTAGAATATGCCTTCCCATAGCTCTATGCAATCAAGAATACCAAAGACAAGAAACAAGGTTTTGGAGACATAAACTGTGAATCAGGTATTCTAAAGATGCATTCTCAGCACAGTCTAAACTCTCTTTTTTATACTTTCAAGGATTTTGTTTTATATAGAATGTTATTATTAACAGAATAAATGAAAAAAATCACTTTTATTTCTTTAAGAATATGAACAAAGGTTTTGAAACAAAGAACAAAGGGATGCACTAGAGATTTTGATTTGAAATAGGGAAATCTGTAGGAGACTAGAGTAACTAATGGGAGCCAAATCAGAGCCTTTCATCATTGTCACATGCTCATTGAAGTGACAAATTATTTCTGATCCTTAAATTCTTCTATATGCAAGTTACCTTTTTTCATTCTAGAAATTTAATTTGTTGCTGTTGGTGTTACTTTTTCTTGACTGAGTAAATCAAGAGAGACAGGGAAAGAAGACACATTCAAATAGCCATCACTAGAAATCTACAGCAAGTTCAATGAGCCATCTTTGACATGAGATTCTCATTTTATTTCTATGGACATTCACTTACTAGACACCTTTCAGAGAGTATTCATGAATGACAAGTATCATCAAATCTATTTGTATATTAGAAATTGGGTACATATCACCACAGTCATTAAGAATAATGGGAGAAAATATTTTCTGAGGGTTGGAAAACAGCTTTCTGAGTCATGAAATAAGCTAATAATTCTGAATTAAATGCTTGGGCTAACAGGTTCAGGGATTCTTTCAAACATTTGAAAATTAAGCATCACACTTCTATATAATTAGTGGATCAAAGACTCAATCATAATGGAATTTAGAATAATTTAAAACTAACAGATAATAAAAATATGGCATTGACATACTTGTAAAATGCAGCAAAAACAGTGTTTAGAATTTTTTTTTTTTTTAGTTCTTAATGCATGTGTTAGAAAAGTTGAAAAATCAATGATTCAAGCTTCCATCTCAGAAGCTAGAAAAAGCAGAGCAAATTAAACCCAAAGAATATAGAGAGGAGTAAATATTTTAAAAACTGCAGAGACCAGTAAGATAGAAAACATATATGCAATAGAAAAAGTCCAGATATACAATAGAGAAAATACGTTAAATAAAATTTGTTCTTTGAAAAATTTAATAAAGTTCCTAAGTGCTAGCAAGACTGAAGAAGAAAAATGAGAGAAAATACAAATTACCAATATCAGAAATGAAAAGAGGGTCATCATTACAGATCCAACAGACATGAAAAAGTCTGTAAGAGGAATTAAGAAAAGTTTATTATCAATAAATTTTACTACTTAGATGAAAGAAAAACTACCTTGAAAAATAACTTATCAAAACCGACAAAAAAGACACCAAAAATCTAAATATTCTTAATCTATTAAAAAAATTGAATCTATGAGATCAAAACCTTTCGACAAAGTAAACTTCAGGCCCAGGTAGTTTCACATTCACAGATGAATCCCTTCAAATATTTAAAAAAGAAATAATCTTACACAAATTCTTCTAGAATAGAAAAAGGGAAAATACTTCCTAATTTGTTCCATGAGATCAACAAAACGCTGATATACCAAAACCTGGAAGCCTCAGGTAGTCTCCGGAGGCCAAGAGCAGAGAGTTAGGTGGGTGTGTATAGTTAAGCAGAAGGTTTTTTTTTTTTTTTTTTTTTTTACACGTAGGTAGTTTTTATTTAAACATAAATGGCATCATACTTTATGTACTTTTATGTATCTTTTCTTAACAACACATTTTGAATATCTTTCCATTTTATTTTATTTTATTTATTTATTTATTTATTTATTTTTTAATTTTTTTGTTTATTGCAGTAACAGAACTACCATATGATCCAGCTATTCCACTGTTGGGTATTTATCCAAAGAACTTGAAAACACCAATTTGCAAAGGTACATGCACGCCTGTGTTCATTGCAGCATTATTCACAATAGCTAAGACTTGGAAGCAACCTAAGTGCCCATCAAGGGACGAATGGATAAAGAAGCTGTGGTATATATACACAATGGAATACTACTCAGCCATAAGAAACGATGAAATCCAGCCATTTGTGACAACATGGATGGACATTGAAGGTATAATGCAAAGTGAAATAAGTCAGAGGGAGAAGGTCAAATACCGTATGATTTCCTTCCTTAAGTAGTAGATAATAACAACAATAAACAGACACATAGGGACAGAGATTGGATTGGTGGTTACCAGAGGGGATGGGGGAGGAGGAGGGTGAAAGGGATAATTCGGTACATGTGTGTGGTGATGGGTTGTAATTAGTATTTTGGTGGTAAACATGATGTAATCTATGCAGAAATAGAAGTACAATGATGTACACCTGAAACTTTTACAATGTTATAAGCAGAAGGTTTTAAGAAGCCTGTGGTTTACCAAGATTGAGAATCAGTTGCTAGGGAAACCCAGCATGTGGACAAACTTTGGAGCTTGATTTCGGACTGCGGATTCCTCCTGTGGTTTGAGAAGCTTCAAGGACGAAAGGAAAGGACAGAAGAGTTCAGTGGATGCTCAGTGCAGGGCAGTACTCAAGAGACCAGCACGACCCTGGAGATTGATGAGATGTGCATATTCTGAATGTTGAATCTGTAATTATAGCTTTTGATGCTAATCAGAGGTTACCTGAATCTTTACAAACATGTAAATAGTGCGTCCAAGTTTAGGGTTGTACCTGACTACTCTGACTTATTCTACAGCCTTGTTTTGCAGATTACAATAATTAGTTAATAGCATCAGTCATTTTAAGCTCATTAGCAAAGAAAGCCTCAATGATTTTTATAGTCCATTGTGATCTACTTATGTTTTATCATCCATTTCTATCTGATTTTACATTTTAAGACATGTTTCATAGTATGCTTAACTTTCTAGTTATTATTAAAGATATAAAATTAAATACTGTCCCAGGAAAATGGTTTGATGGTAAATAATTATAATTTGATTCTAGAGTTGGTAAGGGTCTGAGGAAATCCTAGTGAAAAGTTGTAGTTATGAACAGGGATTTATTTGCCTGAAAACAATGCTCACGTGACCTTTGTTAATGGTATTGGAAGAAGAGTTAAAGGACTGGCCTCTGAGCCATTTCTCTCTCGAGGGAGGCTCTCCCCGGAAAAGACGGCAGACGGCAGGTCTACTTTCTTTATGGACATGCTGAGAGTTGACGTTACGGTCATTAAACTACTGATCTTGGTGTCATTATTGTGACTGGAAGAACAATTCCAGTTCTCCCAGGAAGCTCTGTCAGGAAGAGCCTGACAAAATATATCTTAGTAGCGTGTCCCAGCTTGAGAATCACTTACGATAAACGAAACTAAAATCTTTCAATTTACGGGCCTGACACCTTAGAAAATGTCATATAAGCTAGCTGACTATCTGGGGTATAAAATATGTTTCAAAAACTACATGCCCCCACCATGTGAGGTGATAAACCTTGCACCTTATGCTGAGACCTCACTTCCTCTGGACGAGTGAGTGTGTGTCTGCAAAAGGAAGGCAAGATCTGGAGAGCTGCTCTTCACACTCTGGACTTCTCTGCCAACGTCTCATGATGGTGTCCCTCAAATTACTAGTGAAGCTGAACGGCAAGCAAGATCTCCGACCTGAGTGAGTCTGACCTGACAATCAGTGTCGTGTTGGATACAGTTCCTGGAAAAAATAAGAAAGTAAATTCACTACTGCAAATATTGCATTGTGAAAAGAAAGAAGGATAAATTGGATAAGATGTCACACGGCATGGTGAGGCTGGCCATGGTGTTAAAAAAGACATAACAGGGAAATATGCATAGATAGAGGTGGGTATGTATATCTCCGGACAGAATGACAAAGTGACCAAATGCACTCAGATGGAAATTCTCATCCAAAGCGGCAGTGTAGCCACAGGTAAGTTTTCTAACCCTTAGATTTTAGTTTTCTCATCTTCCAGTGTTTATCTAGAACGATAACAGGAAAGGATAAATATAATGGTCCGGAAGATCAGTCCTGGGCCTGGGACACTTCTCGCTGACCACTGCTTTGCTGTGACATTGTTGCAACTCACTGTGACTGACAGCTCACTGTGAGACTGGAGGCTGGTGGTACCTGCGTTGTTACGTGATGAAACTGCTATAAATAGCATGATTTTTGTTTGGCATGTTGATATAGGTGCTGATTTGTGTACGGCACCCCAAATATCCCCCTTCTCCAGCAAAAAATCCATAATCACATGACATAACCTACAGGAAGAAGATAGAAGTCAAATTTACTCAAGGTAAAAACTTATTTATTCACTCTACACGTGTGCAGCTCAAAAAAATTTTCCATATTAATATATACACTGTTGTTCAAACTGTGGCTTGTTTAAGCCACATTTAATTTAATGTTTTATTTCGTTTTTTAACTAAACTCCAGAGTTTGTTCAAGTTTTACTAGTTTTTCCCTAACGTCATGTTTCTATCCGGGAATCCAACCCTGACTAACGTGTTGTTTTAGATGCCGTATCTCTTTCGTCTCCTCTGGCCTGCAACAGCTTCTCAATCTTTCTTCGTTCTATGATCTTGAGAGTGTTGAGGAGTACTACTCCAGTATTTTGTAGAACAGCCATCAATTTGTGTTGTCTGGTTTCTTCATGATTAGAATGGGGTTGTGGGTTTTTGAAACAAATACCACAGAGGTGAGGCAACCTTCTTATCAAGGCAACTTATGACTGGTGATGTGAACCTTGATCTCCTGACCAAGGGGAAGTCTGCTGGGTTTCTCCACGGTAAAATTACTTTTCTCCTTTTTCCATACTCTAGTTTCCTGGAAGCGAGTCAAAAAGCCCAGCCAGCACTCAGAGGGGTTGGGGAGTTAGGCTCTGCCTTCCTGAGTGAGAGAGGGTCCACGTAAACTATTTGGAATTCTTCTCTGAGGAAGATTTGCTCCTTCCCCCCTCTTTATCTATATGGTCATTCATGTGTTTGTACCAACATGGACTCGTGCGTATTTGTTTTATACTTTGAGTTACAATCCAGTACTGTATTATTTATTTTTGCACAGTTGTTGCAGCATTGGCCATCTTTCCCAGCTGGACCCCATGTCTCTTTGATATGTCCTATCTTTTTGTTTTATGAGAACCTCCTTATTTTATGGCACTGTCAGAATTTCATGTATTTTGTTTTTTCAACGCCTCTTTCACTTGTAATTAGATATTACAGAGAATCAAATCTATGAAAGAAACTTTCACTAGAGTCTTATTTTGACATGGTAGCAGCAAAGAATCCTGTCGATATTTCCCCCTCTCTCTCCTGTAGTGTTATGATGTAAGTCCAGTGTCAGTAAATCATCAAATACTCTAAAACCTCTTTGTGCATTAGATAGTTGGTATTCACACAGATCTTTGGGTAAGACACAGATTTAGTGACCGTGTACCACGTGCGTTACTGGCAGACTAGTCACAACTGGAGGCCCTGCCTCACGTGAACTGGAAGGTCCAGAGTGTTCACACTGATTGAAACCATCTCTCTCCCAGCTCAGGGTCCCTGACAGGGAAGGAGCGAAAACACAAACACCCCACCTATCACTAACTAAAGATAGTAATCTCATATCCTTGATTGGCTAGGGTACAATTGTGAGGAGTCAGCATTCTTCACAGCGGCAGTAAATCATGAAAACAGCAGAGGTAAGTTGATTCAGAGTGATCAAAAGAAAATACTATATCGACTGAAAAAGAATGTGAGACACTAGTAACTGACATTTTTATCCCAAAGAACAAATTCAGAGTGTGCACAGTATCTCATCTTTTAAAAAACAGGGACAAGCCAGACTATGTAATTGATACTTAAAGACACTGAAGTAGAAGATGTTCACGATATAAATAGCTTGCAAACCAAGAAATTACTGAAGCAATTACACTTCTACTGATGTTCAGATACTTTAAAGATCTTTCCTGAATAACTAGTAGCTGTGACAAGAGGAAACCATCAGCCCACAGCATGAACAGAGGAAAATAACATAGATTTTATCTGTTGCATGAGTATGCCCAAGAGCAACAAAAAATTCATTGAAAGAAGTAGAATCTGTGGAAATCTAACTCATGGAGGCAATAATACCTTTAAAGGAACACACGTGCTTTTATAGCTTTAAGAAACCATGCGTTTTATAAAAGAGTGAAGGTAGTTTTGCATAACTTAATTTACCAAAAACTCATCAGTTGCTTAATGTGTCCACTTTTGTGTTAGTAAAGCGCCATGATAAGCTATTAGCTTGAGAAGATATTTTGAAATATTTTTATTGTTTTGTTTCTTTTAAAATGATAGCAAAGTTCCACTCAAAGCTATGACAGAGTGACTGTAGTAGTTCTTCCTTAGATAACTAGAAAAAAAGAAGAAAACGGTCTGCTTGAAGGTGAGAGTTGCTAAGATAACCGGAACTTCGAATGATGACGTCGTGCCAATGACTGAACTGCACGAGAGGTGGGCCCACGTTCTGAAGTGGCGACATTGCTGTGGTTATTTGCTGATTCTCGGCTGAGGTCCAGAGGCTGAGGATGCAGCAAGTGGCCCAGGTAAGCTCTGCTGTTAAGCACCAGAAAAACTGGCAGAAGTTATGGAAGTGTCTTGAGCCTGAAAATATAAAAACTGGAGACATGAGGGTATGTTAGGATCAGTATCAGGAAATCACTCTCTGGTGGTTTGATGTACAATATGATGCCCAAAGCTGGGCACAGGGAGCAGGTTAAATAGAACCATGTGAAATGTTCAGGAGAGCAGGATAAGTGTTCAAGCAACCTCACAGTTCTCGGGAGACAAGAACAAGGATTCAGGGAACACAGGGGCATGGGAGAGTACCTGCCATGACTTCCCTGGGGTCCTGAACCCCTGGAGGGCTACACCCTAGAGAAAGGGAGGTGAGGGACAAACCACAAGTGGAAAAACCCTTGTCAAACTGTAACCCATGCTGCAGTTGGAAGCTCTCAGTCAGATTAGGGGCCCCACCTCCATTCTGTCTCCCTAGCAAAGGGGGAGGTAACATTGTCACCACCTCTAAATTGTTTGTTACATAATACATAGTTTTTAACTCACAGTTATGTCAAGAGATGGAAGAAATAATTGAAACCAAGAAATAATAGAGAAAATAGAAACAATAAAGAATATAAATGATCCTGATATTGGCATTAGCATAATAAACTTCATATAACTATCGTTTTCATCTTCAAAATAGCAGAAAAATACGAAAGATACAAATTAAATTTGGAAGTATTTCACCAGAATTGAATTCAATAAATTAAAAATAAAATGGAAATTATATAATTTTTAAAAATTTTTTTAAAGTTTATTTTTTTGAGGTAACATTGGTTTATAACATTATATAAATTTCAAATGTACATCATTATATTTCGATTTCTGTGTAGACTAGCTCATATTCACCACCCAAAGACTAATCACCATCTGTCATTGTACACATGCACCCTGTCACCCCTTTTGCCCTCTTCCCTCCCCCCTTCCTCTCTGGCAACCACCAATCCAGTCTCTGAGTCTATGTGTTTGTTTGTTGTTGTTGTTGTTGTTTTAATCTTCTTCTTATGAGTGAAATCATACAGTATTTGTCTTTCTCCGTCTGACTTATTTCACTTAGCATAATACCCTCAAGGTCCATCCATGTTGTTGCAAATGGTAAGATTTCATCTTTTGTTATGGTTGAGTAGTATTCCATTCTTCTTTATCCACTCATCTGTCAATGGGAATTTAGGTTATTTCCAAGTCTCAGCTATTGTGAATAATGCTGCAATGAACATGCAGGTGCAAATATCTTTTTGAATTAGTGTTTTTGTGTTCTTTGGATAAATACCCAGAAGTGGAATAGCTGGATCGTATGTTAGTTCTATTCTTAATGTTTTGTGGAATCTCCATACTGTTTTCCATAGAGGCTTCACTAGTTTACATTCCCACCAGCAATGCATGAGGGTTCCCTTTTCTCCACATCCTCTCCAACACTTGTTATTTCTTATTTTGTTAACTATAGCCATTCTGACAGGCATGAAGTGATATCTCATTGTGGTTTTGATTTGCATTTCCCTGATGATTAGTGATGTTGAACATTTTTTCACTTGCCTGTTGGCCATCTGTATATCTTCTTTGGAAAAAGGTCTGTTCTGAGCCTTTGCCCATTTAATAATTGGATTGTTTGTTTTTTGTTGTTGAGTGTTATTAGTTCTCTATATATTTTGAATATTAACCCCTTATCAGATATATGATTTGCAAATATCTTCTCCCAATTGTTAGGTTGTCTTTTCATTTTGTTAATGGTTTCCTTTGCTTTGCAGAAGCTTTTTAGTTTGAAGTAGTCTTATTTGTTTACTTTTAGAAATTATATATAATTTTAAAATACTTTAAATCACAAACTTAATAGACAAGTTAAAGAAAAATTAGACACAATCAAAGAGAGGTATAGTTAACTTAAAGATAGGTCAATGGAAAATATTTAAATAAAGAAAAGAGAAAAAAGTCTAAAATACAAACAGTATATATTTTTTTACGTGGGAAACTGAAAATGTCAATCATTTGTGTAATTGCAGCTCTAGAAAGGGAGGAGTTAGAGAGAGCTGGGAAGAAGCCATGCTAGAATACAGAATGGCCAAGAAATTTTTAAAATCAATTCATAGATTCAAGAAGCCCTAAAAACTTCAATAGGTGAATATTGGGACCTGAGTGGGACCACTCAGAGAGCTAAAGATTTAAGGGCTTGCGGAGTCGGATAACAGAGTCTGGGCTGCCAAAGTAATTGCAAGCCAACTAAGGAGAGAATTTCCAAGGAAGGGAGGCACAGAAAAGGAACCACAAAATCTGTTCATAAACTATGTCCAAATACTTGGCTGATCCCAGAATTGTACTTGCATAGTGTAGACTTACAACCAAAAAGTAACAGATGGAAGGATAAAAGAACTGAGTTGAGATTTGAACTGCTGCTCACCACAGGGGGAGAGTCTGGAGTTTAAACTGAGGCAGTTAACTGCCAGAAGGAGAAGATAACAGAATCTGGAGTCTCAATAACCTGCCATACACATAACACATAAAATCAAAAATTTCTAGGCATGAGAAGCAACAGGCCATTTTAGAAGTGACGGTAGCTAATTGCTTTGGTAAATGGCAGTGCATGCTTTGGAGCCTATGCATATGCAGCCTCCACATCTTCCACCATCATCACTTAGCACACGTGCCCACCATGTGAGTTCTGAAGATGCTGAAGAAAAAGCCTGGATAAGGTCAACTGGGTGGGTCGTTTTGTCTATGTTGTTATTCATTGCCTCTGCCAGGTGGATGATCACTGATGGGCATTGGCAAGTAATACAAATATCTTTATACTTGGTGCCAATGGCTGTATGTCCATCTTCGTTCCCCTACCCCAGACTTCCCCACCTTCAATCACCCAGTCCTTCTCCTTTCAGGACCTCAGCCAGGTCATTCACCACTATCATGAGTCCATACATATTTTCACCTTGGTCCCTGCCCTTCATGTAACATCAGTGTCCAGGTGCATCACTTGAAGCTCTACCATCTGGAGGATCTTCCCTCTTGATTGCATTTCAATGTCACACCTGAGGGTTGTTGCCCTGCTGCTGCCTTACGTTGCATTCACATGGCAACTCGACCCATTATTAAACTAATTCAGATTTTTCCTCCTCCTACAGCTCCTCCTACAGGTCATATAGAACAGCACCCCACACAGCTGTGGGTATGAGTTGAGAGAGCACTGTTATTCAATTGAGGTGGGAGACGTGGGGTCAGGAAGACCTGCTAACGTTGCCGATGCATGCCCTCTGGTCTTGCAAAGGCGCGTTCTGGATACGCTATTCTCAACTTACAGTGAACTGCTGTTTGGTCTTTCCACATCTGTGACTAGTGGGATGGACAAAACCTGCTTATTATGGGCAGCTCCAGACACATGGTCGCTTGGTTTTCTGTGCTCAGCGGTAATGGTAGTTGTTTTTGAAAAGATGTGCATCTCTCTGCTGTAGATGGCACGGGCTTCTTTCAGGATTCCAGGGGCCTGTGTTGTGATTCTCCCACTGGAGTTTGCCCTAAACATCACGCTGTGCCTTTTACCACCACTGACACCTCCAGCACCATAACATCTTCTAGGTCATGTGGCCCGGGGGGCATGGCTGCTCAGACCACAACCTGCTGCATGGCCCTTTCCTGCTCCAGGCCCTGCTCAAATCTGACAGTCTTCTATTTCACCCCACATATGAGAACTATTTCTAGATGTGGAATGTGCTCTCTCGAGAACCTGAAGAAGCCTGGAAAGCATTGTGCTTCCTTCTTTGTAGCAGGAGCTGCAAGATGCAACAGTTTGCCTTTTACTTTGGAAGAGAGATCCTGGCATGCCTCCATTACTGGATCTCTAAAATCTTCACTGAAATGGCAGGTGTCTTGATCTTTGAATCATTTATCTCTCATTCTCTGGAGCACATGTGTCTTACTGAGGTCTCCAGCATGTTAGCCACCTCTTAATGATCCTGCTGCATCAGTATGATGTCATCAACATTATAGATCAATGTGAAATTCTGCAAGATGTCAAAACAGCAAAAATTGCTTCACACTTCCTCCAGGAAGCAGAGGCCAGGATAACGTAGAAGTGCAAGAGATTTATTGGGGTTAATGCCTGATACAGATAAAGGGGGGAATTAGCAGGAATAGGAAAGAAAGATTTCAGACCCTGATGCAGGTCTGTCATCTATGAAAGCAGAGGGTAAACAATGTAGATGGGGTAGGAAGAGACTCAAAACATGGAACCACATGAGAAAGTCTCAGCCAGGCCAAAACGGGGATTCAGAGGCAAGATTTTCCAGTAGTAAGTCTGGTATGGGGCATAATTGGTCAGGCCCCAGTACTCCTGTCATGCTCAGGCGTTGGCTGGAGCTGCTCAAGGAGAGTGTGTCCTTGGCTGGAATGCTGCAGTAGACACCAGAGGTGCCGCAGCTGGAGAGTGTCCACGATTGCTGCTCTTTGAGGTTCTGTCTTGAAGGGAGCTTTGAGCAGAGTAGTCCACAGCTGTCACCGTGCTATGCTCATAACCCTCAGACCTTATGCTTTCTGTGTGTCCTTGGCTGGTTTCCAGCTGCCAGCATCTGCATCTCTCTGCCTGAGGCTTTTCTTCAGGACTGTGGAGGACCACTTTGCCCAGGGAAGTAGAAGGATAGATGTGCTGAGGAATTAACGTCTCCAGAAGCAGCCCTCAACCAATGATCCTTGGAAGATTGTGTCCAAGTATCTCAGCTTCCTTGCCTCTCGGGTGAAATAATTCTGAGGCATGTCTTTAAATGACGCCCCGAGGTTTTCTGCAGAAATTATGTGGTTATTGCCACATTAACGTGCTCTTTGTGGGTTGCCGTCCTTTCCTGTACTGCTTTCAACTTCCTTACCAAGTGTGTTAGTCAGGGTTCTCCAGATGAGATGACAGAGAGAGAGATTTATTTTAAGGAATTGACTCACTTGATTGTGGGGGCTAGCAAGTCCAAAATTTGCAGGGCAGGCCAGCAGGCTGGAAATTCTGGCAAGAGTTAATGTTGCAGTCTTGAGTCTGAAGGCTGGAAACTCAGGCAGAATTTAAATGTTGCACCGGGAGGCAGAATTCCTTCCTCTTCAGGGGTCCTCAGTCTGCTGGTGAGGCCTTCAACTGACTGGATGAACTCACCCACATTGTGGAGGGCGATCTGCTTTACTCAAAGTCTACTGGTTTAAGTGTTAATCACATCTTAAAAATACTTTCACAGCAACATCTAGACTGTGTTTGATCAAAAACATCAGCATCATAACCTAGCCAATTTGACACATAAAATTAACAATCACACCCATCTTCCACACACTTTCCAAAAAAATATGCTTGCACCCAAATCCTTGTCTCGGTTCCTCTTTCTGGAAGACTAACACTAGGACAGGTAACAAAAACTTTATGTTGGCAATAGCTACAAGTGAATTCTGGGGTCCTGAAAATATTGAAGAAAATTAGGAAGCCAGTCTCAATTACATAGCTTTAGATTTGCACTAATAAAACACACAAACATGAATAATATAAAATATTAATAAATGATATTTTTTAATTTTAAATCTTATTCCCATCTACATTCAGCAGTTGATTATTTCAATGAATTGTTTATTTTGTTTTATTTACAATGATTTGACATTTGAAAAGAATACTCTGGTGAAGAGCATACCATATAATTTATATCTCACTTTTTTCAGAGATTTTTAAAATTATACCACCGGTAGTGATTATAAATGTAAAAACCATAACCTCAAATATCTATCTCCAAAATTAAATCTGACACTTAGCACAAATAAATTTGTAAAAATAAAACCAGCTTGGCAAAATGCCCAGAAAACACTTCAGACAGCCAAATAACTAAACAGAAAACAAATGTCCCAGATGAAAAACTGAGAAAACATTAAGATTTAATTTGCCCAGAGTGCTGAGTGGCCTGCAGACTGTGGCCTAGATGAACCATGGGACCTGTGTTCCTGCTACACTCTTAGCCGTTAACACAGCGTTCGCAGGTGGTCGACCTGAAACTGGTCATCGGTCACGTTCTTTTCAGTTTTGCAAAAATGGAAATTAAAAGAACACTGTTCCCCTTTATAAATACCAATAATTTGGTATTTATACTGACAAAAGTCAGTGTGTCCAGCTAGAATAAAAATGAAAAATTATTGAGAATAAGACTTACCTAAATCTGTTATCTACGAATATATTCTGCACGGTTCCTTACAGCCACATACATAGATGATGCGACCTTTAAGTACTGTACACTGTGATATCTCATTTCTTGTAGCCGTTTAGTGAAAGTTACGCAAAAATATACCATCAGATGTATTTTAGCAAAAGTGTAAATAAATGGTGGGAAAAGTAGCATGCTGAGGGAAGAATATATAGGAAAAGAAGATGCTATAGTTAAATTTTCAGTTAGGTATATTTTCATAAAACTTTCTGATGAAATTTATTAATTCAATAAAATTCCAGTAATTTTAGCAATTACTTATCTTACACATTTTCTGATCTGACCATTGCCATCAACTACTTACTTTTGTCTCATAGATGGCCATTGGTCGTAACACGAAATTGCATGTTATAAGGAAAATCCCTCGTGTTCAGAAAATAGGACTGGGCCATTCTTATTAAGAATAGTTATTACTGACAGACATTTTACGTCTGATACTAAATTTAATTGAGCTGAGCACCTTTGTTTCCTTTTGCCCATATAGATGCTTCCCGTCTTTAAAGGCCTCCTTTTAAATCCCCTCCTTGATGTAAATCTTTAAATGGTGCTTGCACACAGTCCCTAGTGAACATAAATTCTTAAGTATGTCTAGTCTAATATCTAGCTTCAAATATGTAATTATCATCCTAAACCTTACCCTCCTTTTTATTTTCCCTATTTCTTAGAACACAAAAAATATTGTCCATACCTAATACTAAAACGAGCACAAACAACATGACATAGATGATAAGTATCTTCTATAGAAAGAAATCATAAGTTTTATTATTGTTGTCATTATTGTTCATATCCTAGAAGTCCCCACAAAATCCCACCAAATGCTAGTTGACTGAATGATTCCGTCCCTGTGTGCAAACGCTACTGGTGATACCATCAAATATGGTGCCCATTTTAAGCAAATCAGACCTTACACTGCTAATGCAAACCCTTTGCTGAGACATGAAATGGAAGTCCAGAACCTTGCACTCCTGAGGTACTCAGTAAGCGTACCAAGACTTGACTGAATGTGTGCATGGGAAAGACACATGCAATTTCAGAACCCTGTGTTACAGCCTGCCTCCAGTAGTGAGGCTGACTCTTCTGTCACGCTTTCTCTCCTTTTTCCGCTGCTCTGACCAATTTTCCATTTGTGCTCTCCCTTCTCTGTGCCCGGGGAGGCTCCCTTGCTTCCTAACTTCAGAATGGGTTCCACGATGCAAAGTGCCTGCACACACTAGGAGGGGAGAGGGCTCGAAGCATTTCTTTGTTCCCACCTTGTCTGGTGGAGCTTCTCTGAACACAGCTGCCTTTCTCTGATCGTAGCTCCCTCATCCGTGTTCCTGATTTCACTGGGAAATGGTAATTCCATTTCCTTCCCTTGAAAGTCTAGTCCCAGGGGTGCTGAGAGAGGCACCCTAATTCCTGCCTGTATCAGCAACTCTTTATTTCTTTTTCCATAGCCCTGTCCACTCTTGTGTGTGTACACTAGTTTCTTTATTAAATTCTCCATCTAAACAAACTATCTGATTGTTTTACCTCCTGGGACCCCGAATGATGAAAAAATAAACCACTCTTCTTTCTTTTGTATCTTTTAGTGATATTTTACCCCTATTAAATACCAATCTGTTCTTAAATCTTAAAAATTAACTCTCAGTCACCTCTCCAGAACTCATTTGATACTCTGGAGATTTGGGGCAACTCCAGCATTGCTGTTTAGATTTCATGAGATTTTATCTCTGACCACACAGTGTCTTCCCCAAGATGTTTCAATTAGCCTTCAAGTCATTCACGCCTACTGTTAAATACAACGGCCGGCAGGAAACAAAATCTCAGCTTAATATGTCTTTCCTAAGATTAAACGATCATTTTGCTGTACTAATTTTGCTACTTAAGACCAGGACCACAAAGTCTCAGGAAAGTCTGTAAATTACTGAATTTTTGTTTCCGCTTGATGTCATCACTTTTAATCCTGCAACTAATTGTCTTCTAATTGAGCTATACATTGTATCTATCTCTAACATTTGTTTTACATTCTATTTTTCAGACGTATAAATTCTTCCTTCAAATTTTAAAATATATGATTGCAAAATACAGTACAAATTTTTAAAAATAGTACATAATTATATATATGATATATTTTTCTGTCTCCTATCTGTTCAGTTTTCCTGGCTTCTCTGTCCATTTTTTTTGTTGAATTTCCCCCTCATTTTTACTTCAAAGACATTTTTATGATTTTTTGAAGCTACAGTGCCAGACCTGCTTTTTGTGACATTTACCAGCCAAGGATTTTGTATGTAGCAACTTCTCCAAGAGAATACTAATGCCATCCTTTTCTTGTCAAAATGGTAGCATAAGTACGCTTAAGGTGTTTAATTCAAATGTCAAGTGCAGGATCATCATTTTAAATTCCAAAAACATAACCGAAAAATTGATGAAAGAAACCATATGCTCTACTATTAACACTCATGACGAGAAACGTTGGTTTTCCTAATAAGTGAGTTTTCCTAATGGCGAGAACCAAGTAACACTCCAGTCACATGTCACATGGAAATATATTTCCATTAACTGATTGAAAGGCTCAAACTGAGATTTCCCCCTCGGGGTTACACAAATGGGGGAAGAAAGAAGAAAATGGAAGCCAGACTTTTGAAGTGTCTCCTGAATGTCAGACATGGAGATAAGGGTCCACATGTTGTTTTATTTTATTGTGAGGACAGTAACCCAGAAAGGTAGGCATTACGCATCTGCTAGAGACAAATAAACAAGGGCTCAGAGAGTTCAGTAACTTTTGTAAATCACAAAAACGGTGTTTGCTCTTTGCTTGTATAAACACTCGACTTTATTCTTCTGCCTCTTTAATGAGTTTCAGTGTCACAAGTATCTTCCCTTTGGGCAAAGGATAATGCCATTTTTATTTTTGATTACTTAAGTTATTACCTAGAGAAAAGCAAAGGCTGAAGGCTGAATTATCACTAATTATTTCTCTTACTCCAGGATGTCTTAGATCATGTAAAACCCACCAATGACCCTGTGGATCTCCATTGTGTCCGTTTGTCTTTCCCTGGACTCTTCCTTCATCCCACACAGTATATGACAATCATTCCAGGGGAGAAGGAACACATTAGTATCGTCCTAGGTTTCACATGAACTGCATTACCGCTAACAGTCCCAGAAGGCAGCAGCTGTCAATCAACGGTGTCAGACACACTTACAAAGTGCTAAGAGATGATGACGGCATCGAGCTGCAGTGATCACGCTGGGAAACTTTCAGAGGAATTTTATGAAGTGTAGAAAGATTCCATATGTTTCATGAGTTTTCTTTTTTAAAATGTGTCTGTAGTTATTTACTTGAATCACTGTGTATTGATGTACCAAGTGCTCGGCTGTTCAGTTTGCATGTATTATCTCTCATCCTGACAAAACCACCTCGAAATGTGTGTTGTTATCCCCATTTTATATTCCAGTAAACCGAGGCACCAGGAAGTTCCATGATTTGGGCAAAGTCACAGAGCTGTGAGCTATGGAGCCGTGGTTAGCACTGAGCACTGGGAACCCAAACTGCCCCTGCATGCCCTTGGGAGAACGCCTCAAAAATGAGAAAATAGTCCAGAGTCGTAAAGAGAAAAAAAAATTTTTTTAAACACTTCAGTATTAAATAAACTGCATTATTCAGAATATGTTTTGTTTTGAAATGATTTTATCACCATTTATATTTCGCTTATACTATTGAAATATATAATATTGAAATATTTCACTATATACCGTACCCATCTATTCTCTACCATACTGAATTCAGAAAACAAAAGCCTTGCTTCCTTATTGAAAATCTTTTGCTAGAAATGTCTGAGAGGAAAAAATGCTCATTTCCAAAGGAAGTCTTAGAGGAAAATGATAAGAGCATGATTTATATCTATTCTGTCATATAGAAGGTAAATATGACTTCCTTCTCAGAAGACAATTATTTTCTGAATTATATGTATTTTTCTAATTTAGCTAGCTGAATATTATAATTGGGTATTCTATAGAACATATCTCCAGACATTTCTCATCAATGTGGAATTTTTATTTTTCTCATAAACCTAAACTGAACATATAGTTGCACTGAGAAGTGTATGCTTTGATGAAAGTTGATAGAAAGTCCAGAATGTTATCACAGACTGAAGATCAATCTGCAGCACTTGAGAGCTGACAAATTGTCGCAATAAATATATTGATTGTCCTAAAGGATTTTTTTCACTAGTTCTTCAATAAATAATATTTCACTATAGGAAGCTACGAATGGCTCATGAATTTAGACAATATTTTTCTTTTTTATTTCAGGCTCCAACTTTCTCATAACAACTGGATAAAATCCCAACAGTATAGCTGAGAATATGTATCTCAGGAATGCACTGTGGGCACAACCTCTGTTTGAGGGCATTGCTGTTGTTGTATTGAAACAGAAGTCAGTTTTCCCTGAAAAAGTCTTCTTAACATGGGAAATGTTATTTTGAATAAATTAAGATCTGTCAGCTGCATGTGTCAAAAAAGGAAAACTACCAAGAGTTAAGCAGTCAAGGGCCTTCGTAATAACATAACCATGCAAACTAGATGTATGTCCAGGACTCAGAAATCAGAAATATTACAGTATAAATCTGCAAGAATTCTAAAATAATTGGATCACCTTTTCCTCAACTTCCTACGTTTTTCATATATTCCAGTTTATCATTAAATTAGTGAACTTATAATGAAAATGTCAGACTATTTCTAACGTTTATACTTATGTTCTTTTTCTCAATATGGCATGCATATAACAGAGTTGTGTAGGGAATTAAAGTCATATTTGCTAAAGGCTTTGAAATACACAGAACAGTGAAAATTAGAAAAAGAATTTACGTCATCTCTTGTGCTGAAAAATCAGTTCTGTCTAGGAATAATGAAGTGCTAAGACCCCTGAGCTGGTTAATAATTAGATTCAATTAAGCTTAAACAGCAGTGTAGGAGAGCTTATATCAGAGCCTAATTGACCTTTACCACCACAAATGGGTATCGGCTCTATGAACTCAAGTATATCTCAGTAATTCAGTGAATTTTTTCCATTTTAATTTGAATTTCTGATCTTACTATACAGACAATGATTGTCTCAAGTCCCTGGGATGCCATCAGGTGTTGAAAGCAAAAATCTACCAGTGTGAGCCTTAACAAATTGACAAATGCGTTTTTCCACTATAGGATATTGGTAAAGACTGATGGTGGGTGTAGGAGCACATGATAAGGGGAAATTGGAAGATAGTCTAAAATAATTCAAAGAGTAGAGTCTCTATTTATCAGATATTAATATGACCAAGCACTGTGCTAGATAACATGAGTTACCAAAACTGCACACTCTGCCACCAAATGGAACATCAGTGTAGAGAAATGATCCAGATAAAGGTTTCCCTTTCATATTCACACTACTTAAATGCCTTTGTGGGTTGGGGAACAAGTGCAAAAGTAATGACTAAAACCTCAGAAGTTCCCCCAAAATAAACTTACATATTATAAATTTGCTTTCACTGATTAATACATGTAATAGCATAAAATTTTAACTGCATGAAAACAAGTTTTGCAAAAATATTTAATCTGCAATTATGTAGATCCCATCCAGCGAAAATCATGTTTACCTCCATAATTTTATTTAAATTTATAAGAAATAGATTAAAATAAGAGTAGATATTCTCAAACTATAGCTGTTCTAAGAGCATATGCATTATAAAAATCCTTAATAATCATAACTGGTTAGTTTTCTTTGTAATACATTTTTACATTGCCAGCATACATAAAGCAGCACAGAATTTCAGCCAGTAGCACATAACGCTTTTCATATTATTTGGCAAAAGTACAATCATTGCTAATGGAAAAACACTAGAAGAAGCATAAAGCTATATGTTAATATATGGTATACGGTTGGCCTGCTGTTCGAATGCGTGATACAACAGTAGAAGATTCATTCAATTCTAAATAAAGCATGAATATTACATTAGGCTTTTTCAGGTTATAAGGAACAGGCCATGGCCAGGTAAACTTTTGCATTTATTATCTGAACACAAGAAATTAAGAAAATCTTGGCATCTTTCTGGGCCTTGGAGAACTGAGACAACAGTTGAAACCATTCCAATATCTATGACTACTCTCGTAGACACTCATACGTCATCCTTTAGAAGCCAGATTTGGCCTCCTCGCTCCCTATTGATTTCACGATAATTATGATGAAGCTTCTTTACTGATTTTACCTCTACTATCCTCTACTATATGTGTGATGGTCCCTGATTCTACTCCTCACTCCTGAAATCAAAATGTTCCAAAAAGGAAGGTACGAATGAACATCTTTAGTCACCATCCCATAAGGAGCAGAGTTCTGAAACCAGGTCACCCACAGGCTGTGGGCTCTGGACATCTAGCCTCTATAGCAAACGTCCACTGGACAAAGTGTTGGGTCAGTCAGTTGTGTCCATGGAAACCAAAACACATGACAGCATTCTTGGTGAGTTATAGGAAGAAACTGCTTGTGGCCACGTTGTTCAGATGGGAGCACAGGCCAGCAGTATTTCACAGGCTTCACAGGCTTGTCTCCTGTACAGTTATGCAAGGTTATATATTATATAGATTATAAAAATAATTAAGAAAAATTCCTTTCTTCAGGGAGCCTTCAGTCTTAACCCACCGCTTTTTCAGTGGTTTTTAGGTAGGATCTTATTGAAACGGTCTTTTGTCTTGACATGAGTACAGCCATGTTTGGCCGCTCCACTGACCTACAGCCACCAGCACACAAAGAAATAAAAAGCTGCTTTCTGTGTGGTGGGAACTGGCCTTTCTCCCAGGAACTGGCCCTTCTCCCACAGAGATAGTTGCAAATTGTAACATTTCAAGGCTCTGTGGGAGTCGTAGCCCGGGAAGGACTGGTCATCTGTGCCGGGCTGGGATGATAACCAGGGAGAATAATGCACATACACAACCACCAGGCTGGGACGATAGCCAGGGGGCTCAGTGCACGTATGCAACTGATAACCATTTGTGCGTGGGAACACTAAACGCTTGCTCTGCAAACTCTGCAGCTGCTTCCTCTGGAGATTACTGACGCTATATAAGCTGCTGGAAGCTGAGGCCTGGTGAGAGTCTCATTTGTGGAGGGGACACCTGGCCAAGGACCTCTGATGACCGGATTCCCGCCCAGCCTTGTCGGTTGAAGGGACTCTCCCCAGCGGTGGGCCAGGGATGTTGTGAGTAACCAATCTGATGTGTTTTCTTTTTGGACAACCTGGTGTTTCTCTTTCCGGTTGATTTATGTCACTTCCCTTCAGTCGATTTGGTGTTTCCCTTTCCAATTGTTCTGATGTTTTTCCCTCTTATTATATGATCTACTCAAATCTGCTTCTATCTCAGTCAATTTGGTGTTTCCCTTTCCAATCGATCTGATGTTTTTCTCTCTTATTATTTGACCTATTGGGATCTGTTTGCGGACTATTGCCTTTGCTCTCCTCTATATAATAAAATATACCTTCAGTCCATTTGTCTGGAGTGGAAAGTTTCTTTTACATCTCCGATCAAATCCACCGAACCTCTCAAAACATCTTCATAAGGGTTCTGGGTTATCCTTACTCTGTAGGTTTATAAGACTTCCCTCCCTGAAACATTCAGGGGTTGATCTATCATGGGTCATAAAATATTTGAAAATGAGTAATCAACTTACTTCTCCTTAAAATGGCATGTGCCGCTTAACTGAGGAGACTGTGTTTTATCTATCATCCATCCATCTATCTACTATTTATCTCTCTACATCTGTATACAAACACATATACACTAAATATTATAGAATTCTAGATTATGTGTCATATGTATTTAAATCGTGGAAAAATAATAATCAGGTTTTTATAAAATATGAGAGAATTCTAGAAGGCGTGACCGAGGCATTTCCACTGCATATAAAAGCAGTTATTTGAGGAATTAAATGACTTGCCTTGATTTTTAAAAAGTGTGATGTTCTTTATTTGCTTATGTTAAACACTATTATTTAATTGAAAATTTGTGGTTTACATCTACGAAGTCAAAGATTTTTGTAAGCAACATCATTCTCTAAATTTAACAAATCTCTTCTTAAGGTCCAATAAATCAGGAAATTCTTTAAATAGAAAATTTTTCATGTTCCTAGATAAGTAAACATTCTGGACCAGCATAAAATGAGTATCACATCTCTATCAAGAAAATAAACGTTTATGAGTTGTCACCTTGCATTTTCTGGCTGTTTCACATCCACTGCCCTCACTAAACTGTGAGATCCTTGAGACTGTGACTAGTATCTCTTATCTCTATTGTGCCAGTACCTGGAACACTTAATCAATACAGGCTATTTCCTGAATTTAGTTGCTTTGAAAAATAAATGACTTCAATAATAAGCATAGTTCATCTGCATTTAGATTATTAGGCACAGTCACTTTAAGTAAAAGATTATAGGTGACATTTGAAGAGGCAGTTGGTGGGGTCAGAAACCAGGTTGCTCTGGGGACGAGGTTAGTGCAAAGATTCAGACCCTCAGAGTCCTGTGATGGAGAGAAGAGCTGAGTCAGTGCAAGGCTGAGGGGGAGGACTCTGACTGTTGGAGGATAATGAAACTGAAACCTGTGTGTACAGAGAGGAATGCAGAGAAATAAACAGCAGAATTTGAAGTTGAGAAAAATAGGACCCATTCTTTGGGGAAAAAATAAATAAATCCAGCAGGAAGCAGGAGAGAAAAGGATTAAGAGCCAAGAGAGCACCAGGAGGGAGTCTCCCCCTTTGGACTGAGACTGCAGGCGACAGGATGTGCTGTGAATAAATGCTTCCATTAGTCTATCGAATACAATCCTACATACACATAATTTCTGAATCGTATTCTGTCCTGTTTCATTGGCTAATCTGAAAAGTAGGAATAAAAGTATCACTTTGAAAATATTTTATTTTCTCCCTGACAACCACCAAATTCTTAGTTCTTACATATATTTTTAAATATATATACAAACATAAATTATATACACATACATATATTATATAAAATTTTATATACTTTCTATCATATAAAATATTATATTTTTATTATATAAAATTATTATATATATTATATGTATGTATATATAACACATGTTTGTACATATATAAACTTTTTTCTGGAAAAATAGTATGTAAATAGTGAGTCTTAATATGTAACTTTAAACGTCAGTTAACATGGCAGCTAATACAATTAGAATTGAACATTGTAAACATTTCTATAAGATCATTTAAGCATGAGAGCTTCTGAGTCAGCAGCTTACTCATACTGTTACATAAGTGAATAAGTTGGAAAACAGAAATAGCTTCCTTTATACACAATTTCAGCTTCCTTTTTTGCTTCAAGGACTTTGGTTAAGACAAGACAAACAAATAAAAAACGTTTCAGTATGACTCATTCAGGATTTATTGATGAGTGTACACATGTACTCACATGGCCACACACGTGGTCATTACAGATGATTGTGAAGGCTCTGTTTCTAAAAAATAAGGAAGGGCTTTCACACTCAGCGAATAGGCTACGGCTGATTCATTCTAGAGAAATTGTATTCACTCGGGGCTCTTCACTGGCAAGCTAGTGCAGAAAGCTCGCTGAAATACTAGCATGAACAGCACACACTGGCTGAAGAGGAGCAGCAGACAGAGCCCTCCCTGTGGGGAGACAAGGCACACCATCCAAAGCAGCATTCAGCCCCGATTAACCTGGGAGCTCCAGGTATGTCCCCCATGGCTACGGAGCTCAGATTTCTCAGATATCCATCCAGCTTCTTCGTGTCACCTACACTTGCACTCGACTTGAAATGCACAAAGAGAAACAGCGACCCTGGGGTCCTGCTGCATAGTCAACCCACTAGCATGAGAATAAGACCCTTAGCAGCACCCTGCCGCTGTCCCTCGGCATGTGGGGCGATCTTGCAGGGGTGCTGATGGCCATCAGACTGTGTGGGACAGCGAGCCAGTGTCAGCCAAAAAGGGGCCAAATGGGCTTCTTCTCAGCAGGCTTGCATGTTGGGACCAGAAATGCCCCACACTCCGTGTTGAAGAATCAGGGACTTGAAGTCCTGTACCAAGAACAAGAGAGCCGTCAGTTACAGCTGGACTCACTTCTGAACAAGCCTGCGTTTACAGGCACGCATTCAACAGCACTTCCACCAATTTGTGAGAACTAGAATCAAAGATTGTAGCAAATCCAGGAGTTTGTCTCAGATTTCTTAGCACACATGAATACTTTCTGCTCAAAAAGATGACACTCCATATGGCCTAGAGGGTCACTACTACCTGAAGGTCCTCAAGGCGTGTTTTTGAGTGTTGAATTTACTGAAGACCCAGGAAACGTGTATCTGGTCATGTTACCATTTATTCTGTTTATGGTATTTAACGGAACTTCGGAGTGGAAGTTAGTGTTAGCTCTTTATTTTAAATCTTTTTAAGGGAAAAATGAAAAAAAGGCTGGCTTTTATTTCCATAAAGAAACTTTTTTGTCAAATATTCAGCATACACATTTAGCTATAATCATTATATAGTTCCATCTAATTTGGTTACAAATGCAATTCATCCAAAGGGTGAGATAAATGACTTGACTTGTTTTTTTCCAAAATGAAACTAGAGAGGTTACTTATAGTTTAGGGAGACTTTATTGTTGCATTTTGTTATATTTTATAATAATATATTTCTTTATTCAATCCAATAACTTGTTTGTTGTATAATATTTAGATACAGACGCTATTGGCTATCTGTGGATAATCGTGAAATTACAATGAATTTGAGACATTTTTACTATCATTCACTTTTACTTGATAGTGTTGATGAAGATGATGGTGATGGTGATTCTACAGTGTCTCCAGGACAACGTACAGTGTCATAGAAGGAATCCAAGGAAATAAATTTTCTTAAAATGTTTCTTCAAAATATAAATGATAATGATGAAAACTAAATGCTGTCAGTGGCACCCAAGATGACAAGACATAAGAAAGACTTGACCCAAGGTGTGTGTGACTGTCTTCAATCGGCACAGAGTCATCTGCCTGATTCTGTCAGAGATATGAAATGGAACATTACGAATGAGGAGCTAAATTAGGCCACACAGGAAATTTTATATCTGCTTACTCAAAATAAAAGCATCTGTAAAATTTATAAATTTTATACAAAATAATCAACAATGTATAATATTCGTTAAAATCGTACAGGATTCTACATAATTAAAAACAATGTTTTAATAAAAACATCATTGTTCTGTACTTGCAAAATGATAAGTGAATCTCTTCACAGCTGTGATGGAAACCACTAGAATGTTTCCCTCAGTGGTAAATAGGTTTCTTTGAGCTTATGTTTTGATCCACTTAAATTTCCTTCTTTTCACATAATAGTGCTTTATTTTTATATTTGAGCTAGATCTGTCACTTGCTGAGATGCTAAGTAAAGAAATTAAGTACGATTTATGAGGAATACTGTTAGAAAGAAGTAAAGCGATGTTTTAATGTTCTCCGTCCTCCGAACAGCTAGTCTCAGAGGCCGTGTGGTCTCATGCTCTGGCCAGGGCACAGGGAGTAAGACTTGAACCCACTTATAATGGCAGATTTGATCAAAAATGGTATAAGAAGCAAATAAAATATACAGTGTAAGCAGCAGATATATGAATGCCTAGAAGAGAAAGTCAGCTGAGTGGTGGGAGGAAGAAAATGTCACAAAAGTATTATCTAAATGAGATCTTGAGGAGTGAATTTCAGAATTCTTTTAGGAAATTGGAGTCCATGAGCCAAAATTAAATCTCTTTAGTAGTATGTTTTCAAAAACAACGAAACCCACCTGCTATTGGCAGGACATGAGCTGTGAATACGTTTTCCAGGAACGACAACTATTTTTGCCTCAACTTATTCATTCTTGCCTGTAGTCTGTAATTTCACACTTGTAAGGCTCCCATTTGCAGCTTAGGGCAATAGGTAACAATAGTAAAACTCTGTCTCTTTTAATCACAATTTTCCCTTCCTCAGCGCTCAGAAGCCCCACCCCAGCAGACAAGGCAGTCTGTCCTAACTGAGTTTCTACACCGACAGGAAACTTGGGGCCCCCAACCTAGACAGGCTCCTGGGACCCGATTTTTGAGCCTGACCTACTTGTCTGCTTCTGGAGATTTCTGATACCCAACTTCTCCAAAACATATTTAAATTCTTACTCCCTTGTTTATTCCTTTTTGTAAAGTTTTTATTTTTTCAATACTTTTTAAACAGAGAAAAATTACAAAAGTAGACAGAGAACTCTCCTGTACCCTTGTATTAGTGCTGTAACAAGTTACCACAAATTTAGTGGCTCTAAACAACGCAATTTATGATCTTACGATAGCTCAGGCTTCTAGAGGTCAGGGTCTAAAACGGGTTAGCACCTGCGTTCATCTGGGGGCCCTGCATCCTGGGCTGCTAACCCTGCCTCCGTCTTCAAAGCCAGAAGCACAGCATCTTCGCTTCAGCCCCCCCCCCCCGATTTGTCCTGACAGCTGCTCTCTGACTCTGACTCCTGCTTCTCCTGTGACTGATTACCTCGGGCCCACCAGATAATCAGTATAATCTCCCTCCCCGTCTCAAGCTCCTGAACTAAATCACATCTGTAATGCTCCTTTTGCCCTTAACAGACTAACAGGTTCTGTGGATTAGGACACGGACATCTTTGAGGGAGCCATTAGTTTTCACCAATTTCCAATATTTTGCCATTTTTCTTTTAAATGTCCCTCTCCCTCCCTCTCTGTCCCTCTCTCTCTCTCTCTCTCGCTCTCTTTCTCCCCCTCCCTTCCTGTCTCCCCATTTGTATACATTGGAATTTATCACAGCATTTATCAAATTTACCTCATAATAATTTAGTGTGTTTCCTAAGAATAGGATACATAACCACAGCACAATTAAAATATTCAGGAACTTGAACATCGATGTAACGCTTCTATCTAATCTACAGCCCAGAGTCTAATTCTGTCGATTACCCTAAGAACGATCTGTCGTGATACTCTTTCCCTGTAGCGCAGGAGCACCGTTGTTTTGTCGTGTCCCTTTAGTGCCCTTTAGTCTGGCCTGGGTCATCAGCTGTTCTTGCCTTTTACACTGCTCAAGCACGGAGACGACTTATTTTGTAGACCAGGCATCACTCTGGGCTCCTCTGAGGTTTCCTCACGTCGAGACGCGTGTTAGGCTTCCCCGGACAGAAAACTGCGCTGACCTGTCCTTCCCACAGTGCCACACCCAGAAGAGCAGAATGTCCCTGTGCTTTTCATTCACAGTGTTATTTGCGCACAGTCATAGTCAAGACATTTAAGTGTGACATGTGAGGAGTTGTGACAAATGTATACAACTGCACAGACCACAATAAAAAACAGAAGACTCCATTCCTTCCAAACTTGCTTCATGTCCCTGGACAGGCGGTCACCTGCCTCACTGCCCCTGACAACCACTGATTGTCTTTCTGTCACCATAGTTTTGTCTTTTCTAGAATTTCATCAAAATGAAATCATGTTGCATATGAGCTTTTGTCCCTGGCTTCACTCAGCGTAATGCCCTTGAGATTCACGCATATTTCTGCATCTTCTGGTGGCAGTGTGTTTTTTTTCTGAGCAGGATTCCTTTACATTGATAAGCCACAATTTGTTTATCCACTAACCAGTTGAACATTGGATTTCTTGTATATTTTGGCTATTATGAGTAAAGCTTCTATAAACATTCAATTACAAATCTGCATGTGGAAATGTCTGTAAGATAAATACCTGAGGGTGGGATTTCTGGGTTGTGCCATAAGTGAGCATTTACCTTCGACTGGATGTTAACACCTGCATTCTCACAACTAGCTGTGAGGCTTCGAGCACCACTTGCTCCGGTCCTCGCCAGCAACTGGTACTGCTATTGTCAATAGTTTTTATTTTAGCCAAGCCGATGGTGTATCATGCCTCATTGTGGTTTTCACTTTTATTCCTTTATGACTAATAAGGATGAGCATCTTTTCATGTGATTGTTCGACACGTGCTCATACAGACTCTTTGCCGAAGTGTCCAAATCTGTTACACGTTATTTGAATAGTGTTGTTTGTCTTTTTAAAACCAAGTTGAAAGAGCTTTTGTTCATTCTGGGCACAATTCCTTTATCACACATATGTTTTCAAATACTGTCTCCTAGTCTGGGGTTTGTCTTTTAAGTTTTTAATGGTGTGTTTTGAAGAGCAGAGCTAACTATGATGAAGTCTAATTAACCAATTATTTTCACTAATGATTTGTGTGTTTTTCCGTGTGCCCATCTGTGGTGGTTGATTTTGTGTGTTAACTTGATGGGGCCACAGGGTGCCCCAGTGTTTGTTGAAGCACTATTATGGGTGTGTCTGTGAGAGTGTTTCCAAATGAAGTTAGTTCATATTTGAATTGGCAAACTGAGTAAAGAAAATTGCCCTCCCTGATGGGGGTAGCCTCATTCAGTCAGTTAGGGACCTGGATAGAACAATAAGGCTGAGTGAGAATTTCCTCCTTCCTGCCCTGAGCTGGAATACCAGTTCTCTCCTGCCCTAGGTCTTAAAATGAACATCAGCTCTTCCTGGGTCTCCAGCCTGCCAACTGCAGATCTTGGGACTTATTAGCTTCCATAATCATGTGAGCCAATCCTTACCAATAGTGTGTGTGCGTGTGTGTGTGTGTGTGTGTGTGTGTGTACCAACATTCTGTTGGTAAGTAGAATTGTCTTTACATTTTGATTCCAAATTTTCATTGCCTATATAGAAGTACAATTTTTTTTATTTTGTCCTTGTATCAAGTGACACTAGTAAATTCACTTATTAATTTCTGAATAACTTTAATAGACTATTCTTCTCTTGGGTTCTTTAAAATATCTTTGACAGTTGAAAGAAAAAGTATAACATTTTCTGATGGGTTTCAGTGTATGTAGATATAATATATAAGACAACTGTAGCTTAAAATTAGGAGGATCCTTAATAAAAACCAAAATCTTTTCCCCTATGATCAGGAAGAGGGAAAAGATTTCGATCTCACCACCCACACTCAGCATAGGACTGGAAATCTTAGCCAGTGCAATAAGGAAAGAAATGGAAATAAATGGTATAAAGATTAGAAAGGAAGGAGTAAAACTGTCCTATTTACAGATGGCGTGATGGTCCACGTGGAAAACATAAAGGAATCTATAAAAAATAAACTCCTAGACTAACAAGTGAGTTTAGTCAGGTCACAAGACAGAATGTCACCCCTTGAAATAAATCACATTTCTATACACCAGCAATGCACAACTGGAAACCAAATTTTCAAAACAAAATACCATTCACAATAGCCTAAAAATGTAATACTCTAAATGTAAATCTAACTAAACACGTACAGGGCATAAATGCTAAACCTACAAAATTCTGATAAAATAAATCAAAGAAGACCTAAACATAAGGAGTGTCACACAGTGTTCAAGGGCTGGAAGATGCAGCATAGTGAGGATATCAGTTCTCTCCAAACTGAGCTGTAGATTTAATGCCATACCCACCAAAAGGCCAGCACGATTTGCTGTACATTTAGACAAATTTCTAAAATTTATATGGAAATGCAAAAGATCAAGAATAACTAACACCATGTTGTAGAAGAAAATCTAAAAGAATTTGTGGCAATGAGTTAGGCAAAAATTTCTCAGATATGAAACAGAAAGCATGATTTTATTTAAAAAATGATAAATTGTACTTCTCCACTCATTTGTTCCTCGAAAGCCACAGTCAGAAAAATGAAAAGATAATCCACAGACTGGAAAGCAGTGATTGCAAAACATATACCTAATATGGTATCCAGAATATATCAATACTCTCAAATTTAAATAATAAGAAGACAACGCAATTATAAAAATGGGCAAATGATTTTAACAAATATTTCACCAAAAAATACACAGAGATGGTAAATAAGCACAAGAAAAAATTCTGAACATGATTAGTCATTAGGGAAATGCAAATTAAAACCACAATGTGATTCCGCTTCTCACCTATTAGTATGGCTGATATTAGTGGAAAAGACTGACGATACCTTAGTATTTGGTGAGGATGCAGAATAACTGGAATTCTCATACATTGTGAGTAGGAATGCAAAATGGTACAGTCACTCTGGAAAAGGATTTGGCAGTTTCTTATATATTTAAACACACACCATATGATCCACAATCTCACTGTCAAGTATTCACCCAGGGAGAATAAAAACCTACGCTTACACAAAAATCTGCACATGAACGTCTATAATGGCTTTATTGGTGGTTACCAAGCATGGCAAACAAAGGAAATCTTTCAGTGACGGAAATAGCCCGTATCCTGATTATGCTGATAATTATTTGAATGTATAAATTTGTCAAAACTCATCAAAATGTACATTTAAAATTGGTGTGTTTTCTTGTATGATAACAATGCCTCCATAAATTTCACTTAAAATGCTCTAATCATTTTTAAGATTGCTATATTGAAGGAGAGCTCAAGAGGAGCTGGAGAGAAGTAGCTTAGCAGGGAGAATGGAGTTATTAACAGCCACAAGCACTGGGATGTCCTAGTGTTCGGTGTAATGAGCAGTGCCCCTGGGATGGAGGCTGAAAGGGCATTTATGTCGCTTTCACTCTCATTTCTTCCTACTATAATTTTCTGAAAGCTGAAAAGTTCTGCCTCCTGGAGAGGTAAAGCAAAGGACCAGTGCAAATAAGAGCAATGCACCACTCCATACTGGGTTGATTCATGTCTTTTATGAAGAAAAACATTTTTTTCAAGACACAGGTATTTCTTAAATAGTTTTATTTGGAAAGTCGTTACCTATTGAAAGATTTTTGTTACAAAGTATTTTAACATCATGAAGTTTGAGTTTTACTTAAATCAAAAGTACTTAATTCTAAAAAGTCACTGACTTTGACTGAAGAACAACAAAAGTCACAGCACTCCAAAGCTTGGGACGAACTGGCTCCATGTCAAATCCCCCTCTTTTGAGGACGGCAGGTGAGGAAGCAACTGAGAACGACCCACTGAACGCCCTTCACTCACCACGTCTGCACCTTCAAAAATTCATCTTCAGTTTCTATCATGTTCATAATCCAGACATACAAAAGACATACCATCCTCAAATATCATCAGTTTTAAAGATGACAAAATCAGGGAAAATAGATATTTAAGGAATAATATAAATAAAAACCATTGGTGAAGATTGTTGTCAAAATAGCACATAAACACAAAAGCATTTATCCACAACTTACAACATCTGACATAAATACTTCCTGCCCCTCTGAATTTCAGACCACATCAGATTATTTCCAGGGTGTATATGATCAAGAAGAGGAATTCTAAATTATTATTCTGATCTCTATTTAGATTGCATACTTATTGATTCTTTTTATTAGATACACATTAGAAATCAGAAGGAGATGAAAAGAGCACAGATGAAAAGCACAGAACAGTGTTTTGGAATGCATTGCTAATTGAAAAAAATCAGAACTAATAAATGCTGGCATATCTCAAGTTAGAAACATTCTTCATTCAAAGGAATAACTAGAAAAGAGGACATTGGAATTCCCCACTCTCTGGTAACTAGCTGACAACAGAATTCTTCTGAAATCGTCTTCCATTTAGATAAAGAGACATAGATACAGATGACATAGATTAGCTATAGATGATGATAGATATACATACAGATATGATCTGGATATAAATACGTATGACAAATTTTTTCTTGAAAACAAAATCTGACTTCATGCATAAATTCTATGAATTTAAAATGAGAGTTATGTTTATTAGGCTTCATACTCAAATATAAAATTAGAACTTAAAAATTTAAGTAATTATAATGTAATTTTATCACTTTATTTGTATGGAAAAAAAACTCTGATTTTAAACATTTTAAACCTAGAGCGCAGATTTAAGTGAAATTTAAAAATTTGTAGACGTTATCCCAAAAGAAGTCAAGTGTTGGAATAAAATAATCTCAAGGAAAGTTTGGAGGAAATTGCTTTGCTTGGAGAGAGAAAATATAGCAGGAGTGATAACCATAAACCCCACAAGGCCCAGTGATGAGCAGTGAGGTGCAGGAGGCGTAGTGACAGCCCTGGAGGGCTGGACGTGGTGCCGATGGGAGCAGGAGTGTCCTCTCTCCAGGGGGCGGTGGTCATGTAGTTTCACAACAAAGCCAATGTTTCGTGGTAATACAGTCCCACTGTTCTCAAAGGTTTTGAGTTTTTATTAGAAACCAGAAATCCAGATTTATGTGTGAAATTACCTAGCTTTTTATATTTTATTTTATTTTTAAATTTTCTTTCCAGTTTTATTGAGAAATACTTGACACACCTCACTGTATAAGTTTAAGGCATATAGCATGATGGTTTGATTTACATATGTTATGAAATGATTACCACAGTAAGTTCAGCTAACATCCACCTTATACAGATATAAGACACAATAAAAACAAAAGAAAGAAGAAAAGAATACGGGAAAAAAATTTTCTCTTTGTGACGAGAACTCTTAGAATTTACTCTCTTGACAACTTTCCTATAGACCATACAGTAGTGTTAGCTACAGTCACCACACTGTACATCACATCCCTAGTACTTACGGATCTTATAACCGGAAGTTTGTACCTTCTGATCACCTTCCTCCAATTCCCCCGCTCCCCCGACCCACCCCCCTGGCAACCATGAGTCTGATCTCTTTTTCTATGAGTTTGTTTTGTTTTGTTTTTTAGACTTCACATATAAGTGAGATCGTACAATATTTGTCTTTCTTTGTCTCATTTCACTTAGCATAATGTCCTCAAGATCCACCCATGTTGCTGCAATTGGTAACATTTCCTCATTTTTTATGGCTGAATACTATTCCATGGTATATATATATATATATGTATACCACAACTTCTTTACCCATTTATCCATCAATGAACATTTACGTTGTTTCCATGTCTTGGCTATTGTGAATAATGTTGCTATAAACATGGGGGCGCAGGTATCTTTTCAATCACCTAGGTTTTCAAATGTTAGCAGTTATTGCCCAACCAGAATTCACTTTACTTCTGTCCTTCTAAACAAAACAGATTTAAGTCCGTATAGCATGTAGGACTCTCCTGGTTACAATGATTGGTCCAGGCCAAGGCACGTAACATAAGGACGTTAAAAACATGTTTAAGCCACTTAATCAATAGACCTAAAGTTTCCCCTTCTTCTTGCCATCTTTTATATGAGGTAATATATATTATTGTTTATACCAGTTTAAAAAAAAGATGTTTGACTATTTGCAGCTAAAATCATCTTAAATGATACAGCAACATATATCAAAAAAAGTCTGGAAAAGTAGAAAATAGGGCATATATTGAACTTTTTTCAAAGCCATCTGACCACCCAGCTGGGTACCATCCATTCCAAATCTCAGGGCTTCTCTGACTCTCTCATTGTGTGTCGTCTGAATGTCTTGTGTGTGCTTTATAGATAAACCATTTATAAGAAAAATTCACAGGCTTCAACTTCAATAAGGCATCATAGTAGCAACTTTTAATTCAATTTCTTATAAATTCTCCTAAAAGTGAAGAAAAATGTGACAACTCTCAACAATTAAAAAAGAAACTAAATTTACATAGACCTTAATCCCAGGATCTGGAAGAAAGTGACGTTAATTGTAAAGTAGCTAGAACTGGGTGGAGGAAGAAAATTTATCCACATTTCAGTTAATTGAATAGCTTGGCTTCACATCATGGAGCAGTCAACCTATAAAAGTTAAGAAAATATTCTATCTCGCTTATACTATTTAAAATTGGACTTTTTTTTTTTTAGCTATATCATTTTAAACCTCTTTTGTGAAGCATCACACAATTTCCTCAATCTCCAGCCTGCCACATCTGTCACCATTTTCCAATAATTAGAAAGAAATTGAAACTCAGGAAAAAGGCATGAGCAACGAAGTGTCTTCTGTGCTGTAGTCTAAGACATACAATCTCACATTACTAAACCCTGTAGGATGAGATGATTTACAAAAATCCCTAGTGCAATGCCCAGTCTCCACCTCTGCCAAAACCAGCTTCCTCTACATTTGTTGCAAAGCCCAAGAAACAGAACTCTGAGAATTTCAGGTTTTCATGTTTTGTATTGACTCTGAATGAGTGAGAATCGGGCTGTAAGGGCTTTTGAAAATACAACTGCAGAGTACTAAAAGTATAACAGCCAAAAGCATGTCAGAGACTAGAAATTGCACTAATTGGAGAAGATGTAACATCACTCTTGTAGACAGAGTGGAAGCAAGGACAGTCTGCCCACATTGTCGATATAGAGTCTAAGCAGATCCAGATTCTCTGAAATGGAGTTTAAAAAGAAAAAAGTGATCAATAGGTGTGTTTATAAAAATGATGATGGCAGAACAGCATCTGGAAGACTCAAAGGAAGAGCGTGCCTCTGAGACTCTAAGGTCCACAGTAAATTTCAGAAACACGTATCCTAAAAATGTGGCTTCCAATGATCAAGAGAGGAAATACATAAGGGAAGCCAAGACTTCAGTGGAATCAAACGGGCTGAGGTAAAAAGAGGGAAAACTGAAATAAGAATGCAGGAAGGGAAAACTTGAAATACAAGAGTAGAAATATACACCACATTACACAAGATATGTGGGCACAAGAGATGGGGCAGAGGAGCAAATCAGAGGTAGAAGGACAGAGAGCAGACTTCGGAGAAAAGAGAAGAGAAGGATAAAGAAATAAAAACCACTAGAGAGAAGATCAGCAATATAGAGAGCATAACTAGATATTTTGGAAAGAAAAAGAGAGAATAAATAGATTAGCAAATTTCAAATAATCTCCAGAATCGAAACAAGACCTCTGTATCCAAATTGACTTGGCTCATAGATTTTTACAAGGGGAAAAATCATTGAAATCAACCCACACTAGACAGAAGTTTTGACAGCATATTTGAACTACGAAGATTAAAAGTACAAATAAACCAAAAAGTCAGAATTATAAAAAGAAATTAATTATAAAATGTAAATATCATGATGTCCTCAGATATTTTTTCTGAAATATTAGATGCCAAAACACAATGAGAAAACATTATAAAACTTCAAATTTAAAAAGTTGCAACTAAAGAATTTCATAAACAAATTCCAACAGTAACAAAACATTTGATTTTTCACAGGTTTATCCAAGAAGATAATATTTATTTTAAAATAAACAAAGTACTTGAAGATGTTGTTCACAGGGCAGAGTTTCTAGCAGTATAATATACGAATTATAAGATGAAAAACAAGATGAAGAGAACAAACAACCATTGGTTGAATGAAAAAAATAAACTATTATGTGGTTATATGAAGGTAGAAGAGATACAATGAGACTGAAGAGAAAAGATGTATTTCAGGGGAGTCTCAAACTTGGAGTTGAGAGACAGGTCAAGCAAAGATGATGGGATAGTGTCTCAAGAAAATAAAATGTGGAATGACCCTAGCTAAGTCATGTAACTCCTTAATAGGAGCTGATATTAAAATGTATAAATTATGTCTGCAAGATCTATGGAGACCTCCCTCGCTAAATACTCGTGATATGTAAAACACTGTAGAATTGGCTCAAAACACAGCCTGAGTATGCGTGTCTGTGCTCTTGTTGTTAGTGCTGTCGACTCCTAGTGCCCTGTGTACAGAGTGGAACCCTGCCCGGTCTTTTCACTCATCCTCTCACCTGGCAGCACCATATCAGACGACGCTCCCCTGCTATTCACAGGGTTCTCACAGCCAGTTTTTTCGGAATTGAGTGGTCAGGTCCTTTGTAGTCTATCTAGTCTGGAAGCTCTGCTGAAACCTGTCCACCATGGGTGACCTTGTTGGTATCTGAAATCCAGGTGGCATAGCTTTCAGCGTCATACAACACACAGTCGCCTCAGTATCACAACCGACAGACGGGTGGTGTGGTTCCCTGACTGGGAGATAAACCCCAGGCTATGAGGTGAGAGTGCCGGATCTTAACCACTGGACCACCAGGCTGGCTATGCACGTCTACCTCCCTTGTATAGACATTTCCCAGCTGATTTAAATTTGCTGTTCTGTTTGTTTCTACCATGAATTGTATTTTAATTATATGTTCTAATTAATGACTGCTGAAACACAGAAAGATTATTCATTTCTGCTATTGATTTTTAATCTGGCCAAATGACTGAATCTTTTTATTAGTTATATACTTATAGTAAATTCTATTGGCTATCCTATGTGGACAATCATATGACCTGCAAACAGCAGTATTTTCCTTTGTCTCTTGAAAGAGTTTTACCACTTAATTTTATTTTCTCCCTAATTACATTGCCTATTAATCATTATTGTTGTTAAATAAAATTCCTTCAGAAAAATATTTACAGTTTTCAATGTCTAAATCTATACACTCAATTGATTCTACTGCTCAACTCATAATTCTTGAGAATTAGGTTTTTTAAAGATTTTGGTTTTGATTCAAAAGTCAGTCAGCTGAGGTAAATCTTTGAATATTTCTGTCTATTTGTTGTTTTTTTAAAGAAAGAAAAAAATTTCAGAGACCTACATATCTGAGATTGACTTGTTTTTATTTGCTCTCTTACATGAATGGCAACCAGGCTAATTATAGAATTGTTGTAGTGGGTAATTCTGCATCTGAAATGCAGGGTTATCAAATGAATGCTTACAATGTGAGTAAAAATGATTGTTATTTCTCACAGGTATTTTTTCTGCACTGTGTGAATATGAGAGTTAAAAACTAAAGAATCAGATCATAGTTTTCTGGGGATAAGTCCCAGGAAGTAGTTTTGAAACTCTGAAGATAGTTTTGAAAACTATAAGTCCAGCTGATTTAATCTCATTTTCATGAATGTTCCCTAGAGAATTGAAAGAAAGGTAATTTATATTAGCAAACTCTGGCCAGCCTCTGTCAAATCTAACATTTTCAGAACTTCTTTTTTTTTTTTATATTTTTAGTTATGCCATTGAGAACATTACAAAAGGACCAGTATTCTTGGTGAATATCAAATGGTGTTTTTTTCATGGAAAATGCCCTTTTTTTTTTTCTTTTTTGTGAGGAAGATCAGCCCTGAGCTAACATCCATGCTAATCCTCCTCTTTTTGCTGAGGAAGACCGGCTCTGAGCTAACATCTATTGCCAATCCTCCTCCTTTTTTTTCCCCAAAGCCCCACTACATAGTTGTATGTCATAGTTGCACATCCTTCTAGTTGCTGTATGTGGGATGCGGAGGCAGCATGGCCAGAGAAGAAGTGTGTCGCTGTGCGCCCGGGATCCGAACCCGAGCCGCCAAGCACTTAACTGCTAAGCCACAGGGCCTGCCCCGAAAATGCCCTTTTTAATACAGACGTCCCCAACTTAAGATGGTTCGACTTAACGATTTTTCAACTTTACGATGATGTGAAAGCAATATGCAGTCAGTAGAAACCTTACTTCAAATTTTGAATTTTGACCTTTTCCTGGGCTGTTGATACACAGTAGGATCCCCTCTCTAGGCAAAGGCAGCTCTCAGTCACCCATGCAATCACGAGGGTGAAGTACCAACGCACTTACAACCATGCTGTACCCATCCAACCATTCTGTTGTTCACTCTCAGTACAGTATTCAATCAATTACATGAGATAGTCAACACTTCATTATAGAGTAGGCTTTGTGTTAGATGACTTTACCCAACTGTAGGCTAACATAAGTGTTCTGGGCATGTTTAAGGTAGGCTAGGCTAAGCTATGATGTTCGGTAGGTTAGGTGTATTAAAAGCTTTTTCGACTTACAATATTTTTAATTTACAATGGGTTTATGGAGAGGGTAACTGCATCGTAAGTCGAGGGAGATCTGTACAGTTAAATGGATCATTGTCCTGTTGGAAGTCAGGTTTTGAATGTGTTGGATACATTTTAGCCCATATTTTATCTGATACTTCATCTGTAGTATTTGTAGTACTTTCAGAAAGGGGCGTTTTGCCCTCAGTGGAAGCTTCTGCAGTTTCCTCATTGAAGAAGCTGTTTTGTTTGCACAGGTTGCCTTCCGCCTCCTGAGATGGTCAACATCACCCCTTTTCACAGCCCAAGGAGGCATCGCTCATTCTGTCATGCATCCTGGTGAATGAATTTCTCAAAATAAAATGAGCCTGCAGATGACAATCTTCAAGACTAAATCATCAGTATGGGCCATGACTCACAGGATTCCTTCCAATTAACGAAAATGACAGGCCTGCTTTCCCTCTAAACCTATATGAACATCAGTGTTCAGAGCATTTTATACACTTTGGCTCTAATCTGTGAGATTATCTGTATGTTTAAAAAACGACTGCTTTCCATGTATTTACTTATCATAAGTGTCCCCAAATTATTTATATTACAATGCAATAACTGTGGATAAATGTTTCATTATTTGACAAATTAAGCAAAACAATCACAATATTCTTTTAAACATCAAATCAGAGAGTGGTTTGACGTTTTTTACAGAGGGTGAGATTGTCAACGCCTTATTACATTTTTGAGTATTCTTGTGGTGCTTTTACTCCAAATTATAATGTCCTTGCCACAACCCTGTGCAGATCTATATGAATATGGTAAGACGTGAAGAGATTTATTTGCCAAATTTAGAAAGAGTTCCTGACACTTGGGAGCTTCAATCCATCAAAATCTTAAAGTAGATAAACACATTTGTATTACTTATTACAATGAGATAAATAAATGAGATGCAGTCATGGCTTCCTATCTCATGTATAGAAGAAAATCTTTTATTTCTACATTTATTAAAGAAAAAAAGAATCTATTTTTTCTATAAACTACTAAGGACTTTCCTGTATGTGTTCATAATAACCCAGCTTCTCATCATAGGTCTGGAAAGTCCATATCTATGTCAAAAAAAGTAGAAAATTAGTTTTAAAAATTGAAATACACTAGGTAATTTATTCTGAAACACATTACATGGAGTAAAAAAGTTTTCTACTGTGTTGGATTGAGAAACACTTTTTAAGTTTTAACTATTTTTTAAATCCTGCTTGAATGAAAATCCTTTATCAGATAGGTCATTTGTAAATATTGTAGTCCAGTTTATAGCTTACCTTTTCATTTTTTTAACAGTGTCTTTCGAAGACTAAAAGTTTTTAATTTTCATGAGGGCCAAGTTATCAAATTTTATTTTATGGATCATGCTTTTGGTGTCATATCTAAGAACTAACCCAAGGTCACAAAGATTTTCTCCTGTTTTCTTTTAGTAGTTTTAAAGTTGTACATTTTGCGTGTGTCTCTCATCCATTCTGAGTTAATGTTTACATTAGATATGAAATATGAGTCGAGGTTCACTTTGTCCATATGCACATCCAGCTGTTCTTGCACCATTTGCTGACAAGACTATCCTTTCTCCATTGAATTGCCTTTGTCCTATGCATTTTGTAGATTTTGTTTTGAATGAGATTTAATTTTCTTCCATTTTTCAATTGGGTTTTATTAATATATAGAAAATTACAGACCTTGCATCTGACCATTTTGATGAATTATCTAATCATTTCTAAAAGATTTTTTACTGGTTCCTTTGAATTTTCTAGGAAAATGCTTATATAGAATTTAAATTATGATAATCTTTTCCTTTTCAATATTGCTACCTCTTATTCGATTTGCTTTTCATTGGCTAGGACATCTAGCTAAAGAGAAGTGGTGATTACAAGAATCACTAATTTATTCTTGAATTTGATGACTTACTTCACATAGTTCACATTTACCTGGTTTGTCAGATTCCTGTTGCATATAGTTTATAAGGTTATAGAAGTGTTCTATTTTTGATTAGCTTGGAGTTTTAGTAACAATTTTTTTTGTATTTTATTTACTTATCTAATAATAGATTTTCTCATTTTGAACTTTTTTTTTCATTTTTGGAATGAATCTAACTTCGAAATGAATTAATCTTTTAATATATTATTTGATTTCATTCTCTAATATTTTATTTTGAGTTTTTGCATCTATATTCATAAATGATATAGATGTTTCACTTTTGTATGTGGATATTCTAGTTTCCTGGAATGAAACGTCTTTCTATTTCTGTTATTGTTGGTTTTCTTGTTTTTCCCCCTAAATTTAGTCTCTCACTATTGTTTGAAGTTCTTTTCAGGGGATCTAATTTTTCTTTGCCACTGGTTGGAAATAGGCCATTCCCTTGTTTTTGTTTGTTTGTTTGTCTCCAATTTTTTCCATTTAAAAAATTGTGAGATAAGCCACATACAAATATGTATGTATTTAAAAATCATTTTAAAGCAAATACTCCTGGAAGCAGCCAGGTCAGGGAGAGAACATTTCCACGTCCCTAAGTCCCTCCTAATCAGTATTCTTTTCTCCTCCAGGCTTTCTTCTCCTCAAGGTCACCTCCATCCTGATTTTGTGACTATTAATTTTATTAATTTTTTTTTAGAGTTTTTGCCAATGTTGGACACTTCCCTAAACAATACAATGTGCCTGATTTTGAAATTAATATAAATGAAACATACTGTACAAATTATTTTGTGTCATGCTCTGTGTCAGCATTTTTAGGAGAATTATTCATGTTGTATAGCTATACTTCATTCATTTTCTTCACCATATAAAATTTGATTGAATGAATATATAGCAATTTGTAGATCCGGGCTCCTCTTGATAGATGTTTAGGTTAATTTCAGTCCCGGGCTATGCTAGGTTCGAGCAATTTTTAGGTATGGGCTAAGGCACACAATGCTCCCACAGCACTGTTTTGCATGTGTCTTGGTGCAGACGTCCAGGAGTTCCTCAAGGGTGCACACGCATACACTACAGTGAAATAGCTGGCCTGTAGAATATGTAAACCTTCCAACTTACTGGATAATGTCAAATTGTTTTCCAAAAACCACATCAATTTATATTGCCACCAGCAGAGTTTCCATTGTCAACATCATTACCAAAACTTGTTTTTTTTTTTTTTGATTTGAGAAAGTTTTTATTTAGTGTATTTTATGAGCGTATATCTTACTAGTAAAGAAAAAAAAGACTTTTAAATATCACTTTGATTTGTCTCTAGTGGCCAATCCAGTGTCTAAAGGCCAATCATAGCAAGACTTTTATGTTTTTTATTTATTTATTTTTAATTTTTTGTTTATTGCGGTAACATTGGTTTATAACATTGTATAAATTTCAGGTGTACATCATTATACTTCTATTTCTGCATAGATTACATCATGTTCACCACCCAAATACTAATTACAACCCATCACCACACACATGTGCCGAATTATTCCTTTTGCCCTCCTCCCTTCCCCCTTCCCCTCTGGTAACCACCAATCCATTCTCTGTCTCTATGTGTTTGTTTATTGTTGATATTATCTACTACTTAATGAAGGAAATCATACGGTATTTGACCTACTCCCTCTGACTTATTTCACTTTGCATAATACCATCAATGTCCATCCATGTTGTCACAAATAGCTGGATTTCATCGTTTCTTATGGCCGAGTAGTATTCCATTGTGTATATATACCACATCTTCATCCATTCTTCCCTTGATGGGCACTTAGGTTGCTTCCAAGTCTTGGCTATTGTGAATAACGCTGCAATGAACATAGGGGTGCATGTATCTTTACACATTGGTGTTTTCAAGTTCTTTGGATAAATACCCAGCAGTGGAATAGCTGGATCATATGGTAGCTCTATCCTTGATTTTTTGAGGAATCTCCATACTGTTTTCCATAGTGGCTGCACCAGTTTGCACTCCCACCAACAGTGTATGAGAGTTCCCTTCTCTCCACATCCTCTCCAACACATGTTGTTTCCTGTCTTGTTAATTATAGTCATTCTGACGGGCGTGAGGTGATATCTCATTGTAGTTTTGATTTACATTTCCCTGATAGTTAATGATTTTGAACATCTTCTCATGTGTCTGTTGGCCATCTGTATATCTTCTTTGGAGAAATGTCTGTTCAGGTCTTTTGCCCATTTTTTAATTGGGTTGTTAGTTTTTTTGTTGTTGAGATGCATGAGTTCTTTATATATTTTGGAGATTAAGCCCTTATCAGATGTATGGTTTGCAAATGTCTTCTCCCAATTGTTAGGTTGTCTTTTTGTTTTGTTGATGGTTTCCTTTGCTGTGCAGAAGCTTTTTAGTTTGATGTAGTCCCATTTGTTTATTTTTTCTATTGTTTCTCTTGCCCAGTCAGACATGGTGCTTGAAAATATGTTGCTAAGACTGATGTCGAAGAGCGTACTGCCTATGTTTTCTTCTAGAAGTTTCATAGTTTCAGGTCTTGCATTCAAGTCTTTAATCCATTTGGAGTTAATTTTTGTGTATGGTGTAAGGTAAGGGTCTACTTTCATTTTTTCACATGTGGTTATCCAGTTTTCCCAACACCATTTCTTGAAGAGACTTTCTTTTCTCCATTGTATGCTCTTGACTCCTTTGTCAAAGATTAGCTGTCCATAGATGTGTGGGTTTATTTCTGGGCTTTTGATTCTATTCCATTGATCTGTGTGTCTGTTTTTGTGCCAGTACCATGCTGTTTTGGTTACTATAGCTTTGTAGTATATTTTGAAGTCAGGGAGTGTGATACCTCCAGCTTTGTTCTTTTTTCTCAGGATTCCTTTAGCTATTCGGAGTCTTTTGTTGTTCCATATAAATTTTAGGATTCTTTCCAAAACTTGGTTTTTGAGACTCTTTCTTTTCGCCAATCTAGAGGGTAAGTAGTGGTATCTGATTTTAGTTCTCTTTACATGGTTACCAATGCTATTGAGACCTTTTTTGTATGTTTTGTTATCAATGCCTCCTAACGAGATCAAAGATCAGCCACCATGCATTAGCTTTCTGTCCCTGTAATAAAGAAAAACACAGCATAAACTTTCAAATTTGACAAATTTGCTTTCAAGTTCTGGCATTGACTTTTATAAAATGAAACTACTTTTTGTTTTCTATGAGGTTATGGGAGTAAAATTACGCTAAATGGGAAAAAAGGACACAAAAGAGTGTGTTCTGTATGGTTCCATTTATGTGATGCTCTAGAAAAGCTGAGTGTATCAGATGCACAACCTTGAACAAGCACATTAATTCACTGAGCCTAATTACTTTCATTTAAAATGGGCGTGATAACCACATCAGGGGTTATTTTGAGGATTAAGGTGCATAACGTATATAAAGCTTCAAACACAAAACCTAATCCATGTTAGAAGTTGAATAAATGTTCCTCTAAGTCTTTTGCTTTCTTTCATTTTTCTGTTGATTTACACAACAAATATCAGACACACGTGTAGTTACTGTCTACTATTGCTTGCTATCTGCATGACACAGATATGAATGCAGACCTCATTTAAATGTGATGCTGTTTTATGTGGGTTTAAAAGAACTGCAGGTCAGTTTTGTACAAGGAAACATCTTTGAAAACAGCAAGTCTCTTGGTACTATTTACATATTTGTAGAAATATGATTTCACATTGAAGATACAAATTCCTGATTTTTTAATAATATGTTTACATTGTAGTTCCTTGGGATTATACAAAACTGGACTAAACCAGTCATTCAATTGTTCTCTACTTGTAATTATATACAAATTCGTATTAATTTTCCTGGTTTTTAGGGACAGTAGGCTGTAATTTATGAATATCCCTAGACTCATGCTTGCGCCAGTTAAACACACATACACTCATATGATCAAGAGGGCTTAGATGCTTAGAGAACAAAACTAATAAATCTGAAAGCTGGAAACACCCTCTTGCTTTTCTCTATTTCATATGCACAAGTTACAGACAAAACCTGGCTAGCTGCCTAGGAACTTTATAGACTACTAACGGTGGAAATGTCTTTGGGCAACAAGAAGCATCAAATCATATAAAGGCAGCCCTGAGAAGCTGCATTCATTTCGAGATTTCTGGAATATTTTTAAAGCTAAATAACACTTGTAATTATTAAGCTTTGATTGTTTGGTCAACTATATAAATCATGTCATTTGTTAAATTACAAATTGTACCATGGAAATATATAGAATATATTGTGAATTTCTAGCTTCGAGAAATCATTTTCACTATGTTATAAATAAGAACTCAGATATAAATTGGGCTCTGTCCACACAACTCCATCTTTACTAATGGAAAACTGAAACTATACTCCTTACGCATAAAGAAAAAATGTTCTGTTAAATGAAAATAGTCCATGTCACTAAAACTAACTTCAAAATAACACAAGTTCTTTACTCTTACCTCCTGAATTCCAGGAAGGGTAGACGTGGCCCCAGAAGTACTAATTCATTCACCCTCCCTTTTCTCTCTCTCAGTGTCCTTCTTGATCGTCTCTACTCAAACTCCATCTCCAGCTCCAGAAAGCCCTCAGTCCTCATCCTCTGCCTTCTTTGTGTTGGGCACCCCCCAAAGAACATGTCTGGCAAGGCAGGACCCTTTTTGGAGGTGTAAGAGGGCAAGAGAGTCTGATCTTGTGTTTGTTAAATTTGTATGCACACACACAGACACACACACACACACGAGAAAGAGAGAGAGAGATCTGCCATTTATTGACTACTTGCTGCTTTCCAGACACTGTGGGGACCTACTGACGTGCTCTGTGTCATTTCATCCTCATGACAACATTGTGAGATCAGTAACATCTCCATTTTATGGATGAAGTTGAAGCACAGAGAGGTTTCTGAATTGCCCAAGCAGGAGAGTGAAAACCAGGACCCAAACTCTCTGACCCCCAAGCCCATATTCTGAGCCACTCTGCTCTGCTCCTTTTCTAATGAAATGTAAATATAAACCCTTACACTTTCAAGGCATTCACATTGGAATAAATAATTGTAATAGAGTCAAGGTGTGTTTCTTTGAAGGCTAATCTGATTCTTGAGAAGAATCAAACTTTGTTGGAGCCAAGGTTATGGAATTAGGTAAGTCATAACACTGAATTAGGTGATCATAACACTGTGATTTTGGATAAGAACTCCCTTTTATGAACTCAAAATAATGAGGCAAATTTCCATGTGATTCATAAAACGGTTCTAAAAGTATCTCAAAAGACAGCCAGGAAGTACTCTGAGTCACGGTGTGTTATGAGAGGTTCGGGGATTCGATCGGAGATGTAAAAGACACTTTCCACTCCAAACAAATGGACTGAAGGTATATTTTATTATATAGAGGATAGCAAAGGCGATAGTCCGCAAACAGATCCGAATAGGTCAAATAATAAGAGGGAAAAAACACCAGCTCGACTGGAAAGGGAAAACATCCACATCGGCTGAGATAGCAGCAGATCCGAATAGGTCATATAATAAGAGGGAAAAACATCAGATCGATAGGAAAGGGAAACACCAGATCGACTGAAGGGAAATGACACAAATCAACCGGAAAGAGAAACACCAGGTTGACCGAAAAGAGAATACATCAAATCAGTTACTTCATAGTAAATCAATTACTCACAACATCCACGCCCCACTGCCGGGAGAGCCCTGTCAATCGACACGGCTGGGCAAGGGTCACACATCCTGGGCAAGGCGTCCCTTCCACAGGTGGAACTCTCACCGGGTCTCAGTCTCCAGCAGTTTATATAAGCAGTTACAGAGTTTACAGAGCAAGCATCCAGTGTTCCCATGCACAAATGGTTATCAGTGGCTTACGTGCACTGAGCCCCTTGGCTAGCGTCCCAGCCCAGCAGTTGTGTACGTGCATTGTTCTCTTTGGTTATCGTCTTAGCCCGGCATAGATGGCCAGCCCATCCCGTGCTACGACACTCCAAGAGCCTTGAAATGTTACAACTTGTAACTCTCTCCGTGGGAGAAGGGCCAGTTCCCACCACGCAGAAAGCAGCTTTTATATTTCTTTTTGTGCTGGTAGCTGTAGGTCAATGGAGCGGCCAAACATGGCTGTACTCATGTCAAGACACGGTGTAATTGCATTCATGCTTTTTTTGAGACATTAAACACTAGTTCAAATCTGGATTCTAGAGTAGCACATACAGTTGTTTTTCGTGGGTGATGCTAAATTGTGACAGTGAAGGTGACCATCCATGCAGCTGTGCCTAGCAGAGTATTAAAGTTACTAGGAAACACTCCATACACTCTTGCCATTGACCTTAATACTAATTATAAAAAATCAATTAATTTCAGTCTTCAATTGTGTATGCTGTACTTGATACTAAAGAAGAATAGGAGGGGTAAAATCAGACAAATTTTAACAAGAAAAATAGAATAGAATAAAATGGATGGCTAAGTCAATGGCTATAATGAACCAGAAATGACAAAGCAAATGAACTTCTCAGAAACAATTACAGAAGAAAGCAACAATATAGAGACTACAGTCTCATCTGAACTCAAACCATCACTAGATCTGGAGCAACTTCATGCATCTGAACATGGAAGGAGGCTGGTCTTCCAGACAGCCATCAGGCATCACTGGCTAAAATAAAACAAAACAAACCTGCTACTTAAATTGATAGGAGATTAGGAGAGAGAAAAGGGTGGACGGGCCTTAGAGGGAAGAGAAGGTAGATGTGGTCATTAGAGTTGGAGAGATTAAATAAGGATGAGCTAATGGAGTCCAAAGAACCCATATGCCATAGATTTCCCAGTAATGGGGAAATTAACAAAGTTGACCAAATAAAATGTGTGACATTTAGAAATAATCCTTCAGAATTACTTCAGAAGTATTAAAGTTACTAGAGAAAACTTTTTCTGAGTAATGTGAAAATACAAGTGACTCCGTAGGGCAGGCTTCTTCCATGAGCTCGTGATCCTTCTGTTATAGTGTCTGTGGCAGTGGTTCCCAACTTCAGCTGCATAAGAATCCCATGGGGTGACAGATTACACAGTTTCCGGGCCTCACTCCCAGATTCCCTGATCCGGGGGAGCTGAGTGGGGCCAAGAATTGTACGTCTAACAAGCTCCCAGTGATGCTGAGGCTGCTGGTCGGGGGACGGGTCTTTCAGAACTATAGTTTTGGAGTCCTCATATAAACAAAGTGGACATCATGCAGGATAAGAATATAAACAGCGCAAACCCCAGAAATCAGGATTGAGGTCATAATAAGCTAATGAAATTTGGTAGTAGAATGACAGAAACACTCCTTCAAAGGAGATTTTTTTCCTGATCCGATGTCACCTTTCAACTAGTCTCTAATGTGCAAACGCTTTGGCTCTTGTGCACAAGCTCTTATGGAGAATTTAAGCTGGTTTAAGTATCTTGTTCCAACCAACTATAATGCATTTTTTGAGCAATTGGAAATATGCTTGTGATGTAATTCAATCTTCCTACTGTGTAAGAGAGACTGTGGGTTTGGAGGTTTTTTTGTGTGTTGTTCATTTTGTCTCTCAATTTGAGCCAAGGGAAATAAGTTGTCAGTCAAAAACACTCCTAACTGGTCATATTATTTTTTAAAAATTTACATGTTTATAAAAGATAGAAAAATAACAATCTTGGAAAGATAAATGTTCTGCTCAATAAAGAAAACATGATCATTCGGTTTTTTCATTCTATTTTTATAGTTTTATTATTTATATTTTTACTGCTCTTTGGAGATATCTCAGTGCCAGCTCAGGAGTAACGGCAATGTGAATACCTCTCTGTGGTACAAAACATGCAGTATTCCTAACAGAGGACAAGTGTTCACATGTGGAAACAGAATGAGACACAAGGACTCAAAGTTCCTGGTTCAGATCAACTAAGGTGTGTCACACCCAACAGCTATGGCTGCCGTGTCCACATTCACCCTCGTTTGAGCCTATTTCAACTGAGGGCGCACATATAGAACCATGTACTTAAAAAGGGGGAGGAGACTCATGTAGGTGTGACTAGAAGCGGCAGCAGCTGCCCTTTTCCCTGTGTTCTGTCCCAAGCGTGAGACACTGGCCTGGCCCAGGCATGCTCGCTCAGGGTGACACCACTGGGGACAGATCCACTGTTGGTGACCACTCTTGCATTGCAGTAGGATTGCTTCAGGCAAATTCACAGGGACCAAAGTAGATATCAAAGAAAAATCACTCTTTCCAACCAAGGAGCTGAGTGTTACAGAAGACTGGGGCTCACGGATCTCCTGTATCTGATCTCTCATAGATGCAGAAGACCCTTGTTTATGAGAAACGTATCTTCTCATACATGTTAACTCTGAAGGGGGAGTTTTTCTTTCATTCGTTCATTTCCTCTTAAGAACCAGTCAGTGGAGAATTAATGGCTCAACTACTTTATCTGTTTATATGAATCGTGTAGTCTGGCCTTCTTAATAATTTTAAAGCAGAAGGTATCAATATGTAACCTAAACATATTTGTCTAAGGGTTGATAATCATAACAATATTGTGTGGAAAAGTCCTCATGGTAACATGAGCAGAGCTTACAGGCTTCCCTTCTGTTTCCGTTGTCTTTATTTCACCCAGATTAAATCATCACAATGATTCTTCACACAGAATTGTGAAGACATTCTTTGCATCACATCTTCAGAAGTATTAAGTACGAAACATCTTATGAGCAGAATTAAGTGTATTTCTTACTCTCTGCCAAATTTCTTTTTCCGAAAATTCTTGCCAGATATTTTTTTACTTCTATTCTTGTATTTTTTATTAAATTATTTAATAAAATTGTGAACACTGACTACCTTGAGAATATATAATTCTTATTTATTTTCTAATCCATTCATTTTCTTCTTTAATTAATTGAATTTAATTCTTTTTTAATTCTTTAGCTTGAAGGTGAGCCAGAATCCTGATTATTGATATAGCAGTTACATTGAAATTTTAGCTAATAAACAGCATTTATTGATCAGTGTATGCCAGAAACCACATTAAGCACTTTACATGCATTACATCATTTAACTCTCGTAGCAACTCCATGAGCTAGATATTATTATATACTCATGTTTTAAAGACAATACTATAAGGAGTAAGTAACTTGCTCAAAGTCTCAAAATTCTTAATGACTGATCCATGACTCAAACCCAAATTATTTTTACTCCAAAATGCACGTTATTATAAACTTTACATAATGTGGGTACTTATCAAGGCTTTAAGGCTCATCTTATACATATATAAGATATACACTTTATATAAAATATATATGTATAAAATATATACTGAAGTGAGTAGTTACCTCTGGAGTATGATTTAAGGCCTCTCCCTATCAAATATCTCTTCCACGAGTGATGGTGGTTCAAAAATTTATCTTTCAAAATGTATTATTTTGGTTAAAGCTTTTCCCTTATTTTTTACGCCAATTAGAGGCAGTAAATGACAACGTATGTATTAATCTGCTCTCTGTTATCACCTACCTCTCTTTCTTTCCTCTTATCTCATGGACTTTTTTTCTCCTGCCTACGTGTGCCTTCCTGCTGAACCTCCCTGCTTCCCTGAGGTGAGCAGTGACACCCCTCCCAAGGAGCTTCTCGGCAGGGACCACAGCCCAGGGCAGGCGGGTCTCTGGACCTGCCTTTACCTGCTTCACGTGTGGGTCCCCAGCAGTGTTCACTGGAATAGAGTCTCAGACATATTCAGTCTTTCGCTTTCTACTACCTCCTCCTTCTCTACCTCTACAGCTAGAGGTACCTTCCTGTTACTTTGCTCTACACTTGGGATCCCCACAATGGCCAGAACTCACTGGTTGGACCGGCCCTTGCACTGGTGACCCAGAAAACTGGGCCTTTGGGCCCTTCCCTGAAAAAGTTTCCCCAGTGTCTTTGTCAGCCATGATGCTCCTCCCTCACTGTCTCTTGGACCAGGGGTGGGGGTGGGGGTGGGGGTGCTTGGTGACCAAAATGATCTCAGAATGAGCTTCTGTAAGTTAATTTATAACAAAATCTAAGGTCTTCTTAAAACTCTCTTCAATATCACTATCTTAATAGTTACTGCTTTCCCCTTACAATTAGACTTTAGACAGCTAATAATTATTTAGTATCTATTTTGTGCTTTAATTTAACTTTTAAAACAACTTTGAGATGTAGATCTTATATCCATTTTTCAAGTAAAGAACTTGAAGCTAAAAGAGTTTAATTTCCCCAAGGCGACACACTCACGCACACATACACACACGTGCACACACAGCCACTCACACATACACACACTCACCTACACGTGCACACACACTTGCATACAGGTGCACACACATACATACAGGTGCACACACACTCAGCCACACACACATACACGTGCACACACGTACACGTGCACACACACTCACATACATGTGCATACACACTCACACATACACACACATACACGTGCACACACTCACATACACGTGCACACACTCACATACACGTGGACACAGACATACACACTCACATACACATGCACACTCACTCACACACACACACCTTTGATGAACAACCAGGACTGGGCCACAGTGAAGGCAGTTCCTGTGCACTTTCTCCTACGCCAAGCTTAAAGTTGCTTTGCAAATAACAACTTCCTTAACACTTTGATCCCACAACTTGCAGTTTATCACTTAAAGATGTCTGTACCCAAAATAGGTTGCTTTTTAAGTGAAATAGATGATTTCAGATAAAAGATTGAAACTGAAGTATTATAAACTGAATAGGAGTTCCAAGAAAAATCATATAAATTACTATGTTAGTAGTTAGCTAATCAATAGATTAATCAAACACAAAGAAAGGGAAAACTTTTAAGTCAGGGTAAGCAAGAAACACTTCACTGATGATTCATCTTCTGACTCACTCTCAAGTAGGACAAGAAAATCTTCTCACCTGATATGTGTAAAAGGCACAGGGAATTCATTTTCAGAAAGGGAATTTTAAAATCTTGAGAATACTTAAATATTTTTATGTATATATATAGCACAAAATAAACAGGAAAATAAGTTGCCTAAGTTTCCATTCTTTGAAAAAACTTTAGAAAAACTGGTTTACATTAAGTCCAAGATCAGAAAAAATAATGATCTCCATTTAATTACAAAATTTGAAAAACATATTTGATAACAGTCTCATCATTTACTAGTGGATGTGTCCTGAATGAAAAATCTAAGCCAAAAACATTTATTGAAAACTATTAGGAGATCAGGAAAAGAAATATTTTAAAATGCACATTATAGCTTCATAGTCCTTCACTTAGAAATGCATAATTATATCTTCGACAAATTTATTTTGCAATGAACCAATTGCTAGAGTTCTTACTGCCATCAAACATTAGGATTACCAATGCTTTAAAATAGTCCCCATGCCAAACTGTAGTTTAAATGGATTAAATTTGACAGTCTCCTCCTCTCTGCGATATTAACTGACACCAACATTATGGCTTTAGTATTTTGGAAACAGTCTCAATTGCTTATATAAAGACAAAGAAGAATAAAACACCCTTATTAAAGTTGCAATTTTAAGAATCAGGACATGCTGTGAATTTAGCAACTCAGCCTCCTTTATATTTCTTGCTTCCCCAGCCAGGATACTTCTCAGCAAAGGCTGGTGTCTGAAATTCCATAATTACGCATGGTTTTTGTGGCATGAGTTATCTGTATCTTGGTTATGTTATATCAGTTAGGATTCTTGGGCTCTGACTAAAATAAAAAATAAGTTTATTTATAAAGATATAGAGGGCTTAAACAATTGAAAGAACGGCATGAAAAGCAAGTCAAATCCAAGGCAGTTCAGAAGAATCAACCAACGAAGCAAATCTCTTTCATGAGGAGTAGACTAGTCTGGACGCCACAGCCATCACTGGACTTTGAAGTTTCTGGCACTGGACACATCTCTGCCGCTCTCGCCAGTGAATTATAACTCCCTTCAGCTTCACCTGCCAGCAAGGAGCCAAGCTTGGGACTTAAGCTGTGGCTGCGGTGAGAAGAAAAACTAGACGGCCCCGCTGTCTGGACCTTGTAGACAAAGGTGGGGCATTTTCTCCACATCTGTCAGGCTTTGGTCAGAAAAAGACCCCTCTCCAACAGGAAGAGATTTGATAAAGAGAGGTAGGTGCTTACAAACATCTGCAAGCCTCCCAGCCTTCAGATTTTTGCTTTTAGTAACTTTCTATTGTAGGTTAAATTTTTTGGTCTCATTTTTTTTCATAACAATATAAATTATTCCTTTTTCTTCTCCATTGTCCACAAATGTTATTGTTACTTTGGCAACCACCCTCTATCATGAATGATCAGCACTGAGACTCAAATTACTTCTCAAATTATCTAATCTTTAATCTGAAGGCCCAGGGAAACATTATTTTTCAGTGAATTATTTCCAAGATGAAACTCGCTGGTTTTTTCCTACATTCTAAGATCTAAACAAATCATTACCAACTCAATAAAATGCAAAATAAAACTATAAATTAAAAGATAAGAACATTTTTCCTTGAATTTCCCAAAGTCAGTTTTGTAAAACAGATGATGATAGATGGTCTGAGGCTCTTTCACTTAGTTAATATTGATCAATTCTAAGTGATAATAAAGCAAATAATCTTGTTTAAAGAGGCAATTTTATTTCCAAATTGGAGAGCATTTAATAAGACTTAGCAAGCACCTGCTAGCCTTAACATGAAAAAATAGAACCATATATTTCACAGATCCTTTGGCTAAACTGGTTAATTAAAATATTATCTTACAGGGGCCGGCCCTGTGGCGCAGCGGTTAAGTGCGCTCGCTCTGCTGCAGTGGCCCGGGGTTCTCAGGTTCGGATTCCCGGCGTGCACCGACTTACCGCTTGCTAAGCCATGCTGTGGCGCCGTCCCATATAAAGTAGAGGAGGATGGGCACGGATGTTAGTCCAGGGCCAATCTTCCTGAAGAAAAAAGGGAGGATTGGCGTCGGATGTTAGCTCAGGGCTAGTCCTCCTTACAAAAAAAAAAAAATTATAAATTTCTCAACAATAGAAATTGAATAGTGATGAAATCAAATAGTTATCAATAAATGGAGTCAATTTGCAAAGGGCCCAAATAAACAGGCACCAAAATCTATCTGATAAATTTATAAGATACAATGCTAACCCGTTATGCTAAGTTTAAATTTAAGTGACTTTTTTTGGCTAGGTAAATCAATTTTAATTTTTATCTGATGTTAAACCCTTGGGTTTTTTTCCTTTAGCATTTTTAACTCTTGTTTGTTCTAAATTTGAATTTTTATTATTTAAATTTTTTAAAAAATTGATTTGCATAATCTTTTTTTCCAAAAGGTTGGAGGAGGTTTTCACAAAATAATGAAAACTTCAGTATGTAAATCTCAACAGCTTTCTTCGCAATGTTTTTCTTTGCACTTTTGAAGTTCAAGTTGTGAGTAAAATGCCATCACCCAAAAACAGAGACAAAGAAATGAGCAATTACAAAACCAGATTAACTTAAATGCCTTTCCTTAGATTCTTTTCACTCAAATGTTTTTATAGGACAGAAACTATCAATTATTCTTTTGTGTGTGTGTGAGAAGCCTGATCATCTGCACGTTATCATACACTCACACAGTTGGAAAGCCAGTTCACCTAAAAATGATGCAATAACATATTGCAAGAGAGATTTTCTACCATGATTTGTGTGAAGAATTATCATAATCTATCTGCACATGACAGGAAGCAGTTTAGAGGAGTGTAATAAATTATATGTGGTTAATGTAAATGCATAACACTTAGAGAATAATTTACCAGCATTTTAATCTGACTGTTTAATGCTTTGGTTGATTGTCTTGATTTGTAATTATTCTCTGGTTTCTAGAGCTCATGTCAATGTTGAAAATGGCCACTCCTGACACAGGCCTCTTCCCATGATCTGCCATGTTAACCCTCTGTGCCCTAAAATCCACAGAAACGCTTCCTGTGAAGGGAGATGTCAACGCCGTCAGGGATGCTGAGTACTATCATCTTTATGGACGTGTACTTGGCACACAGTCACCTTTACACATTGAATGCTTACAGTGCGATGAGTTCTGACACTTGTACACTTGTGATGCCATCAGCTCGGCCAACGTCTCACACCCCAAACTTCCCTTTTGCCTCTTAATGGTCCCTCCCACCATCACTCTGGATGCCCTGCCAATTCCCTGGCATCCACAGATCTACTTTCCCTCACTATAGGTTAGTCCTGATTTTCTATAATGTTACATAAATGAAAAATACAATAAGTACTCTTTGTTATGGCTTGTTTTGCTCAGCATAAGTATTTTAAGATCCATCCATATTGTTGTATGTATTAATATTTTATTCCTTTTTATTGTTGAGTAGTATTCCACTTATGTATATGCCATAATTTGTTTACCCATTCACTTGTTTGGGGCATTTGGTTTATTTCCAGGTTTCGACTAAAGCAAATAAAGCTGCTATGAACATTCACTTACAAGTCTTTGAATGGACATATGCTTTCATTTATCTTACCTAAATATTCGGGAATGAAATGGCTGAATCATATGGTGGGTGTATGTTTAATTTTCTAAGAAAATGCCAAACTGTTTCCTAAAATGCTTGTACCATCTTACATTTCCACCAGCAGTGTAAGAGCATTCCACTGGTCTCACCCCCTCACCTACGGTAGGTCTGGTCGGTCTTCTTAAATTTTAGCCACTCTAAGAAGGTGGAGTCATGTCTCACTGTGGTTTCAATGTGCATCTCCCTAATGACTAACGATGCTGAGCATCTTCTCATATGCTTATTTACCATTCATATATCTAAATTGATAAACTATCTGTTCACGTCTTTTGCCCATTTTTAACTGGATTAATTGTTTTCTTATTATCAAGTTTTTAGAGGTCTTTACAGATTCTAGATACAAACAGTTTATGTGATAAATGATTTGCAAATGTTTTCTCTCTAGCTCTGAGTTGCCTCTTTGTTCTTTTAAATTGTATTTCATCAGAAATGCAGTTACCGGGCCGGCCCCGTGGTGTAGCAGTTAAGTGCGCGCACTCCACTGCTGGCGGCCCAGGTTTGGATCCCCGGCAGGCAATGACGCACGGCTTGTCAGGCCATGCTGTGGCGGCATTCCATATAAAGTGGAGGAAGATGGGCACAGATGTTAGCCCAGGGCCAATCTTCCTCAGCAAAAAAAGGAGGATTGGCATGGATATTAGCTCAGGGCTGATCTTCTTCACCAAAAAAAAAAAAATGCAGTTATCAATATTTTTCTTTTATGATCCATGATTTTGGTTTTATGTCTAAGAAATCTTCACCTAACTCAGTGTTTCTCAACTTCACTTCATTATTGCTCCACTAAACAGCCTTTTTAGATTTTTTTTTCATAATTAGCCCCTCTCCATGGAATTTTAAGACCACAGATAAACACAAAACATTGCAATAACTAAGATATTTCATCCTCCAAGAATCACTTTTTACCCACTTACGGGCAATACTGTCCCTGTTGGGAACGCATGACCTAACCCGGGTTTACAAAGGTTTTCTCCTAGAAGTTTTATAGTTTTAGGTTTTGCATTTAAGTCTATAAATTATTTTGAGTTCATTTTTGTAGATTTTGGGGTGTGGATTGGAGTTCATTTTTGTGAATGTGAATATCTGATTATTCTCACATCATTTGTTGAGAAGACTATCCTTTTTCCACTGAGTCTTTGTCAGACATCACTTGACCGGATATGTGGGAGTCTATTTCTGGTCTCTATTTGTAGTATTGCTCTATTGGTCAATCTCACGCCAGTAGCATGTTATCCAGATTACTTTAGATTTAAAGTAAGTTTAAAGTCAGGTAATGTAAGTCTTCCAAGTATGTTTTTCATTTCAAAAGTTGTTTTAGTTTTAATATTTCCTTAGCATTTCCATATGAATTTTTGAATCAGCTTGTCAATTTCTATCCTGCTGGGATTTTTATTAGAATTGCATTGTGCATGTGGATATATTTGTGGAGATCTGACATCTTAATAATAATGCTATCTTCTCATCCATGGACCTGGTAGAATTCTCTAATTACTTAGATCTTCTTTAATATCTCTCAGCAATGTTTGGCAGTTCTCAATGTATAAGTATTAAAGACTATCCTTTCAATATAAGTATTGAATCCTTCAATATAAGTATTTTTTGTCAGATTTATCACTAAATAGTTCATATTTACTGGTGCTATTGTAACTGATATTATCTTCATTTCTACTCCCAAGTGCTCTTATCTAATATATAGTAATAAAATTAATTTTTGTATATTGATTTTATATCCTCTAAGCTTGCTAAACTCTCTTATTAGTTCTAGGAGCTTTTTTGTAGATTACATAAGATTGCTACATAGATGATCATGTAATTTTTGAATACAGTTTTATTCGTATTTTTTCTTTTACTTGCCTTATTTCACTGGCTAAAGCCATCTGTAGAATGTTCACTACACATGGGGAGAGCACATATTCTTGCCTTGTTTCTGATCTTAGGGGGAAAGTAATCTTTCACCATCAAGTGTGATGTTAGCTGTAGGTTTTTTATAGATACCCTTTATCAGGTCGAGGAAGTTCCCTCCTGTTCCTATTTGCTGAGTGTTGTTCTTTTGCTTTTGTTTTTGCTCAGAAATGGACATTCAGTTTTGATAAATACTAGCTCTGCATCTAATGAGATGACCATATTCTATTTTTAAGCTTTCGTTTTTAGTCTAACGTGGTAAATTACATTCATTGGTTTTCAAATGCAAAACAACCTTTCATTTCTGGGTTAAATGTCATTTGGTAGTGATGTATTGTAAAAACACTAAAAGAAAGTATTTCTTTCTGAAAACACTGACATGAAAAGAATAATTATTGAAAAAGATTCAGTAACTTCAAAGAAATGCTATTGCAATATGACTGTCTTAGTCTGTTCAGGCCGCTATAACAGAATACCATAGATTGGGTGACTTATACACAAGAGAAATTTATTGCTCCACAGGTCTGGAGGCTGGAAGTCCAAGTTCAAGGTGCTGACAGATTCGGTGTCTGGTGAGAGCCCCCTTCCTGGTTCAGAGATGACACCTTCTCACTGTGTCCTCACATGGTGGAAGGGGCAAGGGAGCTCTCTGGCGTCTCTTTTATAAGGGCATTAATCCCATTCATGATGGCTCCACCTTCATGACCTAATCACCTCCCAAATGCCCCACCTCCTAACACCATCACAACGGGGGTTAGATTTCAACATAAATTTGGGGGACATAAAGATTAAGTCTATAGCAATGACAATGGCCGTTTTACAGCTTTGTCTACCTTGTATAATGCCATATGTAATATGACCCAGCTATACGGGCCGGGAAAGAATGCTCACTTCTCTTAAATGTCTACGTCCAGAATCTTCCCTTTTCTGCTGTATCTACTTTAGGGTTACCAAAGAAGATGAAGGAAGATGAAAAGCAAAATAGAAAATTTCTGAAGTTAAAATTAACTTTTAAATTTTTTTCCCATTTATTTTCATGATGTTAATAATGACCTATTCAGTTAACTCAAAATATAAATGGATAAAATATTTTCAGTAAATTAAAGTTCTTGGTTAAAGAATCTGAATGCCCAGGGTAATCCTTTCATCACCACTGAAAAAAATAAAGCAAAACACACTTTCCCTCACTGTCTGTGAGCAACATCTGCTTTGGAGATGAAACCGCATACACACCACATACAGAAGCACGTATGGAGGTTAAGAGTAGCACCAGTCAGGGATCACACGATGTTTCTACTTTTAACCCCCAAAAGATTATGACTTAGCAAATACTGATACAGCTTCATACAAGGAATATCTATAGAGAATAGATCTTTTAAAGTTGAAAGCAATTCCCTCTGAATTGTAGAAAAAGGAAAATGACTTCTTTTGACAGAAAGACTATAACAGTAAAAAATTGATAACACCTATGCAACTTGTCTTATAAAGGCTGCGAGAGAAACTTTGTAATCTTCACTTATCTTCTGCGCTTCCTCACTGCTCCTTCCCCCAACTGCTTCTTCTAAAATGGAAGGGTGTCCTCAGCTGGTCATGCAAGCCAGCATCTGGTCCTGCACACCACCCTTGTCAGATGCCCTCACCCACTGTACATAGCACTAAATGCCAGCATTAAGTGGAGAGCCCTCTTCCCACCTCTCCATTCCTTCAGCAGCCTCCAGGGAGCCAATTAGGAAAAACCACTTTTAGGAATGCTATGACTGAATATGTTTACCAGAAGGGGAAAGAGAGAGAGGAACAGGCAGAGAAGAAGATGGTTTGTGAGTAATTGAAATGTGGTGGTAAGATTTCTATTCTGCTCACATTTTCTATGTGGGCTTGATCACTATGAATCAGCAGCCTCAGTGAATAAAATCATCTCACACCTACAGAGGAATATTGGGGCAGGAGTGAAAGAAAGAAGGAAGTCAGTTCACTTGGGAGGGTGGATACAATGCTGCTGATCGTCTCTCCCTTTTCTGAACTCAGAGGTAAAATTGATGCTGGCACTATCCTATTGCAAACAATAACCAAGTGCCAACACGGTTCCATGTCTTTGGGGGAGAAGGAAGAGTGACTGTGTGGACAGCACATCCACTTACAGGCTCTGGAGCAACAGTTTTGTTTGGAAGTGGAAGAGTTATGCATAGAAGACTTTTCTTCCCCAGGAGGGTAAAATAAAATGTGAGCAGATTGAGCTTGGGCACCTATCTCTGAGTTTGCTGAGTCAATTGTAAAGAAGGCTAGAAAACATGTATCTACAGGGAGTATGAGGAGCTTCCTTGGAAAGAACTCGTCCATAAGGGAGGAAGGAGCTGGCTGAGGAAGAAAACTGACCACTTGCCAGAGGGAGAAGCTGCGAGGACAGTCATGCCTGGCTGGTCCTGGGAATTGCCTCGCGTGACCCCAGGGACTTACGTCTGGATCCATTGAAGGGCAAAGCTGCTGTGAGTGAAAAGGAAATAGGCTTTCCTTGTAAACTCTCTTGGGCATCATATTGTCAGCAGCCATGCCATGCCAGAGTTACCCTACTGACAGAATGTGGTAGAACCCTGAGAGAGCTGATGGCTGGCTGAGGAACCCACAAAGCCCAGGTGCCTGCAAGCACCCTCAGAAATGATCTGAAGAGGTAAGAGACTTGAAGGTCAGCTCTGAGCAAAATGAATGGAATCATTATTTAAATTCATCTCCTGTAACGGGAGAGGAGGCAGGACCTCTGTGTGTAGATGCGGGTGGGCGAAGATGTGACAGTGGGAGTCTGCAGATCTCTTCTGCTGGCTTCCATTTCCTTGGGAAGATAGGAAATTAGGTCATCATCTGAAAGGAGGTTGAGGTGCTGGAGAAATGAGAAGAGAGGAGAAGGTATGAAATGGTCACTCGTGGGAGAAGAAGAATGAATAAATCAGGAATGTGTAGTCTGGCTAGCACTTAGGCCCCACTCAAGCGTGATGACCATGATGAAAAGTGAACCTGCCAGCAGCTTGTGAGTCTCTTTCCACCAACGCTGGGCTCCACTGTACCCCTGCTGATGGAGGAGTGGAAGTGGAGGGAAGGGGTGGTTCCCAGAAGTACATGGAGCTCAGGGACCTCTCTTCACATCTAGTAGGATCCCATAGTAGGGAATCCTGATGTTAATAATGACCTATTCAGTTAACTGAATACAGTTAACTGAATAACAGACCTATTCAATGTCTGCAGACATTGATTCAGCACGTCAAGGATGTCATGGCCAAAGTCTCTGAAGTTCTTTTGGTCGGTCTCGATGTGGTTGTTATTCTTGCAGCACTCACATCTGAGTTCTAGATGAGAGGAAGGAAAAATGCAAGTGGCAAAAATGACTGCCTACCAATAAGGAAGAAAGGAAGTAATTAATGAAAAAAAATCTCAAGAGAGTCCCTAGATGAAGTAAGTGGACTGAAGGAAATGGGTGGGCAGCCTTGGGGAAAAGCCACTCTGACACCATGAATTAGAAGAGTTTCACCAAGAATGAGTAAACCTTCCAGGGCTCACAATCTTATCAGTACCTGCTTCTAAGAGGTATGGAAGAGTGAATGATGACACAGGACTAAGGGTCTCCAACAAGAGACAGTTACTGTGATTTATCAGATGGAAAGAGAAATGGCCAACTAAAAGCACAACTAGCCTGGGGAGAAAGGCACAGGAGAGACATTGACCACCCCCACACACACACCCATGTGGATCACCAATGCTATGGACACAGAGCTCATCAGCTGTAGATTTTCTAGAGAGACATTGAACCGCTCCTCCGTCCATGAGGATCATCAATGCTGTGGACACAGAGCTTCTCAGGTGTAGATTTTCTGAAGAGACATTGACCCCTCCTTCCATGAGGATCACCAATGCTATGGACACAGAGCTCGTCAGGTGTAGGTTTTCTAGAGAGACATTGACGCCCTCCTTCCATGAGGATCACGGTGCTATGGACACAGGGTTGTCAGGTGTAGGTGTTCTATGGATAATTGACCCCCTCCCTCCATGAGGATCACCAATGCTATGGACGCAGAGCTTGTCAGGTGCAGGTTTTCTCTCACGCACCTGGGAGCAAAGGTGAATGTAACTTCCAGAGACAGGCTGGTGAAGCGTGTGGTGCTTGCTGTTTTTATCAGGAAGTAAAGTCTCACCCAAATTTGAGAGTCACTTGAAAATCTGTGAGCAACCACATGGAGATAGGAGAGATCCCAGAACAGAAAAAATAAACTCTGATAAATGACTTTAAACAAAATTATGGGGGAAAATATAGCAGGAACCAAACCATCCATTACGATTGCATACAACCCCTGCTGAATTCTGAGGAGTAAGTGACACGAGTATAACACAAAAAGGAGACAGGCAGAATCCACTCTAAAAGAAGCAGCACCCTATGCAATAAGAGGGAATTTGCCATAAACACTCCATTTGGAGAAAACTGAAGAGAACATGAAATCTATGAAAAAGGAGATAATAGATAATTAAATAACAGAATCAGATGAGGAGTGAGAACGTAGCCACAAAGAAGACAAAAGCAATTGTGTATATTTTAAAAAGGATCACGTCAAAAGGCAGAACTTAACTACAAGCTACATACAACGCTGCATTTAATGCCCTAGAAAGATGGAAGTTAAAGCAAAAATGTGTCAGGCAAGGACTAAGGAAGACAAAGCCCAAATCACAGGGGAACATCAGGTAAGCTTGAACTGGAGGGGAAGGAAATGCTAAACGAGTGAAAAAAATTTAAAAGGATAAAAAGAGCAATTAACAACGACAATGTACCAGTCAGAGATATTAGTGGATAAAAGAAAAAAACACCATAATAAATGTCAAAATAAATCTCAGAAAAATAGGAGACTATAACTCTCCCTTATTAGCCTGTAACAGACCAAGCAGGAAAAGATTTGTGAAGGATGTAGAAAACCTGTATATTCCAGGAACATAAATATGATTCATGTTTAAGAAATCTGTTAGTTTAATTCAACATAATAGCAGATTGTTTGTATACCCAGAAAGCTAAATATAATAACATGAAAAAACTTATAAATAATAAAGCATTTCATGTCTCTTAATTACAAAAGCAATGCATAAAAATCAACAGCTGTCTTCAAGACAAACAAGTGTTAGAGTTGCTGAAGAAAAAATTCCGTTAAATTCCTATAGCAACATGACATAAAATTCTTGGCAATAAAATCTAAAAGAATGTGAAGAATATAAGCAAAGAAACCTTTCAAAGTTTAATGAAAAGAATTAAGTAAATATTTCAATTAATAGACCTATCATTTTCTTGGATAGGAGGACAATATTTTATAGATTATGTACATTCAAATTGATCTGTAACGTTATTTTATTCCCATCAACTTAAATGATGTTTGACCCTGTTAGGAGTATGTTTTTTAAAGGAGAAAAAAAGATAATCTTATCACTGGAGCAATCAATAGAGTATTCAGGAAAATTCTGCTAAAGAATGTAAAGAGGAGGTTGAGAAGGTTGTAAAGGAGGTTGAGAAGAAGGGGAAAGAAGAGATTAAAATCAACAAATATTAAAATTGCCGTGAGGCTCTGGGGAGTAAAATAGTACTCAACCAGAGAAAGACATAAAACAGAAGAGACTCAAAACATAAACTATACTTTATTATCTAATAAAATGTGTATTTGAAATAATTGGGGAAATAATTCATTACTTTTTAAAATTTAAAAGGCAAATAACAAACTAGAAAAATGTTTGAAATACATTAATATCCCAGGGAATTTTTTAAAGGAATAAGAAAACACCAGAAGCCAAACAGAAAATGGGCAAGAGTTATGAAAAAATACAATTCAAATAAAGGAATGCAAATGGACAATAAATAAAGGCAATTACGTTCAATCTCTCACACAGGTGAAGAGATTAAAATGAGGCATCGTTTTTAGTTACCAAGCTGTCAATGTCACAAAATATTGATATTATATACTATTAGCAAAAGTGTGAGAAAACAGAAAATTTAGAGGTAGAGTGTAATTGGTAAAAATTTTTTAGGTCATTTTTGTTAGTATCAAACAATGTTATAAAAAGCACATATCCTTCTAAGCAAAAATACTTCTTTCTAGGAATTCTTCCTTGAGATACACTTTCACAAATATGCAGAGCTACACGTAGAAAGCCAGACCTTGCGACACTCATTCAGTATTTTCTGAGCACCCGTGTGTGTTGGTCAAACTGGGCATAAGGATTCCAGGGTGAACACGGCCAGCAAGGTGTCTCCCCCACAGAGCCCATATTCCACTGGAGACAGAAAATCAACAAACTAAACCAATAATCACAAATTGTGGTAAAGGCTATGAAAGGAAAAAACAGTGATTGCGCAAATCAGTCCAATGCGCCTTTGATAAGAAAACCTATTAACAGCATAAATTGTTTACTATGTATTAAAATTGTGACATATTCACAACATCAATGCAATGCAGGCCAGTTCTTACCACCAAGATCTGTATTACGTATGATGTCTTCTGAGTAGGATAATTATTATAAATTATATTTTTATAACATTAATATTTGCAACAGAGTGAACTTTTCAGATATTTGTAATCCAAGCTTCAAAAATAAGGTAAACTAAATTAATTAAATTTACATAATCTGTCACAGTTGATATCTGATGCAGCAAAGAACACAGGAAAACTGTATCTTGCAACTTTCTGTTTCACTTTATCTGGAGAACACATTTAACTCTCAGACTGTGACATAAAGTTGAAGTCCTTCATTCCATATATAATAGCCCATATCAAGTTTGTCACAAGAACATAAGTAAAACTTATGTTATAAAAAGGAAAAGCCATGAGCAACTCAAGGTCCTTAAATTAGACAACTTAGATGAAATAGAGCAATTCCCAAAAAGACATAAGCTACCAAACCTCACTCAAGAAGGAGCAGATACTGGGAAAGACTCCATATCTATTAAAGAAACTGAATTCATAGTTTAAAATCTTCCACCAAAGGAAACTCCTGTCCCAGACAATTTCAATAGTGAATTTTACCAAACACTTAAGGAAGAAATAACACAATTACGACACAATTTCTTCCAGTCAAAGGGAAGGGGCTCATTTCATAAGGTATTACACTGACACCAAAACCAGAGAAAGACATAACAAGAAAAGAAAACTACCCACATAGCTCAGGCACATGAATGCAAAAATTCCCCACAGACATTAGCAAGTTGAATTCAGCAATATATAAAGAGGGTGGTACATTATGTCCAAATGAGATTTATCCTAGGAATGTATGGCTCCTTCAACACTCAACAATCACTTTAACTCATGGCATTAACAGACCAAAGAAGAAAGGATACATAATCATTGCAATATATGCAAGACAGCATTTGAAAAACTTTAACGTCTATTCATAGTAAAAAACCCCTCAGCAAACTAGGAATAAAAAGGAAGATAATTAGCTTGATAGTGAGCATCTTTTTAAAAAACCTAAAGCTAACATCATATAAATCAGGAACAAGGCAAACCTTTCCATTCTAACGACTACTCAACATCATACTGAAAGTTGTAGTTAGTACGAAGACGAAAGAAAAAGAAATAAAAAGCATCAAGACTGAAAAAAGAAATAAAATTGTCTTTTTTCCACAGATACATTGAAAATCCCATGGAATATTAAAAAATGCTTCTAGAATTAAATGAGTTAAGGTCACGAATACAAGGTCAATATACAAAAATCCAAGGTATTTTTATATATTTGCAAGGAATAGTTGAAAATAGATTTTTTAAAACTACTATTTACAATAGCACCAAAATAATCCATTGTATAAGATCTGTATGTTGAAAACTACAAAACATTGATGCAAGAAATCAAAAAGGCCAAAACTTTTGAAGAGCTATAACTCAAATATCAAATAAGAAAAGAAAAGTACATAAAAACTCTATTGAAAATGATGGCATGAAACTATCATTGCTTACAGACAACATGATGGTGAAAATAGAAAATCTAAAATAATTTAATATATTGGTCCTGTAAAAAGAAACAAGAGAGATCAAGATAAGCCATACAGTGGGAATAAGACAGTTTCAATATATTCTACCAAGAAAATATTTATATGTGGAATACAAAATGCATCCCTTCAAATCACTAAGAAAGAGATGCCAGATAAAATGATGGGCAACAGACATGAACAGGTCCTTCACAAAAGAGGATACACAAGTGGCCAAGAAGCTTATGGAAAGGTGATCAAACTCATTTACTAATAAGTAAAATGCAAATAAATATTTCACAGAGCTACTACTGTGTACCAGCAATATGACAACACCGAGTGTATGCAAGGATATGGAGCAAGAGAGTTGGGTTTACTCTGGTCAGAGCGTAAACAGTTACACCTGCTTGACAAAACTGTTCAGCAGTATCTACTAACATTGGGCGTACATAATTACAATTACACCCCTAGGCATGCACCCAACAGAAATGAATATTTATGTTCACCCCCAAAATGTACAAAAATACTCATAGCAGCATGGTTTATAATACTCAAAATCTGGAGAATGAATTTTCTTGAAGCAGAGGAAGCAAAGGATGATATGGGGTAGGTTGCTCATAATTTATGGAGGAAATGCTCTTCAAGATGAAAACCTGTAAGGAAGTGAGGGAAGCGAAATGGAGAAGTCCAACAGGCTAAACAAAGACGCCAGCTCAGGTGAAGTCTCACCTGCCTGATCCACGGGGCAGGGGTCTGAGTGTAAATTGACTGCAGAGTTGTCCTGCCTTAAAGCAAGAGGTCTGGACTACCTCCACATCTGCCAGTCCTTGGCTGTGAGTGTGGGGACATACAGCTCCCCTCAGCTGGGGCAGTTCTCCAAAGTAGACGAACAGCCGTGAGTTATTAACAGCCAACCTTTGCTGCACCTAAGAGCTGAGGGCACTGGCCCATTTGCGTACCTTGTACTACTCAGAAACACTTGCTACTCACAGTAAGTCTATTGCACCAGACCAGCTTCTCAGGATGCTTGTTAGTCATGGTGTCTTGGCAAACTTAACAGAAAAGGGAGGTGGGACAACGATAGCCCCCATGAAGGCAGCTGGTCCTGAAGACAAAAGTAACACACCACCTATCCTAGATTCCTCTCCTGTAGGCCTTCCTCATGGGGTGACCGACACCCTCATCCTTCATCCTGATGGGTCTGATCCCCAGTTACTCTGCCCTTTCAGGCCGTGGTCGTTGTACTGGCACGTTCATGATGCAAACAGTATGAGATTATTTAAAACACTCCAGTGGATCATTTGTGTGCCAAGCCCACTCCTCCTCACCCGTCATAGAAGAGCGTACCACATCTTGACAGCAGTCAGCGTCGGTTACCCCTGCCAGTAGGTCCACTCATTTCTGGGTCCACTACTCTATTGGCAAGAAGCCAAAAGTGGCCAACTGGCTCCTAAATCTTTGTGTTTCATCAGGCTGGACCCTTAACTGCGTTTCCTGGTAGAAGCGTCTCCCCTCTGGCAACCAAAACATCCAGAAGAACAGAATTTAAGTTTGCCAGAGTAAGCCCAGCTCTCCTAAGTGGTTTCCTCTGGGAGTGATGGTAGCCATGGCCACCCCTGCTTCTATTCCTGATTTCTGTGGATCCCATCTATTGAGTACACAGCATAGTGTTAGGCAAATTGGTTTAAATTAATATAGTGCCCTTCCCTCAGAGTAAATCATCATCAAGCTGTCACCTCAGCTGTGCCTTTGAGGGCCGTTCTTCCACTCTATCAGTGTGTCAGCTCCTGGACGGCCCAGTATGTGACAGGAACAGTGGATCTGATGGTCACGTCTCAGGGCCACAGCTCTTCATAAACTGGGGTTCCTTGGTCCAAGTAGACGAAATGCAATATTACATGTTAGTGAATCACTCTGTGAGCCCTTGAAGGGTGGAGCTGGCCTAGGCCATGCGGCCAGCAAAGGAATACCCATATTTGGATGCATGTAGATCACGGTCAGGATGAGTGTCTGGTCCTCCCAGGGTGTAAGAAGCCAATAAAGTAGTCCCTTGGTCTTTGAAAATATTATGTGGAATCCCATGTGCATAAATCAGACACTCCAATGGCCCTCAGAGAGTGGTGCTGGTCCAGGCTCTTCTGGCAGGAAATGAAAATCCAATACCCAGAATATGTATCTACTGGTCAGGACAAATTGTTTTTCTTTCTAAGGTAGAAGGGATCTGATGTAATAAATTTGCCACCAAGAGGCTGGCTGTCTCCTTGAGGGACTGTACAATGTCGAGGACAAAGCCTTGGTCTCTGTTGCTGACAGGACAGTAGAGGCAGTATCTAGATGAGCTTTGGTGAAGAGGAGCCTCTGTCTCCATTTTCCGACATTGGGTTCAAGCTCAGGCTGAGTCATGGGGTCCGCTGGGCCGTTTAGGGCCTCTCCTGTGAGACACTCTCTGGAGTGCACTACCACGTGGCACACAGTCTCCACACTGGTGCCATGTCTTGTAGATCCATATACACGCCTCTGCTCTAGACCTCCTTGTTTCTCACCTTCCAAACACACTCCTTCCAGGCCCCTGACCAACTGACTCAGGCATTTGCCCCTCCCATAAGTCCACCTACACCCATATCTAAGCAAAGTAGATGACCTGGCACGCTGCCTGAAGCTCTGCTGATTGGGACTATGCCACATCTCTACTGTCTTTTGGGGCCACCCTGAAGTGGGCTTATAACAAAAATGTCTTCCAGTTTAGGCTTGTATGCATGTATTGAGCTGTGTCATCGTCAACTAAGCTCATTATTTTCCCTCCTCCATCAGCTTATTTTAGGGGATCCTTTGAGATCTGAGGTATAATCTGAGGGAAAGACTTCAGTAAAACAGCAAGAGGGGACATGGAGCTCTGGACCACCTGTTTGTGCAACTTGTGCCCTGTGCACCCATTTGAGACCACTATGGGCATACTGCCTCCGTCTTTCAGTGGATTGCTGATGACTTGGTGGATCTGACCAAACCTCACTCATAGCAGGCAGCTCTGGCCACAGAATCACTTGATGTCCCATCTCAGTTGCTCTCTCTCTACTAGGCTCCAGGAGCTGCTTTCCAAGTGCAGTATTGTCTTCACCCCAGATAGTGTGTCATTATGTCTGAACCCCAGGGTCCGTGCTGTGACTCTCCCCGAGATTCTGCATGGTGTCTTTTTCTACCATAGTTAAGGCCAGATCATATGGCCCAAGTGGCTTGGCCAACATGGACCCCACGCAAAACTAATAGCCCTCCATGTCCGTTAGTAGGTGGGCCAGAGAAGAATTCCCAAGTGTGGACTATACTGTCTCCAGAACCTAAGCAATACTATCAGGCCTTCCTTCCTTCATGGTGCTTCCTGCTTAGTGGCAAGAGGTTAAAATAAAAGTATTTCTGGGGCCGGCCCCGTGGTGCAGTGGTTAAGTGTGCATGCTCCGCTGCTGGTGGCCCAGGTTTGGATCCCTGGCATGCACCAACGCACCACTTGTCAGGCCATGCTGTGGCAGCGTCTCATATAAAGTGGAGGAAGATGGGTGCGGATGTTAGCCCAGGGCCAATCTTCCTCAGCAAAAAGACGAGATTTGGCATGGATGTTGGGTCAGGGCTGATCTCCCTCACAAAAAAAAACAAAAAAATTATTTCTTCTATTACTTTGAAGATGTCCTGGCATAACAGGACCCCTAAAAATCTCACGACTGTGGAGAGCTTGCATCTTTGTAGGGCTCATCCCCTACTCTCTAGAACTCATGTTTCTTATTTACCACAGCATCCAGGCACTTGCCTCTTCTTGCTCATGAAAATTGATTAAATGATATCAACAACAGAGTACATCAACATATATAGTAGATCAGTGTGATGTTCTGAGGATGCTCACATGGTCAAGATCCCTTTTATCTCTAATGTAACAAAAAGAAAGAGAATTAAGATAGCCCTGAGGCTGAGTTATAGATGTATACTATAAAAGAGATATCAACGTGAAGTATTTCTGATCCTCCTTCCTAACGGTTGTCTCTCTCCATCTCCCTCTTCTTTAGGCCGAGTCTCTAGCCATGGGTGTAGCTTCTTCATGCGTTCTGCTCCCACTGTGGTTCCAGATCTGCAGACAACCTCAGCCATTTAGCAATGTTAACACTTCCTCCCTGAACTCCTTCCCCCTTAGGAACAGCAGTGTTTTCCTGATTTACCAGATCCTGGGCTGCGTGTTTGGCCTTTCACCTTTTCCAATATCTTCATAACTATTTCCTCATATTAAATTCTCTCAGAGTGATGTCAGAATCACGGTGGCATGAGACGTTCCCTTTGTCTCTCTCCTTCAATCTACAGCTACTAGGACATTTATAACTCAACGAAGATTCCTCTGCTGAGCACACCAGGATGCTGAAGGGACCCACACATCTGTGCATCTGAAGGTGGGTGGATAGGAGCACACAGAGGAGGTGGAACTGCGGGAACAGCAGAGGCAGATCCTGTGACCCCAGCCCCCTAGCCAAGGCAGCTGAGCCCATAGCCCCAGCGAGCCCAGGAGCAGTGGAGGAGGTGGGGCCCATGACCCAGCCCCCCAATGGCGTTGGTGCCCATGACTCTGGCCCCTCCCCAGCTGCAGTGGTGCCCACACTCCCAGAGAACCTGGTAGCAGCAGCAGAAGTGGCACATGTGACTCCAGCCCCTCGGCTGCAGCAGTGCCCATGGCCACAGTGAGGCCCATGACCCTGGTCCCCCAGCCACAGCAGCACTGCAACCTTGGCTCTCCAGCCCACAGAGGCCACACCTGTGAACCCAACAACCTTGGATGTGGTGAAGGCACCCACAATCCCAGCTCCTCCCCCACCTCTGCCCCCCCGAACTGTGGCAGCAGCGCATGTGACCCAGGCAACCCAGGATGCAGCAGAGGCGCCAAAATCCCAGTGACCCTGGTAGCGATGCCTGCAACCACAGAGACATCGGCAGCAGCAGAGTACCAGCAACCCTGAAGGCGCAGGCTGTGAGGGTGGGGGCACTGGTGACACCTCTGACAGAGGCGGGGGGATGGAAAGTGCCAGCTCTCAAATACAGGCACACCTCATTTTATTGTGCTTCACTTTATTGTGCTTCACTTTATCTGCACCTTGCAGATACTGCATTTTTTACAAGACCCTCCACCAGCAAAAATATTATGACTTGCTGAATGCTCAGAAGGCAGTCAGCATTTTTTAGCAATAAAGAATTTTTTAATTAAGGTATGTACATTGTTTTTTTAGACATAATGCTATTGCACACTTAATAGACTATAGTATAGTGTAAATATAACTTTTATAGACACTAGGAAACCCAAATATTTGTGTGACTAGCTTTATTGTGATATTCACTTTATTGTAGTGGTCAGGAACCAAACCCACAATATCTCTGAGGTCTGCCTGTATGGCAGAGGCAGCACAGGTGAGAGAAATCAAAAACGTGTGCTATGGCACTACCTACTGGAAAACGAAAGAAAGACCTCTAATTACCAAGTTGTTGAACTGTTAGAATCGAAGTAAACAAAGCTTTACCCAATTAAGGAAGGTGTTTGCTACTTCAAATGTGCTGGCAGAGGAACAACTTATCAAGCACTGTGAAAAATCACTGTAACATGGTATTCATAAAAAGAAAATGACAATTCTCTAGAAACCAAACTTAAAGTCATGGAAAATTGGGATCTAACTGATATAGAATTCAAAATAGCTGTCATGAAGAAACTCAACAAGCAACAAGAAAACTCAGACAGGCAGTTCAATGAGCTCAGGAATAAAATCAGTGAACAGGAGTACTTTACCAAAGAGATTGAAACTCTAAAAAAGAACCAAACAGAAATCCTGGAGCTGGAGAACTCAATAAATGAGATGAAGAATGCATTAGAAAGCATTGAAAATGGAGAAGACCATATGGAAGAGAGAATTAGCGAGCTTGGAGATAGAAATCTAGAAATGATTCAGGTGGAAGAGGAGAGAGAATGAAGATTTTTAAGAAATGAGTAAACTCTACAAGAACTATCCAATTCCATTAGAAAAGGCAGCATAAGGATAATTGGTATCCCAGAAGGAGAAGAGAAGGAAGGAAACAGAGAGCTTATTTAAAGAAATAATAGCTGAGAAATTCCCAAACCTGGGGAAGGAACTGGATATATAAGACAATGAAGCTAATAGAACACCTAATTATCTCAAAACAAAAAGACTTTCTCCAAGACACATTATATTAAAATGGTCAAAAGTTAATAATAAAGAAAGAATTTCAAAGGCAGCCAAGGAATAAAAGACTGTAACCCACAAATGAACCCCCATTAGGCTATCAGCAGATTTCTTAGCAGAAGCTCTACAGGCTACAAGAGAGTGGAATGACATACTCAAAATGTTGACAGATAAAAACTGCCAGCCAAGAATACTCTATCCAGGAAAGTTATTCTTCAGATATCAATGAGAAATAAAGGCTTTCCCAGACAAACAAAAGCTGAGGAAGTTCACCACCACTAGGTCTGCCTTACAAGAAATATTAAAAGGAGCTGATTTACCTGAAACAAAAAGGCAAAAGTACATAAGACTCTGAATAAGGTAATAAATAGACAGAGCCAGAAACTTGCAACTCTGTTTCAGACTAGGGTGTTGCATACTTAATTATAGCAAAAAGGTTAAAGGGGGAAAAAGCATTAACAATAACTGAAGTTACTTCAATATGGTAATGAACTCACAACATAAAAAAGGATAATTTGTGATAACAAACATAAAAAGGGAGGAGGAAAAGGACAGAACCCATATAGGCAAAAGAAGATAAGATGCTATCAGCAGAAAAAGGACTATTTTATCTATGAAATTTTTTCATACAAACCTCATGGTAACCACAAAACAAAAATCTAGAGCAGAGACATGAAACATTAAAAAAGAAGAAACAGAAAAATGTCATAGAAAAAAACAAACTAAAATAGCAGACAAAAACACAAGAGAAAAGAAACAATGGAAATATAGAGCAATCAGAAAACAAAAGATTGAGCCAGCCCTGATGGTCTAGTGGTTAAGGATCAGTGCTCTCACCACTTCAGCAGTCCACGTTCGGTTCCTAGTTGCAGAACCACACCACCCATCTGTCAGTTGCCATGCTGTGGCAGCGGCTCACATAGAAGAAGTAGAAGGACTTACAACTAGGATATACAATCATGCACTGAGTCTTTGGGGAGAAGAGAAAAAAAGAGGAAGATTGGCAACAGATGTTAGCTCATGGCAAATCTTTCCCTGCAAAAAAAAAAGAAAAGAAAAGATAAAATGGCAACAGTAAGTCCTCATATATCAATAATCATCCTAAAAATAAATGGATTGAACTCACTAATCAAAAGGCACAGAGTGGCTGGATGGATTAAGAAGAAGACTCAAAAATATGCTGCCTCCAGGGAACCCATTTCAGCTCTAAAGACAAACACAGGCTCAAAGTGAAGAGATGGAATATGATACTCCAAGCAAATGGCAATCAAAAGAAAGCAGGTGTTGCCTTACTTATATCAGACAGAAATACTTATATCAAGCCAAAAAAATGTAACAAGAAACAAAGAGGGACATTATATAATGATAAAGGGAACAATCCATCAAGAAGACATAACACCTAGTAATACATAGCACACATCATAGAAGCACCAAAGTATATAAAACACCATTAACAGTCCTAAAAGGAGAAATCAACAGGAAAACAATAATAGTAGGGGCTTTAACACCCCACATACATCAATGGATAGATCATCCAAATAGAGAGTCAATAAGGAAACATCGACCTTAAGTGAAACATTAGACCAGATGGCCTTAAGATATACAGAATATTCCATCCAAAAGCAGCAAAATACACATTCTTCTCAAGTGCATATGGAACAGTCTCAAGGATAAATGATATGTTGGGACACAAAACAAGTCTCAATAAATTTGAGAAGGTTGAAATCATATCAAGCATCTTTTCTGACCGCAGTGGCATAAAACTAGAAATCAGCTACAAGAATAAAGCTGGAAAAATCACAAATGTGTAGAGTTTAAACAACATGCTACTGAACAACTATTGGGTCAACAAAGAAATCAAAGGAGAAATCAAAAAATACCCAGGGACACGGGCCAGCCTAGTGGCATAGCCATTGGGTTTGTGCACTCTGCTTTGGTGGCCCAGGGTTTGCAGGTTTGGATGCTGGGCACAGACCGATGCATTGTTTGTCAAGCCATGCTGTGGCAGAATCCCATATAAAGCAGAGGAAGATGTGCACAGATGTTGGCCCAGGGCCGATCTTCCTCAGGAAAAAGAGGAGGATTGGCAATGGATGACAGCTAAGGGCTAATCTTCCACACACACACACAGAAAAATACCCAGGAATGGATAAAAATAAAAACACAATATACCAAAATCTGTGGAATGCAGAAAAAGTGGTTTATAGCAATGGAAGTTTATAGAAATACAGACCTGCCTCAAGAAACAAGAAAAACCTCAAATAAATAATCTAACCTTACACCTAAAGGAACTAGAAAAAGACAAATGAAGCCAAAGTCAGTAGAAGGAAGGAAATAATAAAAATCACAGTGGCAATCAATGAAACAGAGACTAAAAAGATAATAGAAAAGATCAATGAAACTAAGAGCTTGTTCTTTGAAAAAATAAACAAAATTGACAAAACTTTAGCTAGACTCACTAAGAAAAAAAGAGAGATGGCTCAGATAAATAAAGTCAGAAACAAAAGAGGAGAAGTTACAATGGATACCACAGAAATACAAAGGATCATAAGAGACTACTATAGAAAGCTATATGCTAACAAACTGGACAACCTAGAAGAAATGGATAAATTCTTAGAATCATACAACCTTCCAAGAATGAATCATGAAGAAATAGAAAATCTGAGTAGACTGATCACTAGTAAGGAGATTGCAACAGTAATCAAAAACCTCAGCAAAAACCAAAAGTTCAAGACCAGACAGCTTCACTAGTAAAATTTACCAAACATTCAAAGAAGATTTAATACCTATCCTTCTCAAACTCTTCCAAAAAATCAAAGAAAAGGAACACTTCCTAACTAATTTTATGAGGCCAACGTCACCCTGATATGAAAACCAGGCAAGGATAACACACAATAAAAATAACAGGCCAATATCACTGATGAACATAGACGCAAAAATCCCCAACAAAATATTGGCAAACCGAATATAACCTTAAAGGGATTGTATACTATGATCAAGTGGGATTTATTCCAGGGATGCAAGGATGATTCAACATCTGCAAATCAATCAATGTGATATACCACACTAACAAAATGAAGAATAAAAATCATATGATCATATCAATAAATGCAAAGAAAGAATTCAACAAGATTCAACAGCCATTTATGATAATAACTCTCAATAAAATGTGTATAGAAGGAAAGTACATCAACATAATAAAGGCCATATATGACAAGCTTACAGCTAACATCATGCTCAATGGTGAAAAACTGAAATCTTTTCTTCTAAGATCAGGAATAAGACAAGGATGTCCACTCTTACCGCTTTTATTCAACATAATATTAGAAGTACTAGCCGGAGCAATTAGGCAAGAAAAAGAAATAAAAGGCATTAGAATTGGAAAGGAAGAAATGAAACTGAAAGCCCTGTCTATTGAAAACTATAAGATATTGCTGAAAGAAATTGAAGAAGACACAGAGAAGTAGAACAATATTTCATGCTCATGGATTGGAAGAATTAACATCGTTAAAATGTCCATACTATCTAAAGCAATCTACAGATTCAATACAATCCTTATCAAAATCTCAATGGCATTTTTCACAGAAATAGAATAAACAATCCTAAAATTTGTGTGGAACAACAAAAGATCCCAAATAGCCAAAGCAATCCTGAGAAAAAACAACAAAGCTGGAGGTATCACACTCCCTGATTTCAAACTAAACTACAAAGCTATAGTAATCAAAACAGTATAATATTGGCAGAAAAAACAGACAGACAGATCAATGACATAGAATTGAGAGCCCAGAAATAAACTCATACGTACATGGACAACTAATTTATCACAAAGGAGCCAAGAATATACAATGGAGAAAGGTCTCTTCAATAAATGGTGCTGGGAAAACTGGACAGCCACATGAAAAAGAATGAAAATAGATCACTATCTTACACCATACACAAAAATTAACTCAAAATGGATTAAAGACTTGAATGTAAGACCTGAAACCATAAAACTCCTAGAAGAAAACATAGGTGATAAGCTCCTTGACATTGGTCTTAATGACGTTTTTGTGGATACGACTCCAATGGCAAAGGAAACTAAAGCAAAAATAAACAAATGGAACTACATCAAACTAAAAGCTTCTGCACAGCAAAGGAAACCAGCAACAAAACTAAAAGGCAACTTACTGAAGGGGAGAAGATATTTGCAAATCATATATCCAATAAAGGGTTAATATCTAAAATATATAAAAACTCATACAACTCAACAACAAAAACAAACAACCTGATTTAAAAATGGGCTGAGGATCTAAATTTTCCAAGGAAAGACATACAGATGGCCAACAAGCATGTAAAAAGATGTTCAACATCACTAATTATTAGGTAAATGTAAATCAAAACCACTATGAGATATCACCTCACACCTGTTAGAATGGCTATTATCAAAACGACAAGAAATAACAAGTGTTGGAGAGGATGTGGAGAAAAAGGAACCCTCGTACACTGTTGGTGGGAATGTAAGTTGGTGCAGCCACTATGGAAAACAGTATGGAGGTCCCTTATAAAATTAAAAATAGAAATACCATATGATCCAGCTATCCCACTACTGGGTATTTACCCAAAGAACTTGAAATCAACAATTCAAAGAGATTTATGCACCCCTATGTTCGTTGCAGCATTATTCACAATAGCCAACATGTGGAAGCAACCCAAGTGCCCATCAAGTGATGAATGGGTAAAGAAGATGTGTTATATATACAATGGAATACTACTCAGCCATAAAAAAAAGATGAAATCTTGCCATTTGTGACAACATGGATGGACCTTGAGGGTATTATGTAAGTGAAATAAGTCAGACGGAGAAAGGCAAACACTGTGTGATTTTACTCGTATGTGGAATATATAAAAAACAAAACAAATGAACAAACAAAACAAAACAAAAACAAACTCATAGATACAAACAACAGATTGGTGGTTCAGAGGGGAATGGGGTTGAGGGGTTGGGCAAAACGGGTAAAGGGGGTCAACTGTATGGTGATAGATGGAAACTAGACTTTTGGTAGTGAGCATGCTGTAGTATATACAGATGTCAAATTATAATGTACCCTTGAAACCTATACAATGTTATAAACCAATGTCAACTCAATAAAAAAACAAATCTCTCTACTGAAGTATCTGGTTGGGGTCTGTTTTCTTGTTTGAATTACGAAAGAAATATTATTCATTTGCTGAGAAGAAATCTATCGTATAAAGAACTGCTTCTCCAAAGAGAAAGTCCGGTAGGAGATAGTCACTTCAGGAAACTCCTAAGGTGGAAAAATTAGCAGCACCCGTGGCTTATGGAGAAAGAGCACATGGTTGGTTCTGTCTCCACACCTGAAGCAGGGCTGAGGCCGACTCGAGAAGAGTGCCTGAAGTGGAAGAGGGCAGAAGGAGCACCCTCCTTTTGGAATGTGGTTCTTGTCATCAAAAATACAGAACTACTACTAACTGAGAAACACTCAATAATTGGACAAAAGCGGGTTGGAGACATTCATAGGGAGCACCAGCACCTCAATGGCCAGAACGAGGGTGAGGAAGTGAGGCACACTCCTCAGGTGCAAAATGTAAAGGGGCACCAAAAAGCTCAGTAAGCAAGATAAACAATATTAATGCAAAAATCCATAATAAAGAAAATACCAAACTTTAAATGAAGGCAAGGTCCAGCCCTGCACTTGCATGACTCCCTGCACCCCACCTCAGCTCTGTGGACGGGAAGATACTGGGAAGCTGGAACACGAGAAGGGTTCCCGCAGAGTTGGAGCTGGAGGTGTTGAGGGCAGTGCTCAGCTCGGCTGGTTCTCCAGGAGACTAGAGGAGGGACGCCATGGGGGCTCAGTCCTGAGGAGGGATGAGGCCCAGCTGGTGATGGTTTCTTGAGGGAGCAGTAATGAGACTGTTGATGGTAATATGTGGGGCGGGGGAATTTTAAAAACTAGAAACTGGAGCCAATGCCAGTTGTCAGGGTGAAGAAACTTCCCTGGGGAAAGAGCAACAGGAACAAGAAGCAGAATGGGAAAGAGTGTCCCCTTCTCCACCTTCAAATCCCTTCTAATAATTCTAGTTAGTAGCCTCCAGCTGGGAGACATCTGACAAAACAGAAGTATGGTTTTTAGAGTCCTGGATCCAGCATCATAAAGCAGAGTATAGAAAGGTAGGTTTGGTGTGGAGAATCAATAACTTAACGACTAACACTTTGAGCTTGGCAGTGTGTGTTGATTTGGTCAATGGAGTGCGGTGGAAGTAACAGTGGACAGTTCCAAACCGAGGCCTCCAGGGACTCTGTATTTTTATGCTTACTGTCATGTGCTTCTGCCATCTGCCATGAGCAGAAGATGTCCTGGGAGCACATGGGCAGACCTACACCCAATCAGCAGTCTGGAACCAAGCCCAGCTGAACTGGCCAAACTCCAGTGGACCCACACACCCACGAATAAGAAAAATAAACTTTCTTCAGTTATACACCACTGAGATTTTGTGATGGCCTGTTATGCTTCAAAACTAACTAATATGCTCAGTTTCTTATCTATAAAATGGGTTTAGTGATACTACTTACTTTGCAGGCTTAGTGAGACATCTGCTGAAATAACGTAATGCAAAAGGGGACCTGCATCGTAGAACCAGGATGAGTAGCTCACAGCACTCTGGGAGCCTCATTTGATTTATTTGACTGGGGTCTGGACCATCTCTTTCACTGCTTCCTTTTTTTTTTTTTTTTGTCTTTTTTATTGTGGTAAAATACATGTAACATAAAATTTACAGTCTTAACCGTTCTTAAGTGTACAGTTCAGTGGTATTAAATACATTCATAATGTTGGGCAGCCATAACCAGTGTCCATCTCCAGAACTCTTTTCATCTTGTAAAACTAAAACTCTGTTCCCATTAAATGTTAACTCACTATTCCCAACCCTCCAGCCCCTGGCAACCACCATTTACTTTCTATGATTTTTTCTACTCTAAGTACCTCATATAAGTGGAATCATACAGTATTTGTCTTTTTGTGACTGGCTTATTTCACTTAGTGTAATGTCCTCAAATTTCTTCCATATTGTATATGTCAGAATTTCCTTCATTTTTATGACTGAATTATATATATCATATATATATATATATAATATATATATAAAGAATGCTGCTATGAACATAGGTGTACAAATATCTCTTTAAGACCCTGCTTTCAATTGTTTTGGGATTTATATCCAGAAGTGGAATTTCTGGATCATATGGCAATTCTATTTTTAATTTTTTTTTGAGGAACTGCCAAACTGTTTTCCACAGCAGCTGTGCCATTTTACATTCCCACCAAGAGTACACAAGGGTTCCAATTAGTCCACATCCTCACCAACACTTGTTATTTTGGTTTTTTGATGTCATCATCCTGATGGGTGTGAGGTGGTATCTCATTGTAGTTTGATTTGCATTCTCCTAATGATTAGTGATGTTCAGCATCTTTTCATGAGCTTATTGGCCATTTGTGTATCATCTTTGGAGAAATGTCCATCCAACTCCTTTGCCCATTTCCACTGCTTCCTTTAGACTGGGAAACATGAAAGGTCCGAAAGGCAGTTTAAAGTAGCAGGAAATCCACTCAAATGGAAGTTGGGTGTTTTGTCCTCGCTGCACTTTGAGTAAGTTACTTAACCTCTCTCTACGTCACTGTCTCTTCTCTTAGCTTAGTTTGATCTACAGTTAATATGCAGAGACACAAAGCTTTATGAAATCTAATACAACACACATGGAAGGCTTTATTGTATTGCACACAGCTTCAAATTTTAAACTTCATAACAGGAAGAAAATATTTAAAGAAAGATCTGTGTCTCTTTTTTAGCAAATGTAGTTGTGGCTCTCGCTCTATTTAACTGAGCATTGCTTCCCAAAGGAGTTTTCTGCTTAGATGAACTTTTCTTCTTCAGGGCAGAGACACTTAATAACTTTCTTTTTAGCAGCTGCCTCCTCATTTCCAACATTGACCCCAAGTTGTATTACTTTACCCAATTCTGTCCGCATAGTAACTTTCTAAAGTGTCCCCTTTTCCTGCTCTTAATTAAAATTGTGCAAATATGCCACATCTATGTTCACCTGTTAATGTAACAAAACAAAGTGCTGAGGTAACAACAGAATACTTTATATACAGGATTGAAAAACACTTCCATTTCTTTCACCATTTGCTCAAAACTGACACTAAATAATATTATGTGCAAATGAAATGAAGGCTTTTGGCACCTTAAAGGCTGTTTCATGAATATTAATTATGTTCTTCCATTGTCATCATGGATATTGATGATTTGGGGCAAATAAACAACTTATTCTTGCATAATAATCCCATATTTGGAGCTTATATTTTGCATAAAAGAGAAATGCTTTAGAGAAATGTGTACAGTTTTGCTATGCATCGGCCTGAGCATGACTTAAAGAAGCTAACTCTGTCAACAGCATTATGAGAAGTCTAGGCACTGCAATTTACATAAAAAGGCCAAAAAGAGAACTTAAGGGTCAGAAAATCTACAAAGTGCAGCAAAGAGAAATAAAGACAATCTACACATACACTTCTCTGCACCTCATTTTCCTCATCAGTAAAAGGGAATAAAAAGGTTTAAGAACCATTACTAGTACTTTCTATTGTGAAAATTAATAAAGGGAAATCCCATCTAAAGTGGAGTCAGAAGGCCAGAAGAGGAGCCCCATGCAGTACCACTCCAGGTCAATTACGGGAAGATGCTCAATTACAGACCCCAAAAGAAGTCATTAATTACAGGAAGAAATGTACATTGCATCTCAAACAGAAATCGATGACCCCAGAAACTCAGCCAATGAGAAACCATCATCACCCTGAACTCTTGCTTTTCTCCAATGGACTTTCATTTGAAACAACCCCTCCCAATTCTCTCTTTTTCCTCCATAAAATAACCTATGGTCCACCCTGGATTGCAATTCTTTGGCTATTCACGAATACACTCATTTTGCTGGTAAAATAACAGGCTGTTTTATCTTTAGGCTTGACACTATGCACCGGGCTGGTTCTCAGGGTTAAATAATTGCATTGATTTAGGACTAAGCCTCTAAGTGGAAACTCTTAAATCTTTATATTTGTGGCTTTCCATTTGTATGTTTAAATTCCAAAAAATGCCTGTCTTGTAACTTTGTCAGTAATGATTGTCCGGATTTAATTCTGGCGGCTGTACTGACCGTTGCTTTTCAAATTGTGTTCCAGATGAACACTAGTCTCCCCTTCACTGGCGTTTATGACCAATAAACTAAGAAGCCGGTACAAACTCTGGGGTGGGAGTCAGCAAAAGGACAGAAAATTGACACAAAGAGTGAAATCAAAATAGCAACATGTATTATAACATTGTAAATATAAAAGACTATGTGCCCCAAGGGGGAAAATAAAAACCTCCTGCTGTAATAGAGGTTTACATTGAAATTTACGTCCATGATTGGGGAAAATAGAAATATTGAGTATAGACCACATCCTTTTGGGAAAGTTCAAGGTTTTTTTTCTTTAACCTGGATATGTAAGTATAGTTATAGCCACAGTGTAGGGAAAATGTGTGCTTCGTAGAAAACTATGCACTGTGTTTAGCTCAGTGGTCTGCTCTGTGGTTCTATGGGGGTTATTTTGCAACTTTGTAAGTTATCAATAACTAGTAGCAATGCAATATAATTCCCGTCTATAGACATGCAAATTCTGTTCTGTCCAGCAGAGGTTCAGTTGACTTTCCTAGCTAGTGTGGTCTTCATTTGCACATTCACTTCAACATTCCTTTACTCTAAATAACTTGTACTTTTGGGGCTTCTCCTTTGAAGAGATTGTAATACCTTATTGATCTCCTCATTAATGAGTGAAATAAAATGTTTACCTTCTGTTCATTTCCAGATCTGTGCAAGAGCCAAGATTTCACCCTCTTTTGAAAACTGTCTAATCACTAAACAAATAATACAAAGGGCATGGAGCTTTCTTTGACAAAATTCAAGCCAAACAATCTCATTTAAATGTGGGCCCTTCCCATGCACGTTCTTCCAATTTTAGAGCACTTGCTACACTCACCCCATACTGGGGTTACTGGCATATTTGACCACTGCTCTCAACCAGGACTGTATGTAGTGGACACTTGACCACTGCTCTCAACCGGGACTGTGTAATGGACCTTTTTAGTTGCCAATCCAGCCCCAGCATCAATCCCCTCTTCCTCTTTGCTTACAACACTCAGGTCTTCCTTTGAGAACCAGCCCTCCCACCTTATGGAGTAGCCCTGATGTCTGGCTGGGATTATCTTCATGTAGAACTTCAAGGGTGAGCCCTGACTGGTCCAAGGCAAGTAGCACATTCTCATCCTCACTGCCACAGCGTTTGGTCCACGGATAGGTGTCTGAAACAAAGCTAGCCCATAAAGGTGAAACTCAGGTCTCCATTCAATGTCTGGGGAGAAAATAGTTCTGGAAGTTATTGGCAGAAATAGAATCTGGTCCAGGAGGAAAGGCCTCCTTACAATGAAGCTGACACCATGGACGCTGGAGCAGAGAGAAAACAGATAAACAAACAGAAATGGTTCCCAGATTCTCACTGACTTTGCTGAGCCCCTGTGTCAAACCACCCGGACGCTGCTTCTCCTCTAGGTTTTGCACTCACGAGTCAATAGATTTTCTTATTTTTAAGCCAGTCTGGGTTGGTTTCCATTTGCTTCCACCATCACATTTCCCATCTGATACAAATTGTGGGGCCTCTGAGATTAGAACCCTTGATTCACTATTTTCTTAAGACCTCCCCCAGCATCAGACATTTCCCAGGAGGCACTCAAAACACGCTTTTGAGTTGTATCATCCTTTTAATTTTCTTTTCAAATCCTTAAAACAGCTTTACCTTTTTACACTCCATTCCATTCCAGCTGTCTTTTATATTTCAAAGTCCATTTATTATCTCTCGCCTGTATCTCATTTCTCATTTCCTTTCTTACTTGTTCTTTTAATTGTGTATAAAGTATCTTTTTATTCCTTTGGCTCTTACTCCAGGCATTCCATTTTTTTTACTATTAAAAAAGGTATTTACGCTGTTTCCAACTGGATCATGAAACCTTGTCCCACCTGCCACTGCTTGTCTGTAGTGCAATGTGACACAGAGCAGTCGATGACAAACACCTGCATGACCTCACCACTCCTCAGCTTTGTTGTCCCCTCATGTGAGTCCACTTTCTTCTTCAATTATAAATATCTCATTAGATTTAATGTCATTAGAATATGTCTAGCTTGATCCTCATCAATCAATATGTTAGAAGAAAAGAGCAATCTCAAACTCCCTTATCTTATGAATGAAGCTTCTCAATTGTACAATCAGGTAAATTATGACAGTTTCAAGGGCGAATTAAAAATATTGTTGAAACAAAAAATCTGCATATCTTTTAAATGAGATATTTATTTATTTTATCAAATTGAAATACCTGCATTGTTTATAATAGCAAAAACATGAAAAAAAATGTGCTTCAAAAAGACAACGGCTTAATATATTATATGAGACACTGAATATATGACTGGGCAATGGCCTGACCGTAGATGACATTAGAGCTCCGACCCGACGACCAGTCCACTAAGCCAGACAGCAGCCCTGCAGCCATCAGCCCAGCATGGTCAGGCCTCAGACAGTGACTGCCAGCTTCCCTGTTTTCTGCCCGCACTTCCAACTCAGGGTCAACCAGAGGAAACGAAATAGGCTGCCACACCAACCACACTACGCTTCTGCCGAACTGCCTCCAGCTTCTCTGTCTGCAGCCTCTAATCAGGTGCATGTGAAACTTTCCCTCTTTCTCTATGAAGCCTCCCACTTCCCTGCCTGCCTCCAAGCCCCTGCTGCATGCAGGTGACGGTGGCCGGCTCCCTGGCTCTAGCCAGCTCTGAATAGACTCTATTTGTTCTCATTTGGGTAGCCTTTGTATATTCCCACATACGAAGGATCTTCATCTAATAGAACATTCTATATCCTTTAGAAAGAAGCAGAAGACACATATTTTTAAGAGAAAAAGCAAGCTACACTCAATAGGAACTGTCATACACTTTGGGACACAATTTAGGTCAATATCTAGTAAAATTGAAGATGTATTTACCCTATGACAGTTAGTTCATTCTTAGATACAAATTTTAGAGATTTTCTTCCTCATGAACACCATGTACAAAAGTATCAATAGCCTTAGTTTTTATAATGCAAAAAAAAAGAGAGAATTCCAACAATCATCATCAGATGATTAGATCGATAAATTGGGTTACATTCACACAATGGGAGCCTATGAAAAATTAATAAACAATAAAAATTAATAAAGAAGAGTTCTGTGCATTAACATTAGTGAATCTCTAAAACAAAATGGAGAGGAAAAAGGTAGCTTAGAAGAATGCCTATAGAATGATACCATTTATATACAGATCAAACCAGGCAAAATTTTTAAATCAATAGTTTTGGTATACTATAAAAATAGCAAAAATATAAAGAAAAGCAAAGGAATACTGGGCTTTTAGATAGTGGAGAAGGAGAGCATAATACAGCTTCAAGGGTCCTGATGATGTCCTATTTCTTAAACCAGGTGATTTTTCTTTACCATTCTTCAAAGTTTACATTTATATATTATCTACATTTTTTAATGCATTCAAGAGCCATAAAATGGAGAACTGAAAAATTGTACTTGATCAAAATTAAAAGCTTTTCCTCTGCAGGGTCCTGTGAAGAGGATAAAAAGATTGGGAAAAAATCTGCAACCCACATATCCAACAAGGAACTTGTATCTAGAACATATGAAGAGCTCACAACAGTAAAAAAAAAAAAAGAAAGAAAGAAAGAAAATCAAATTAGAAAATGGGCAAGACATATAGAAATACTTCACCAAAGAAGACTGTAGTAGTCTGCTCAGGCTGCCATAACAAAATACTGCAGACTGGCAGGGCTTCCACAACAAAAACGGATTTCCTCAGTTCTGGAGGCTAGAAGTACAAGATCAAGGTGTCAGCAGGTTCTTCTGAAGCTTCTCTCCTTGGCTTGTAGACGGCCACCTTCTCTGTGTCCTCACATGGCCTTTCCTTTGTGTGCACATCCCTGGTGTCTCCCTGTGCCCAAATTTCCTCTTCTTATAAGGACACCAGTCAGACTGGATTAGGGCTTACCCTAAAGGCTTCATTTTAAATTAATCACTTCCGTAAAGGCCCTATACAATCCAGCTATATTCTGAGGTACTGGGGCTTAGGACTTCCACACATGAATTGGAGGGGACACAATTCAGCCCATAACAAGATATACAGATGGAAAATAAGCACACAAACAGAATTTTAACATCACTAATCATTAGGTAAATACAAATTAAAATCACGAGCTATCACTACACCCCTATCAGAATGGCTAAAATAAAAAGTAATAACAACACCAAATGCCAGGCAGGATCCAGGGAAACTGAATCTCTCATACGCTGATAAGGGTAATGTAAAATAGCACAGCAACTTTTGAAAACAGTATGTTAGTCTCTTACAAAGTTAAACACACACTTAGCAATACCACTCCTAGATGTTTATCCAGAGAAATGCAATCATGGTCCATATGAAGACTTACATGAGAAAGTTCACAACAGTCTTATCACAATAGCCAAAACCTGGAGGCAATACAAATGCCCATCCATGGGTGAAATGACACCTAAATTATGGTCTAATTATAATATAGAGCAAATAAACAACTGAGTAATAAAAAGGAATGAAATATTAATAACACAACAACATGGATGAGTCTTGGAAACATTATGCAAAGTGAAAGTCAAACACAAAAGACTACATGATATATAATTGCATTTACATGAAATTCTAAAAAGGCAAAACCAGAGTGACAGAAGCAGACCAGTAGTTGCCCGGCCAGGAATCAGGGAGGAGATCCACTGCAGGGGACACAAGACAACTTTCTGGGGTGATGGAACTGTTTTAAATGATTGTGGTGCTAATTTTTACATGACTGCATATGCTGCAGGCTGAATAGTGTCCCTCTAAAAATTTACATGTTGAAGTCCTAACGCTCAGAATCTCAGAATGTGACTATATTTGGACATCGAGTCTTCTAAGACGTAACTAAGTTAAAACAAGGTCACTAGGGTGGGCCCTGATCCAATATGACTGGTGTCCTTAGAAGAAGAGGAAGTTTGGACACAGACACACACAGAGGAAAGACAATGTGAAGACATGGGGGAAGACGGCCATCTACACACCAAGGAGAAAGGAGCAGAGCCTTCTCTCATGTCCTTAGAAGGAACCAACCCTGCTGACACCTGGATCTTGGACTTCAGCCTCTAGAACAGTGAGAAAATAAATTTATGTTGTTTAAGCCACCGGTCTATGGTGCTTTATTATGACAGCCCTAACAAACTAATACAGTATACAATTACTAAAATTCATTAAACTGTCAATTAAAGTGAGCAAATTTTACTATGTAAATTATACCAAATAAAGCTGGGGGGAGAAACAGTACCACAACCATTAAAAAAATAAAGATAGGGGCTGGCCTGGTGGCATGGCGGTTAATTTTGCACCTTCTGCTTTCCGGCCCAGAGTTCACTGGTTCAGATCCTGGGCACGGACCTACTCATTGCTCATCAAGCCATGCTGAGGCAGTGTCCCACATAGAAGAACTAGAAGGATGTACAAGTAGGATATACAACTATGTACTGGGGCTTTGGGGAGAAAAAAGAAAAAGAGGAAGATTGGCAACAGATGTTAGCTCAGGGCCAATCATCCCCCCCCCAAAAAAAAAAAGAAAAAGAAAATGCCTCACCTTTAAAAAATAAATAAATAAATAAAGATAATCACAGCTGTATTCCTGAAGGCTTTGGTATTATATACATAAATTTGGCTCAATTTCTCATACCCAACCGCCCTGAAAGGAGTAATCGCTATTCCTACCTGTCTTGAGGAGGAGACCAATAATGCGAAGCAATAACGCTGATGAACAAGGAGAGAGCTCCACCCGGCTGGGAGTAGCTAAGAGGCCTCTGTGCTGCTGGCACTAAGTGCTGCCAATGTAACAAACTAAATCAGTGATCCATCTGAGGGAACTTGTCTACATTGACTTTACTGTGACGACAGAGGTAGTTTGTTTTCTGAAACTGAAAAATCAGAAGACGTAAGGAGCAAGTTCTTTAGGACAAGCTTTCCAAAACTAGAGCTTTAAAACGAGCCTCTTTCTGAGACATGTTGGGCAATGTCGTTTTAAGTTAAGCTGTTGCCTTTCAGTGACAAAACCACCAATTCCTGGTGGATAGCTCTTCTGCGAGGCAGAGCACCACCAGGAAGGTCCTCAGGAGCTTTCTTCAAACTACATCAAATGCACAAAATAGTAATTGAGCAGCTTCTACAAGGGCTTGTGGTTTTATTTGCTGTTCTTAGAGATTTACTTATGATTGTGCTCTTTGTTTTAGGAAGTAAAATTCATGCTGTTTTTATTTCATGGTGGACAGACAGCTGGAAGACAGACCATTGATCTGGTATGGCATCTCCTAGCTTGTGCCCTGCACGTAAACAGCCGTGCAGACAGTAGGTGACCCTCGGGGTGGAGTTCAGAGGAGGGTAAACGTGGGCAGTTCTTCTCGGTTCCTGAAGACGCCTGATGAGCGCTGCAGGTAGAATGGAGTATCGAGGTCACGGAGTTGTTTTACTTGGTTTTATTCTCTTATTCTTTTGAAAACAATGGAGGATCTTTCTGGCCATCTACCACACCTGGCTTCTCCCAAATCCATGAGGACAAATCACCCCAGTGATCAGGAAAAGGGTAATATTCTGTGTAAACCACAGTGAGAAATCCCTTAAACAAAAGCCTGCAGCATTTCACAGATATTAACGAAGAATAACAAGAAACTGGGAGGAACCTAGAAAACTTTCCTATGAAAATCACAGGCCCAGAGGCCCAGGCAGCTCATATCGGCCTGACCACGAGGTCAGTGGTTAGAGACAGGGCTGCCTGGAGGTGAGAGGAGGGCCTAGAAGCAACATCTTCCAGGTCAGAGGTTTCAAAGCTCCGTTTATGGATCCATCCTTGCGGCAACAAGTACCCAGGCATTTAACAAAATTCAAAATCAGAAATGACAAATGCTTTCCTCCCTGCATAAACTTATTTTGTGATTCTTATAATGTATGCATAAACGAAGAGGAATCAATAAAATGATTTTTGTTTCAGGCAAGACATATTCTTGCCCGAACTTACCATGTGCCAGCCAGGTTGTTGGAATTAATTTTCAACACAGTGGCTTGGTCAGAACGTCAAAGCCACATGGACATTTGAGAAAGACGTAGATCCTTGGAGACAGAAAGCCAGCTCTCCCCGAGGGTGACCAGTCACTGGTGTTTGACGCAGCAAACCGATGAATGCCTTTCACCTCATTGGTCAGGAAATTTATCATCTTTACTGTAGAAATTAATCAGGAACATAAGTAAAATTACTCTTCGGAAAATGCTACTATTATACCAGTGGGTCCCAGAGGAATTGCCAGGTTTGGTGAAAATTTTCTAGGACTTACTGCACAAAAAATGTGGTTGGGGCAAAGATATTTAATTTGTCTTGGTGCCCAAGACCTCTGGATACTGACCTACCACGTAGAAGTGCCCTTAAAGCAATTTTGGAGGGTTTCAGCATTTCAAAAAAAAATTGGAAACTTTGTTTTATTGTTTGGGTCTTTATTAAAGAAAATTGAGGTTATCGTTAATATAACATTGATTGCACTGAGATCTTTAGGTCAGAGTGCAATGAGAAGGTGAGAGTGGGGGAAAAAAATGAGAGAATAAACAAGGGAGAAAGGGACTAATTCTGGTGTGTAAAATACAGAAGAGATGTCTGACATTTTCATCCAATAGAAGTCTTTCTTTTTTTCCCTCTTCTGATTTTTCTCTCCTTTTGAACATGAAGCTTCAAAAAAAAAAAAAAAACTTCTGTCTCTTTTCTTAATTAACCTACTGAAGATAAAATTTGTTTCCTTCAAAAAGTACCACTTGTGGGGAAATATAAATTAATCTTTTAGGGGTTTGGAAATATTGACTCACCATTTGGAAAAATAAACTACATGCCTGCCTGACCAAAAAAAAATGCCTTTTGATCTGAGGAGAATGATCTGTAAAGTTTGAATCTGCCTAAATCTAGTGACAACTGAGTCTCCCCTCAGGGGAAACGTGTCGGCAGCGTTGTCAAGGCCATAGTGCACACAGGAGAAAATGTGTGCAGAAATAAGAATGCACCCCGAAGACTTCTCCTCCACCCGAAGGGCAGGGCAGATCACGTCAACAACTGTTTATTCAAGTACATTCTCTTTTCCCTGACAGTTAACACCACATAAAACACATGGGGAGAAAATTAGATAAAGTAAAAACATGACGACAGCATCGGTTATGATAATATTTGTTTTCAAACATAGATGATGTCAGTTTCTAGGGTGACTGTAACAAGAGGTCACAAACGAGTAGCTTAAACAACAGAAAGTTATTATCTCACAGTTCCTGACACCAGAAGTCCAGGATGGAGCTGTCGGCAGGGTTGGTTCCTTCCAAGGCTGTGAGGAACAACCTGTTCCAGGCCTCTCTCCTAGCTTCTGGTGTTTTGCCGGTAATCTTTGGCATTCCTTGACTTATAGACACAATGCTCCAATCTCTGCCTCTATCTTACCACAGCGTCTCCCTGTATGTGTCTGTCTGTGTCCAAATTTCTCTTTTAATAAGGATGCCAGCCATCTTATATCAGAACTCGCCTAATGACCTCTTCTATTTTTTTTTTTTGTGAGGAAGATCAGCCCTGAGCTAACATCTGCCAATTCTCCTCTTTTTGCTGAGGAAGACCGGCCCTGGGCTAACATCCATGCCCATCTTCCTCCACTTTACACGGGACGCCACCACAGCATGGCCCAACAAGCGGTGCATTGGTGCGCGCCGACGATCCCAACCGGGGAACCCGGGGCGGCCGCAGCAGAGCGCGCGCACTTAATCGCTTGCACCACCTGGCCGGCCCCCTAATGACCTCTTCTTAACTCGACTGTCTGCAAAGACACTAATTTCCCAATAAGTAGATTCACAGGTACTGGGGGTTAGGACTTCAACCTTTTTTGGGGAAAAATAATTCAACCAAGAAGATATATTATTGCTTATTTATAGTAAAACACTCACTCTAAGAGCCAATCACTTTGCTAATTAGATTAATCAATTAATGATTGATAATTATCAGTTAATCTTTCAGCCGACCTTCAGGTGGTCAGGGAAAGAAAGCTTTGCAATAGAAAGCCCTCCAGCGTTTGACTGCTGAGGGGGGTGTGTTCTCCTGGCTGATGGACCAGCACGCTGCGGTGTGTCTCTCCAGGCCCTGCTTCAGGGAGGACTGTGAGCCCTTCACGACTACAGCCCAGCACAGATGGAGGTGTGTTGTGTAGCCGGATGTGTTCAGCAGAGCCTGGGAGACCCACAGAGCTCGGAAGATGATTGAGTCTCTGGGTCGTCTGCCCTCATAATAAAAACTATGGAAAGGGGCACAAAACATTTATTTTCAGTGTCCTACATTTTTAGAATTTTTTGGGAAAAAACCTATGTTCTTCTGTTGTATCAGTTCTTTTTCCAGGAAGGAAATACTGAACATTCTACAAAATATGGATGAATCACAAATAGGTTTTTCTGAAGACTGTGAGTGACTTCTGTCCTGCTGGCAGGAGAGACAGACTCTCGTCACACCCCCAGCAGGAGGCCCTCCTCAGCTGGCTGTGGCAGTGCTCTCAGAGCACCGTCCTGGACCAGCAGCAGCGGCTCCCGGGAACTCGCCAGAAACGCATGTGCTTGGGCCCCCGAGACCTAGTGAGTCAGAGGCTCTGGGGGTGGGGTTCGCAGTCTGTTTCAACAAGCCAACAGGAGATCTGAAGCTCCCTCAAGGCTGAGAACCACTGGTCGTCACTATATTGCCACCAAAACAATTTAAACACAACCATGGGATTTTCTGCCATAGTCAGTGTCTAGGGTCAGCTTTAAACTGTATGTTTGGGGTTACTGGATACCCTTGCTCTCCTGAAACATTTCTTTGTTAATAAAACTTTAGAATTGTTTTCTGATTTAGAAAGCAGCGGGTGCCAGAACACCTCCGCATCACACATTCAAACCTCTGAGCAGGAGGGGACACGCTGAAAGGCAGCTGTGCGGAGGAGCTCCACCACAGCATCTCCCTCACCGCGTTAGGTTAGAGACGCCCCCTCACCACATCTGAGGACCGATCTGCTCTGAGGGTCTTGCTTTATTGTTTTTTTTTAAACACGAATGCCATCCCAGACCTGCTGAATCAGAATCCTCGCTGTTAGGGCCTCAAGTCAAAAACATCACCAAAAACATCCTCAGATGTCCCTGCTGGACACACGCTATAAACAGACTTTGCAAATTCTATGCTTGACATTCTTGGAGGGTGATTGTTTTTAGCATTAGGACATCTGGCCCACCATAGCCACTTGAGACAGTAACTAACCGTTTGTAAACACATAGGCCCGTTTTGTTGCACCTCGTGGAGAAGCCCGCGTGGAGAAGCGGCGGTTCCGGCAGGAGGCACCGGGAGCAGCCTCGCCTGGAGGAAAAGCAGCAGCACCGGGAGGGCGCAGCCGCGTCTCGAGAGCGACGGCTCCCGTTGATTGAGCACCTTCCATACGACAGAGGCTTGGCTCACCTTATCTTAACACACCGCCTCTAACACCTCCAACAACCCGGAGAGACCTGACTGTCAGCCCCACTTTCCGGCGAGGAAGCGGAGACGCGGAAGGGAAGGCGGCGGCCCGGCGCTGCGCGCGCTCCGGGTCGGGTCTCCGCGGGCGCGCCGGGGAGGGGCTGCAGGGCTCCAGCAAGACGCCCGCACGACGCGGCGGCGGGAAACGCGGAGGCCACCCCGCCGCCGGCCCGGGGTGCGGGGGGGGAGGCAGCAGCGGGCCTTGGTGGCTCCCGACGAGCAGAACAGTGAAAAATAGCCCACGTTTGCTGAACTTGCACTGTGTGCCAGGCTCTGTTCCAGACACTTTGCCTGTTTTAGTTTATTTACTCCTGGTGACAAACCCACGGGTAAACGTTCTTCCTCTCTCGGTGTCGGAGAAGTGAAGTAACTTGCGCGAGGTCGCTGGGCTGGGACTCGGGCAGCCTGGCTCTGGAGAACGCACTCAGTCACCGTGGAAGTCAGGAGGTATCCTGACGACGATGTTACCACACAGTCGGTAAACTGTAAACACAGACCATACCGACAAATGTGTATGGAAAATACTACACTCCAATTCAAAGATACTGAGTAATTAATTTGTCCAGTTGCATGGTACAAGAAGTATAAAACATTTAACATATTTCATGCATTATATTTAAAGGGCAGTTTTTCAAAGGGCTGTATTAGTGATCTCTTGCTGTGTAACAAATTAACCAAAATTCAGTGGCTTCTAAGAACAAACATTTATCATCTCGTAGTTTCCATGGATGGGGAATCTTGACGTGGTCCCTCTGTTCTCCAGCTCAGCGCCCTCACAGGCTGCTGTCAAGGTGTCGGCCAGGGTTTCAACCATCTCAAGGCTCTAGGTGCCGAAGATCTGCTTTCCAGCTCGTTCACATGCCTATTGAGGGGCCTCGGGGCCTCACTGACTCAGTTAGAGATGTGAGTTCCCTGACGCCTGGGCCTCTGCTCAGGCCCACACGTGGCTGCCTGCTCCCCTGAGAGAGAGGCCACGTCCTCCTGGGACCTGACCTCTGAGTGGACCCATGTCACTGTTACCATCGTCTGTTTGTTAGAAGCAAGTCGCTAGATACAGCCCAGCCTCCCGGGGGAGGTGACACGAGAGGGGCCTGAACACCAGAAGTGCCCAATTCCGAGGCTGCCCACCACAGGCAGAGATGTGCATTATCATTGCTGGAATTTTATGAACATCTTTCTTCAAACTATTTTGGGGCATATTTCCCAAAATGAAATACTTTAAGCAAAGCTTTTGAAGAGTTTCAAAGCTCTTGGAAATAAAAGCTAATATACACCAATATGTGATTCACCTCTCTCTATAGGTGAAATAGTTCACATGTGTTACCTCATTTGATGCTTGGAAGGATTTTTAATTCCAAGTCGCACACTATTTTTTTTAAATGTCAGAGTACCTGTCTTGTTACTTATTATGGGAACACATAAAAAGAAGGAAAATAGAAGATTTCACAGATTAGTGCAGCACCAAGCCCAGGATCTATTATAATAAAAGAAATAAATTAAAGTTGAAAGGAGGCTTAATGGAGTAGGCGGGAAAGAAAGCAAGTTGAGAGAATAGGCAAATTTATGAATTCTGATCAGCCTGGTGGAGACATCTTACAGTCTCTTGGAAATACAGAACTGAAGGCCAGGTGAGAGGTTAGGACTGGAGAGCTTTTTCTTACCTTTTATTTTTTATTATAAAAGTAATGCATTCATTGCAAAATATTCAGACAATTTTTAAAAGCATAAAGAACATAAAAATCTTACAGTCGCATGGCCTGAAGATATAAGCTACTAATATTTTCTAAGGCTCTTCATAGAAATACATATTTGTGCATGAAAAGACTGATTGTGACTGTCTTCTTAGGGCATCACAAGACTCCCACCAGGGTCAGGAGGAGGCGGGCAAGTCTCTTCAATTGCAGAGAGTGGTGAGGGTAGGAGTAGGGAAAGAAGGAAATATCCACTTCTCTGCAGTTCTGTGCCACCAAAGGCTGGAATCGGGGTGGAGGGCACGCTGTTCTGAAGGTGTGTTAGAGAGTTTGCATGGACAAAGTTAGCTCTGGAGCTGAAAAGAGCCAGGTAGTTAAACTGCTTTGTCTCATCAAGTGAGAGTGATTGAGTCTGATCAGGGACTCCTAGAAAGGGGTTCTCCAAAACAGAGAAGTAGGGAGTTTTAGAGATCAAGGAAAGCCTGAAGAACTTTCAAAGACATATATATCCAACGTTCAGTTTTTTCTTTATTTCTCTGATATTCTATTTCCCCTAATTTCCAGTAGGAAATGTATGTGATTGTATATGTGTGATTGAAAGTGGCTGTTTTCCATGTCTCGGGTGACATGGTATAGAACAGGACACCTGTTCTCTATAGCATGAAGAACCCGAAGAACTAAGGCTTTGAGATGTTAAATGAAATACCACAGCTACAAAGCCAGTAGCTTGAAGAGCCAGGATTCAAGGGCAGGACATCTCTCTCCAAAACCTCCCTTCACAGCAATCATATTGTTTTTCCCTATTCTATGCCACTGCTCCACTGAGTCACATGGAGATTTAGATCTGGGTAAACTGAAGCCAAAACGTTCAGGGAGGTGAAACTCCTGAGAGAAGGTCCCACAGTGAAACATTTGGAGATGTCCATGGTGAGGAGATGGTCGAAGACATGGGAAAAATAAGCAGAAAGAAAAAGAAATGTGAGCATTACATAAATGACTGTATGGAGAGTTTCAAGGATCAGAATGTTAATTGTGTCAAAAGTTGTCAGGAAGTTTACACAAATGAAGATAAAGACAAATCCTCTGGATTTGCAAAAAGGAGGTCACAGAGGATCTTAGAAAGAAAGCAATAAGGGGAGGGAGGCGTGCAAGGTGGGAGGTTAGGAAGGAGACACATGAGTGAGCAAATGCTTGATAAGAGACAGGACATTTGCAAGCAGTCTCAGAGTAACTTCCTACAAATTAGTTACTAATCACAGAGGGGGAAATAGTAATTCTACTGCAGAGAAACCTGGAGGACGTCGCCCGTGATCCAACTTAACCTCCGCTGATGGGACCAACAACAGCACGTCTTCTGATGTGACACACAGAGAAAGGCACATTTTGTGACGTTCCATCTGAAAATGCATAGGTTGAATACAACTGTGAAGAAATATGAGACAGGCCAAATCTGAGAAACATGATACAAAATTACTAAACACTTAAAACTGTCGAGATCAAGAAAGGAAAAGACTGAAGAATGTTCTGGATGAAGAGACTCAAGAGCCATTACAAATCAAAGGTGACTCAGGACTCCTGATGTGCCAGGAATGAGCAAACTAAAAAATAAAGCTGATTATTGGATCAATCGTCAAAATTTGAGTATTTTCTTGGATTAATAGTGATGTACCAATGTAGATTTCCTTATTTTAATAATTGAACTATGATTTTGTAAGAGAATATCCTTAAAATATGCTGTGAAGAATTTAGGGGTAACGGTACATCATGTCTACAACTTAAATGATTCATAAAGAAAAAATTGAGAGAAAGCCAGAGAATAACAAAAAATTAGAGAAAATGTTAACAATTGGTATATTTTAGTTAGAGCTATATAGAGTTCTTTGTGCTATTCTTGCAACTTTTCTGTAAATTTAACATTATATCAAAATATAAATTTCCAAAATATTATACTGCCCTATATGCTAAATATCTGAAAGAATTCATGGTATGACAAATCAACTAAATGCAAAATTTTGGAATATCAGCATAAAACAAAATGTAAGTAAAAAAATAAATAAATAAAATAAAAAGATCTGGGTTAGTAAAAAAATATGAGATGAAAATAGGGGAATTTTTTCTGCTTAGGAAGAACTTCCTCACTTTAAGATAATAAAAATGTTCACTCATTTTTCTTCTAATGTAGCGCAAGGTTAGGAGTGAAGGCTCTAGCGTCCAGTTGCTCCTGTCTGAATTACGGCCGCTTCCTACGTGATCGGCTGTGATGGAGTGAAACTCTCTCTGCTTAACTTCCCAATCTGCAGAATGGAGATGATAATGCCTTATCGTTGTATTATGTCACCACGAGGATTAGCTAAGTTATTACACTTCAACTGCGTAGCCAGTGCCTGGCTCGTGATAATTGTGCATTCGGCCACAGCTGTTTTCTGTGTCATTAAATCTTTGATCCGTATAGTTTCCATAGTTCCGCAGAGTTGAAAACAGTGACCCTAAGACCCTACGAGGATTTTCTAGGCAGAACACCGGAGGTGGCTCGAGCTTCCCTAGGTGGGGCCTGGGCGTTGAGTGGCAAGAGGTGAGGAGAAACCAGGGCTGTGCTCGGCCCTGGAGTGTGATGATCAGGCGGGCAGGGGCTGTCTCTATACTCTTCTCCACCGGGAGCTGACGTAGAATATGGAATTTATGACTGCCGAGCATCTTTTCCCTCCACTGATTTTCCACTTTGTGTCCCTTTGGTGCTCAGTTTCCATCAATATCCTGCAATTACAGGAAAGACATCATAAATTTGAGCATCTCAGGTAACAGGATATGCAGAGGGACACAGTATATTTAACGTTTTCACAGTGAGACAGAAAGCTGGGATTTAAACAAAAATCTGTTTACCAATTTTGATAGCATGTTTAGTAGTATTGTTATTATACCTACCCCTCAGTCCCACACGAGAGTTTTTGTTTTCTATCTTTCTTTGTAATAACCTAGAATATTAGAAGGAAACACAATTGTTTTTCAATATGACTCCTCTGATAATGAGCAACTGGCCCTGCCTTCTCTCTTCCATTATTGGGGGCCCTCAATGATTTTATTGTCATGACCCCCAGGGACCATTGCTGCATTATCACCAAAGGCATTAATAGTAACAGGTTCCTTCTCTACCACCATAGAAACTTTGTCATTACTTTTCTAGCTATTCACAGATAACAGACCTTCACATTCATATAACAGCCGAATTGTAATAGACTGCTTCCACTGCATTGCGCTGCATTCTTAAGAGTTCCAATTTCTGAGACTCCTGTTTAACAAAGGAGAGGTTTTCTTCTCCTGAGTTTTGGCTGAAGACAGCTTCTCGTTGGTAGGAGCTGAAGTCAGCTTCCCTCTTCTTTCATTCAGTTCAGAGAACGGCCAGGGATCCCCCGGGATGACAGATTTGCATAGGGTGCACCGTGGAGAGGTGTTGAATGTAGGAAGAGGCCATTATGAGCCCAGTGAGATGGAGGATGCTGCCCAGTCGAGAGCAGTTAAGAGAAAGCAGAACAAGGACAGACGGTGAACACTGGGAAAAGGGAAAACCCCGCCTTTCTGTGCCGGCATAGGAGAGGATTCTTGAACTCTTCAGTCTCTTCTCCAGAGGTGGAACCATTGCCGGGGTTGAGACTTGACTGAAGAGGCTGGAAGGGAAGCTCTTCCTCACAAGAATTAGCCTGTGCGGAGGAGACCAAAGAAATCCTCGCAAACTGACACCAGACACAGATGCTCACTAAGACTCAGGGTCCCACTCACAGGAAGCATCAAGTGTCCGAGTTTCGGGAGACTGAGAATGGGATTTACAGCCGTCCGGGAATTGTCAGGATCCAAATGCACTCAACATAGTGGTGCAGTGTTTATGTGTTTTGTGTTCCCTGAGAATTAAGCCTCTTAACATGTTCTCAACTTAGTTAAACCTGTCCAACCCCAGAGAACTCAAGCAGGAACCATATGGTACGAATTGGCCTGAAGACTCAGATGGATGTGTCAAGGATACACTACTTTCAACCTTAACGAAAATTTATCCATTTTATTTTGTAGATTTTAGAACTCAGGAACACCTGTCTCAGTTGAGGAGACCAGAACAGAATAAAATAATTAGTATAAAGGAATATTTCTCAAACTGTGGTCCATGGAACTTGGGATCTTCAAGAAGTCCACGAGGCCAAAATTTTTAAGATAACAATACTACGGTGTTATTTTCTTTTTCCATTGTATTGACGTTTGCACTACTAGTGCAAAAGCAATGATGAGTTAAATTGCTGGTGCCTTAGCATGAATCAAGGCAGAAAATCAAGTAAGAAAGAAAAGGTAGAAAAAGAGGAGGAAGAAAAAGCCAGAATATCCTGGAAGAAGAAGTAAAAACTGTTAATTGTATTAAATCTCAATCCTTGTGTTTATGTCTTTTTACAATGAAGCTCTTCTACTGGACACTGGGGGACAGTGGTTGTTGTGGCCAGCAGAATTCTGAAGATGTGCCCCCAAGGTTCCCTTCTCCCAGTGTTCAACCAAACACTAATGTAAGGACTTTACAATAGGGAGAGTATCCTGGATCACTCAGCTGGTCCCAGTGTAATCACATTAGCCCTTAAGAGAGAGGCAGAAGAGAAGGCAAGAAAGATGAGGGAGAAGAGGGAGGTCAGAGCGACTTGAGGTATGAGAAGGACTCCACCTGCTGTTACTGGATTTGAAGACAAAATGGGCCATAAGCCAAAGAGCGCAGGTGGCCTCCAGAAGCTGAGAATGTCCCCTGGCCAACAGCCAGCGAAGAAGCAGAACCTCAGTCTTACAGCTGCACATAACTGGACTCTGCCAACAACCTGACTGAGTCTTAAAGTGGATTCTCCCCTAGAGCCTCTGGGTAAGACCCTAAGATACCTTGATTTCAGCCTGATGAGACCCTTAGCAGAGTACCCAGCCAAGCCCACTGGACCTCTGACCTACAAACTGTAAGATAATAAACAGGTGTTGTTTTGAGCTGCTAAGTTTGTGGTAATTTGTTCCAGCAGCAATAGAAACCTAATACAGTTGTCCGGAGAAAAAGCAGCTGTAGGATTGAGTTCTTAGCTGAAATGACTGATTTTTCATGGAAAACCGTTTTTATAAAGAACAAATGACTTACAAACTACGATGATTCAGATTTTGGTGTTTGGTAGTCACTTTCTTGAAAATGAATGGAGTGAGCCAATAACTTCAAGGAAAAGGTAGTATTTGTTGCCAATGATAAAATCAGAATATTGAAGCAAAAATTAGAAATTTGGAAAAATTGTATCTTTCACCATAATTTTGATAGCTTCCCAGGCCTGAAAGACTTTTTGATGAGATTGGTGTTAATATTAAACAAATGTAATTTGTTGATATTGATAATGAAATTTGAAACTGAGAAGATATGCATAACTCAGGAAACCAATATTTTCCAAAATGAGCAATGCCTGATGTTTCAAAACCTTGCGTGGCTGAAAGATCTATTTGAAGTGCAAGATAAATCAGTATATTTTAATGTAACCTAGTTCAGTGATATAGTTTCAGATTTCACATTGAAACTAATCTTTAGGAAACTACTACTTGTTCAGATTTGATGTAGTATCAAAGAATACCCACAATTATCTGAAAAAGCTATTGAAATACAACCCCCTTTTCCAACTATATATACATCTGTGGAAAGTGGGATTTTCATCAACAACATATCACAAAAGATTGAATGCAGAAGCAAATATGAGAATCCAGCTGTCTTCTATTAAGCCAGTCATTAAAGAGATTTGTAAAACATAAGTTAATACCACCCTCCATCCTAATTATTCTTTATTTTGGAAAATAAGGCTTTTTAAATTTAATTCTATTTATTTATTTATTATTGATGTCATAATAGTCTATAACGTTGTGAAATTTTAGTTGTACGTTATTGTTTGTCAGTGTCTTGACATGAGTACAGCCATGTTTGGCCGCTCCGTTGACCTACAGCCACCAGCACAAAAAGAAATACAAAGCTGCTTTCTGTGTGGTGGGAACTGGCCTTTTCCCGGGAACTGGCCTTTCTCCCGCGAAGAGAGTTGCAAGTTGTAACATTTCAAGGCTCTTGGAGCGTCGTAGCCCGGAATGGACTGGCCATCTGTGCCGGGCTGAGACGATAACCAAAGAGAACAATGCACGTACACAACTACTGGGCTGGGACGTTAGCCAGGGGGCTCAGTGCACGTACGCCACTGATAACCATTTTGTGCATGGGAACACTAAATGCTTGCTCTGCAAACTCTGTAATTGCTTACTCTGAAAATTACTGATGGTATAAAAACTGCTGGAAACTGAGCCCTGGTGAGAGTTCCACCTGTGGAAGGGACACCTTGCCCAGGACGTGTGATCCTTGCCCAGCCGCGTCGATTGACAGAGCTCTCCCGGCAGTGGGGCGTGGATGTCGTGAGTAACTGATTTGATGTGAAGCAATTGATTTGATATGAAATAATTGATTTGATGTGTTCTCTTTTTGGTCAACCTGGTGTTTCTCTTTCTGGTTGATTTGTGTCATTTCTCTTCAGCCGATGTGGGTGTTTGCCCTTTCCAGTCGGGCTGATGTTTTTCCCTCTTAATATTTGACCTATTTGGATCTGTGTCACCTTTACTATCCTCTATATAATAAAATATACCTTCAGTCCATTTGTTTGGAGTGGAAAGTGTCTTTTACGTCTCCGATCGAATCCCCGAACCTCTCTTAACATAATTGGCGCTGTGAGCAGGATTCGATTAAGGAGATGCCTTTCCTATTCAAACGAAAGGTAACTGAAGCCAAGGTGGAAGAAATTCCAGGATGGAAGGACCCTCCCTTTTGCACTCTGGCTGGGGAGTGGGCTCGCAGGTCAGGGCTATGTGAAGCTTGGGATGCTCGTCTGCGACGATTTGAACCGTTGGATGTGACCAAAGCTTTGCAGACGGTGGAGAGAAAAGCGAAAGATGATGTTTCTTTTTTGGCACGGCGAGGTTGGTGTTTGTTGACTGCTTATCGCCGGGCCATAGAAGATAGGGATAAGATACAGGCAGAGAAGGCACTCTCGGAAAAGGAAAATTTAGATTTGCAATCTCGCTTGGCTATGATTCAATGTCAATATCTTGCACTGGGAGATCAGGCTCATAACTACCAAACTATAGCAGAAAAGGCTGCTGTAAGAGTTGCCAAATATAAATACAGAAAGAGGAGAGGAAAGGTAAACGAACGAAAAGTTCATATGGCCATAGCATCGGCCGGTCCTAAGTGGGACCCGGACACATGGGATGGTGATATCTGGGATGATGATTCTGAAACTGATTATGAGGAAGAGGAAAAACCGCCCAAACACACAGAGGCACGTCCTCTTCGCCGTCGGCGGATGGAAATGGATGGTAATCATCCTGTAAGGAAAGATGTGATTGAGGATTTTAACCAACAAGAAATTTCTGATATTTTAGCCCGGGCTACACAAAAGCCTGGAGAAGCCATTATAACCTGGCTTGTTCGCCTATATGATATGGGCGCTACAGGAATTAATCTGGATGCAGGAGATGCTTTTAAATTTGTAGTTTTGTCCAATGATCCAGTAATACGGGGAGCTTTCAGAGACTGGAGCATGAATGCTCACCCCCCAAATGATCGTGGACAAGACACTGATGGTACAACTTTATTGGCTCTTGCAGTAAAAGGAGCTCAAGATAAATACCCCACGGATGATATGTGGCCAGATACTAATAGACCATGGTATACTTTAAAAGATTGTGTCCAAAAGATGAGAGAAGAAACCATGAAACGGGCTGTGTTTCTGGGGTGTGGTGAAGCTTTAAATGAAATGACTTTAAGTGTCCAGGTGCGAAACAAGTTGATAAAAACTGCACCTCCAGCATACAAACAAATAATTACAACCCTTCTGATGAATGAAACTGAAAGCCCTATATCAACACTTGCAGATAAGATTATGCAGCTAGCAGACTTGGGAGACTGGCAGACAACTGAAAATTCTCCAAGAAGAGAAAAAAGAGAAACATTCTTTAAAAAAGATAAAATGACCCGAGGTGATATGTTTTTGGCTCTACTCCAGGCAGGAGTACCTAAAGACCAGATTGATGGGGTTGACACTAGAGAATTATGGAAATTATATAAAGAAAAAGGGCTGAATGTAAAACAAGTGAACAGAAGGGACAGTATAGAGAATGCTTCCAACCCAGTGCCTGCTGTACCTAGTGCACCACCTCCTCCCTTGGATCCTCTTATTGCTGACTTATGTGATTGAGGGGAAGGCCAAACCTCTGTATCGATTAGTGCCACTATAAGAAAAGATATTAGACCACATGTACCAATTAAAATATTTTGGAAGAATGGATCTACAACTAATGTGAAGGCACTTGTAGATACAGGGGCGGAGGCCACCCTTATCTATGGGAATCCAACTAAGTTTCAAGGTACATCAATTCTAATAACTGGACTGGGAGGAAAAGAAATCCAGGCAGTTACCACTAATCTTTCTATGCAAATTGGGCAACTACCCCGGCGCACATATCTAGTTATGATTGTACCAATACCAGAATATATAATTGGGATTGATATTCTAAAAGGATTGACATTAAATTTGGCTGATGGACAATACCAATTTGCTATTAGAGCTTTGTCTTTTCATATTAATGCTGTAATTGTGGGATGTTTGCATCATGAAGTAGAAATTCCACCTGCCACGCAAGTGATCAATCAAAGACAGTATCGCATCCCTGGAGGACAACAAGAAATATCTGAGACCATAGAAGATTATTTGGCTGTAAAAGTCCTTCGCAGAGTAACTACAGCCTGGAATAATCCTATCTGGCCTGTTAAAAAAGGTGATGGGACATGGAGAATGACTGTAGATTACAGAGAGCTAAACAAAGTGACTCCGGCTATTCAAGCGGCCGTCCCTGATTTGATTACTCTTATAGAAAAAGTGCAATGTTATCCAGGCACTTGGTATGCAGTCATAGACTTGGCTAATGCCTTTTTCACCATACCTATACCTAAAAGTGTCCAAGAACAGTTTGCTTTCACGTGGCTGGGACAACAATATACCTTTACTAGACTTCCTCAGGGATATGTGCATAGTCCCACTATCTGCCATCGACAGGTTGCTGAAACCTTGGCAAAGGTACCTGCTTCTGATGATGTCCAAATAGTGCATTATATAGATGATATTATGATCCAAGGAAATGAAGAAGAAAAAGTACAACAACAGTTAGAAAAAGTAATGGACATACTTGAGGAGGATGGATGGAAAACTAATCCAGCTAAAATTCAGGGCCCAAGTTCAAATGTTAAATTTTTGGGAGTACTTTGGAATAATGGAAAACAAGAAATTTTGCCTAAAGCTAGACAAAAGATATTAGATTTTGCAGCACCCCGTAACAAAAAGGAAGCACAAAAATTTATTGGATTATTCGGATTTTGGAGGGCACATATTCCACATTTAAGTCGGCTCCTTGCACCTTTATATAAAGTTACCAGGAAAAAATATGAATTTGAATGGGGAACACAACAAAAAGAAGCTTTTGAAGCAGCCAAGCATGCTATTCAGACTGCTTTAGATCTATGGCCAATTAAACCGGGACCCATTGAGTTACAGGTAGATGTCATTGATCAGTATGCCAGTTGGAGTTTATGGCAAAAACAAGGTGCCCGACGTTATCCTCTGGGATTTTGGAGTCGCAAGCTTCCCTGTTCCAGTGAAAGATATAGTCCTTTTGAAAAACAGTTGTTAGCCTGCTATTGGGCTCTAATAGACTCAGAAAGCCTTACCCTGGGACATGAGGTAATTATGCGACCTCAGATACCCATCATGCAATGGATTCATAGCACGCCTGTCACTCATAAAATTGGACATGCACAAGAATTTAATATCATCAAATGGAAATGGTATATTCAAGACCGGGCCAAACCTGGCCCAAAGGGGTTGTCCCTACTGCATGAACAAGTGTCTCAATATAGCAGTGAGCCAACTGTGTCACCCAAGACTGATGTAACAGAATCTCCTGTTAAATGGGGTGTCTCATATGATCAATTGACTGAAGAACAACAAAAACATACCTGGTTTACGGATGGTTCTGCCAAAATGATATCGAGCTCACGGAAATGGAAAGCAGTTGCCTATAACCCATCCACCCAACAAACAATTGTCACCACTGGAGATAATATGAGTAGCCAATATGCTGAACTTTATGCGGTGTATCAGGCACTTCAACAAGAACAGGGGCAACAATGTCATATATATACTGATTCGTGGGCAGTGGCACAAGGTTTGGCAACGTGGATGCCACAATGGAAAAAACATGATTGGAAAATTAATGATAAAGAAATATGGGGAAAGAAATTATGGGAAGACATATGGTTATGGTGTCAAAACACAATTGTTACTGTATTTCATGTTGATGCTCACAGTTCTTTAATTTCTGCAGAACGAAAGCATAATTCTCATGCTAATCAGCTGGTGCAGATTCGTGCAACGCACAACCCAGGCTTAGCACAATGGGTCCACGAAAAGAGTGGACACTTGGGAGAACAAGCTTCATACAGGTGGGCACAACAAAGGGGAATCCTTGTCACCCATGATGATATTGCCACTGCAGTACAACAATGTCAGTTGTGCCAACAGTTAAATAAACGGGGAGTTCCACACCCCTACCAAGGTCATATCCAAAAGGGATTATTTCCCGCCCATACCTGGCAAATAGATTTTATTGGACCATTGCCAAATTCTTGTGGATATACTTATGCCTGCACTGCTGTTGATACATATTCTGGTTATTTATTGGCTATACCAGCTAAAGCGGCCACCCAACAGAGTGCCATAAAATTATTAGATATAATTAAGTTATATTATGGAACACCAAGGCAAATTCAGAGTGACAACGGTTCCCACTTTACAGGTAAGTTGATTCAAACTTATACCAAGGAAAATTATATAGAATGGATTTATCATATACCTTATTACCCCCAAGCTGCAGGCCTCATAGAACGAATGAATGGATTGCTTAAACAACAATTGAGGAAACTTGGTCATGGCTCATTAAAGGGGTGGCACAACCATCTAAGTACTGCTCTAAATGTGTTAAATAACAGGCCACTAGGCCCTAATGAGACTCCTCTGTCAAGGTTGTTACCAGCAAAGATTACAGAAGTGGCAGCCGCCACCCATGAGCTTATGACCTTAACCTATTGGCCCCTGACTCAGTCTGCTAAACCGCCTTTTCGTGCCACGGCCGAAGCGGCTGGATTGGATTTATCTACTGTTCATTCTATTCAATTGCCCCCTAAGAAGCAGTCTATAGTCCCTACTGGGATAGGGGTACAATTTCCCAAAAATACCTTTGGTTTGTTAAAAGGACGCTCTGGACTGGCAGCAAAAGGTATTGATGTACTGGGAGGAGTTATTGATCCAGATTACCAGGGAGAAATAAAATTTATATTATATAATGGTAGTGACACAGTACTAACTGTAGAGTCTGGGGAACGAGTGGGACAATTATTGGTGCTTCCCCTCTTGACTCCAAATGTGTCACAAGGACAACCTCCAAGTGAATTAACTAAAAGAGGAATACAAGGATTTGGATCTACAGATGGATGGAAACCTGGAGCAAAAGTGTGGGTGACACATCCACCCAATGCGGCTCCACGTGCCGCAGAAGTAGTGGCCCAAGGGCCCACTGCAACACTCATAGTAATGTATCCAGGAAATGAACAATTATATCATGTTCCTAAAAATTCTGTTTCTTTGCGTGAATAGATATTCCTGCTGTGTTTACTATGCTGTGCTGCACTTCCATGTCTGCTGCAGACCTACACGCCAACTAATGTCTCCGTAGGACAACCTTTGACCCTGCACTGCTGGACCAACTGCTCTACACCAGTGGGACCTATAACCTGGACTATGAATGGCCGAGAAATTTGGTCTCAGAAACATCAAGCAATCTCTCGGTACAAGCCTATATCTGACCAGTCACACAGAACTAGTTATAATTTCTCCATTGCTCTGTCTTCTGTTACCCTCCGTGATGGGGGCTGGTATTCTTGTATTAAATGGAAGAAGGGAAATCCAGATTCCCCGTTTCTTAAAGAAACTCGATTTATTAGCATCCTTCCTAATGCCACTACTCCTCTTAAAAACACTAATCTGTGGTTACATTTAGCTCATACAGTTCTTAATGAAACTGCTTTTTGTCTCAGAAACAGCAATAATCCTTCTGGACTTCTGCAAGCTAATCTGTTGGGTCTAGGTGTTACTTTACCTAATGTGTTACATGCTAAAGTTACTATTCCTCCTTCTGTAGTAACGATGCCCATATCAGGAGTGACCTCCACTACATGTTACTGTATTAATTGTACATATATTCCATTCTATTGTAATAAGACTATCCCTGTTAGTATTCCTACCCCCTCACGATTACCTGCTGGATATTTCTGGTTATGTGATAATGCTGCGTATTCACACATTCCAACTGACACATCTGTTGCATGTGGTATTGGTCCAATAGTTCCCCTTATAGCCGCTTTCCCTACCAAGAATTCTCGAGTGAAACGAGCACTCACTGCAGATTGTGACCCTCATGTTAACCTTCTTCCCATCTCTACTGTGGCAACGCTGGCCGCCCTTCTACTACCTGATCCTGGTCTAATTGTAGACAACCATCGTCAAATTGAACACCTTTCCTGCTTGTTGACACATGTAATGAATGATACTGTTAGAGCCTTCTTGGCTATATCTCAAGAATTACAAGAACTGCGTAGAGAGACTCTTATACAACGAGCTGCTTTAGACTATTTGTTTCTTCTCCATCAAACACCTTGTACTAAAATACCGGGTATGTGTTGTTTCAATGTATCAGATCAAACTAATGTTATCTTTAATGCTGTACATGATTTGCAAGATCAAGTTAATAACATTTCATATTCTAAGGGGTTATTTGATTGGTTACCTTGGGGTTTGGGTCCTTTATTGCGAGATAGTTTTATAATTATTGTAGTCATTGGATTTTGGATTATTGGATGTGCCTTATGTACTTGTGTACGAAGTTCATTGTCTGTGCGTATGGTGTCTTATGGTTAATGGAGACGGCCACGGCCGAATATGTCTTGACATGAGTACAGCCATGTTTGGCCGCTCCGTTGACCTACAGCCACCAGCACAAAAAGAAATACAAAGCTGCTTTCTGTGTGGTGGGAACTGGCCTTTTCCCGGGAACTGGCCTTTCTCCCGCGAAGAGAGTTGCAAGTTGTAACATTTCAAGGCTCTTGGAGCGTCGTAGCCCGGAATGGACTGGCCATCTGTGCCGGGCTGAGACGATAACCAAAGAGAACAATGCACGTACACAACTACTGGGCTGGGACGTTAGCCAGGGGGCTCAGTGCACGTACGCCACTGATAACCATTTTGTGCATGGGAACACTAAATGCTTGCTCTGCAAACTCTGTAATTGCTTACTCTGAAAATTACTGATGGTATAAAAACTGCTGGAAACTGAGCCCTGGTGAGAGTTCCACCTGTGGAAGGGACACCTTGCCCAGGACGTGTGATCCTTGCCCAGCCGCGTCGATTGACAGAGCTCTCCCGGCAGTGGGGCGTGGATGTCGTGAGTAACTGATTTGATGTGAAGCAATTGATTTGATATGAAATAATTGATTTGATGTGTTCTCTTTTTGGTCAACCTGGTGTTTCTCTTTCTGGTTGATTTGTGTCATTTCTCTTCAGCCGATGTGGGTGTTTGCCCTTTCCAGTCGGGCTGATGTTTTTCCCTCTTAATATTTGACCTATTTGGATCTGTGTCACCTTTACTATCCTCTATATAATAAAATATACCTTCAGTCCATTTGTTTGGAGTGGAAAGTGTCTTTTACGTCTCCGATCGAATCCCCGAACCTCTCTTAACAGTCAGTCACCATACAAATGCATCCCTTCACACCTTGTGCCCAGCCGGCAACCTCCTTCCCCCTGGTAACCACCAAACTGTTCTCTCTGTCCATGTGTTAGTTTATCTTCCACAAATGAGTGAAATCATAACGTGTATGTCTTTCTCTGTCTGGCTTATTTCACTTAACATAATACCCTCCACGACCATCCATGTTGTTGCAAATGGGAAGATTTTGTCTTTTTTTATGGCTGAGTAGTATTCCATGGTATAAATATACCACATCATCTTTATCCAATCATCAGTCGAGGGACACTTGGATTGCTTCCACTTCTTGGCTATAGTGAATAATGCTGCAATGAACACAGGGGTGCATAAGCCTCTTTGCATTGTTGATTTCAGGTTCTTTGGATAAATACCCAGAAGTGGGATAGCTGGATCATAAGGTATTTCTATTTTTAATTTTTTGAGGAATCTCCATACTGTTTTCCATAGAGGCTGCAGCAGTTTGCATTCCCAACAGCAGTGAATGAGAGTTCCCATTTCTCCACAACCTCTCCAACATCTGTTGTTTTCTTCTCTTGGTGATTATAGCCATTCTAATGGGTGTAAGGTGATATCTCAGTGTAGTTTTGATTTGCATTTCCCTGATGATTAGTGATGTTGAACATCTTTTCACGTGGCTGTTGGCCATCTGTATATCTTCCTTGGAAAAATGTCTGTTCATATCCTTTGCCCATTTTTTGATTGGGTTGTTTGTTTTTTTGTTGTTCAGTTGTGTGAGTTCTTTATATAGTATGGAGATTAACCCCTTGTTAGACATATGATTTCCAAGTATTTTCTCCCAGCTAGTGGGTTGAAATTTGGATCTTTTGGGTCTTTTCATTTTGATCCTGGTTTCATTTGCCTTGCAGAAGCTCTTTAGTCCAATGAAGTCTCACTTGTTTACTTTTTCTTTTGTTTCCCTTGTCCCAGTAGACATGGAATTTGAAAAGATCCCTCTGTGACCAATGTCAAAGAGTTCACTGCCTATGTTTTCTTCTAGGAGTTTTATCATTTCAGGTCTTACCTTCAAGTCTTTGATCCATTTTGAGTTAATTTTTGTGTATGGTGAAAGAAAATAGTCTACTTTCATCCTTTTGCAAGTGGCTGTCCAGTTTTCCCAGCACCATTTGTTGAAGAGACTTTCCTTTCTCCATTGTATGTTCTTAGCTCCTTTGTCGAAGATTAGCTGTCTGTAGATGTGTGTTTTTATTTCTGGGCTTTCAATTCTGTTCCATTGATCTGTGTGTCTGTTTTTGTACCAGTCCCATGCTGTTTTAATTATTATAGCTTTGTAGTATATTGTGAAGTCAGGGATTGTGATGCCTCCAGCTTTGTTCTTTTTTTCTCAGGATTGGTTTAGCTATTTGGGGTCTTTTGTTGCCCCATATGAATTTTAGTATTCTTTGCTCTATTTCCGTGGAGAATGTCATTGGGATTGCATTGAATCTGTAGATTGCTTTAACTAACATTTTAACTATGTTTATTCTTCCAATCCATGTGCATGGGGTATCTTTCCATTTCTTTATGTCATCATTGATTTCTTTCAATAATGTCTTGTAGTTTTCATTGTGTAGGTCTTTCACCTCCTTGGTTAAATTTATTCCTAGATATTTTATTATTTTTGTTGCAATTGTAAATGGGATTGTATTCTTGAGTTCTCTTTCTGTTGTTATTAGAGCATAGAAATGCAACTGATTTTTGTAAGTTAATTTTGTACCCTGAAACTTTGCTGTAGTTGTTGATTATTTCTAATAGTTTTCCAATGGATTCTTTAGGATTTTCTATATATAAAATCATGTCATCTGGGAATAGCGAGAGTTTCACTTCTTCGTTGCCTATTTGGATTCCTTTTATTCCTTTTTCTTGCCTAATTGTTCTGGCCAAAACCTCCAGTACTATGTTGAATAAGAGCGGCAAGAGTGGGCACCCTTGTCTTGTTCCTGCTCTCAGAGGAATGGCTTTCAGTTTTTCCCAACTGAGTATGATGTTGGCTGTGGGTTTTTCATATATGGCCTTTATTATGTTGAGGTACTTTCCTTCTATACCCATTTTGTTGAGAGTTGTTATCATAAATGGATGTTGGGTCTTATCAAATTCTTTCTCTGCATCTATTGAGATGATCATGTGGTTTTTATTCCTCATTCTGTTAATGTGGTGTGTCACATTGATTGATTTGTGGATGTTGAACCATCCCTGTGTCCCTGGTATAAATCTCACTTGATCGTAGTGTATGATCCTTTTAATGTATTGCTGTATTTGGTTTGCCAATATTTTGTTGAGGATTTTTGCATCTATATTCATCAGCGATACTTGCCTGTAATTTTCCTTCTTTAAATTGTCCTTGTTTGGCTTTGGTATCAGGGTGATGTTGGCCTCATAGAATGTATTGGGAAGTGTTCCATCTTCTTCTAATTTTTGGAATAGTTTGAGAAGGATAGGTATTAAATCTTCTTTCAATGTTTGGTAAAATTCTCCAGAGAAGCCATCTGGTCCTGGACTTTTATTTTGGGGGAGGATTTTGATTACTGTTTCAATCTCTTTACTTGTGATTAGTCTATTCAGATTCTCTATTTCTTCTTAATTCAGTTTTGGGAGGTTGTATGAGTCTACAAATTTATCCATTTCTTCTATATTGTCCAATTTGTTGGCATATAGTTTTTTATAGTATTCTCTTATAATCCTTTGTATTTCTATGGTATCTGTTGTAATTTCCCTTCTTTCATTTCTAATTTTATTTATTTGAGCCTTCTCTCTTTTTTTCTCAGTGAGTCTGGCTAAGGGTTTGTCAATTTTGTTTATCTTCTCAAAGAATCAGATCTTTGTTTCATGGATCCTTTCTTCTGTTTTTTTAATTTCAATTTCATTTATTTCTGCTCTAATTTTTATTATTTCCCTCCTTATGCTGACTGTGGGCTTTGTTTGTTCTTCTTTTTCTAATTCTGTTAGATGTAGTTTAAGGTTGCTTATTTGAGATTTTTCTTGTTTGTTAAGGTGGGCCTGTGTTGCTATGAGTTTCCCTCTCAGGACCACTTTTGCTGCATCCCATATGAGCTGGTATGGTGTATTTTCATTTTCATTTGTCTCCAGATATTTTTTGATTTCTCCTTTAATTTCTTCAATGACACGTTGGTTGTTCAGTAGCATGTTTAGTCTAGACGTCTTTGTCACTTTCCCAATTTTTTTCTTCTAGTTGGTTTCTAGTTTCATAGCATTATGGTTGGAGAAGATACTTGTTATGATTTCAATCTTCTTCAATTTATAGAGGCCTGCCTTGTTTCCCAACATATGGTCTATCCTTGAGAATGTTCCATGCATGCTTGAGAAGAATGTGTAATATGCTATGTTTGGATGGAGTGCTCTATATATACATCAATTAAGTCCATATCGTCTAGTTTTTCATTTAAGTCCACTATTTCCTTATTGGACTTTCTGTCTGGATGATCTATCTGTTGATGCAAGTGGGGTGTTAAGATCCTCTACTATTATTGTGTTGTTGTTAATATCTCCTTTCAGATTTGTTAATAGTTGCTTTATGTGCTTTGGTGCTCCTGTGTTGCATGCATATATATTTATAAGTGATATGTCTTCTTGGGAGTGTCCCTTTTATCATTATGTGTTGCCCCTCTTTGTCTTTCATTACCTGTTTTATCTTGAAGTCTACTTTGTCTGATATAAGTATGGCAACACCTGCTTTCTTTTGTTTGCCATTAGCTTGGAGTATCATCTTCCATCCTTTCACTCTGAGCCTGTGTTTGTCTTTAGAGTTGAGATGTGTTTCCTGGAGGCAGCATATTATTGGATCTTGCTTTTTAATCCACCCTGCCACTCTCTGTTTTTTGATTGGAGAATTCAGTCCATTTCATTTAGAGTGATTATTGATATGTGAGGGCTTAGTGTTGCTATATTACCACTCATTTTCCAGTTCTTTTGCATTTCCTTTGTTTCTCTTCCCATGTGTTTTGGACTACCAATTCAGTTTGGTAGTTCTGTATGACGGTTTTCTTAGTTTTCTCTTTATTTATCGTATGTGTCTCTTTTCTGATTATTTGTTTAGCAGTTACCATGAGGTTTGTATAAAAAAAAGTCATAGATGAGATAGTCCATTTTCTGATGGCCTCTTATTTCCTTAGACTAAGTCAATTCCATCCCTTTCCTCTTCCTCTTCTAAGTTATTATTGTCACAACTCATTCCACCTTTGTTGTGAGTTTGTGGTCAAAGTGATGAGGTTATATTTATTTTTGGTGTTTTCCTTCCCTTAATCTTTGCTGTTACAATTAAGTGTTTGCTAGCCTATTCTGATAGAGAGCTGCAATTTTTCTGATTTTCCTATTTTTCTCCTTGCTCAAAGTTTTGTATCCTCTTTCTCTTTTTCTTTTTGGGCATAAGGGCCTTCTTGAGCACTTTTTGGAGTGAGAGTCTTGTGACAATGAACTCCCTTAGCTTTTGTTTATCTGGGATAGTTATTATTTCTCTGTCATATCTGAAGGATTTTTGGATAGAGTATTCTTGGCTGAAAGTTTTGTCTTTCAAAATTTTGAATATATCATTCCACTCTCTCCTAGCCTGTAAAGTTTCTGCTGAGAAATCAGCTGAGAGCCTGATAGGAATTCCTTTGTACATTATTTTTTTTGTCTTGCTGCCCTTAATATTTTTTCTTTATCATTGACTTTTGCCAGCTTTACTACTATATGCCTTGGAGAGGGTCTTTTCATGTTGATATATTTAGGAGATCTATTGATTTCATTTACTGGTATTTCCAGCTCCTTCCCCAGCTTTGGGAAGTTCTCAGCTATTATTTCTTTGAACAAGCTCTCTGCTCCTTTTTCCCCCTGGAATACTTATAATCCTTATGTTGCATTTCCTAAGTGAGTCAGATAATTCTCAGAGAATTTCTTCATTTCTTTTTAGTCTTAGTTCTCTCTCCTCCTCCATCTGGAGCATTTCTGCATTCCTATCCTCAATATTGGTAATTCTTTCCTCCATAGTGTCAGCTCTGTGTCTTTAAAGATTCCACATTTTTCTTTATCTCCTCCATTGTGATTTTCATCTCCAACATTTCTGATTGGTTTTTCTTTATAGTTTCCATTTCTATTGTGAAGAAGTTCCTGATTTCATTGAATTGTCTATCTGTGTTTTCTTGTAGTTCATTGAGCTTTTTTATGATGACTATTTTGAATTCTCTGTCATTTAGGTTATAAATTTCTGTGCCTTCAGGATTGATTTCTGGGTGCTTGTCATTTTCCTTCTGGTCTGGAGATTTAATATATTTTTGCATACTGCTGGAGGGCGTGGGCTTATTTTTCCTCATTCTGAAAATATCTGGTTGCAGCTTCCACCTGCTGCCACTGGGTGGGGGTCAAGTGCTGTGTATTCTGAGCCCACCGCACTCCATGGACACTATGGCTGGCTGCTGTGCTGGTGCTCTGGGTGGGGCAAGGGGCTCTTTCTTTCGCCTGCCTGATCCCAGGGGCTTCTTGCTCTTCCGTCACTATCTGGTCTCCTGAGGTGATAGCTTGATGAAGGCACTCCTGTAACAATTCAGTCCCCTCCATATGGAAATTTCCTACAGGCTGTGAGAGAACTTGAAGAGCAATGGTTTTCCTGCAGAGGGCCACCCCTACCCCCTTTCTCCCAGAGAGCCATATGGTCCTGGTCCCAGGGTCGCTGTCATTTGGGAAGGAGAGGAGATCTCCTTACTTCCTTCCACTGCCTCTGGGGGTATCAGCACCTCCATCTTCAGATGTAAGTCTGCGTGGGTCTCTCAGATGTCCTTTGTGTTGTGTGAATGTCCTCTGTTGGTGTATGAATGTCCTTTTTGTTGTATCTTGGGGGGAGAGTCTAAAGGGGAAAGCTCACTCCGCCATGATGCTGACATCACCCCAAAATAAGGCTTTTTTAAACTAAAAATATGTTGCTTATATTAATATAATGAGGTTGGTATTGTTCTTTAAATGAAGTAATAAATATCTTTAAGCTTCTCAGTTTCAATTTCTCGTACAGTATATTTTATAACCCACATGAACAAAATCTCTTTGGCGTCCTCAACCATCTTGAAGAGTATGAAGTCATCCTGAAACTGAAAAAGATGATTTTATTGGTGTGGTCATCTGATTCAACTCTGAGGATAATTGCTGAGAAATGTTTAATCAAAACTGGTGTAGCTCGGGGCCGGCCCAGTGGTGCAAGTGGTTAAGTGTGCGCGCTCCGCTGTGGCGGCCCAGGGTTTGCTGGTTCGGATCCCAGGCACACACCAACGCACCACTTGGCAAGCCATGCTGTGGCGGCATCCCATATAAAGTGGCGGAAGATGGGCATAGATGTTAGCCCAGGGCCAGTCTTCCTCAGCAAAAAAAGAAGAGGATTGGCAGATGTTAGCACACGGCTGATCTTCCTCACAAAAAAAAAAACACTGGTATAGCTGATTCTGGGGCTACTCTGTCTTTTTCCATTGACAGACAACAGAAGGAATGTTATTTTCCTGGAGTTTTTTGGATGATGAGTTGTAAAAATGTATAATTACATTCTGAATTTATGTTTGAAAATTTTCAGCTTTTGAAGTCATCAAATTTGATCACAACCTAGTATGCCAAGATTAATTGAGTCAAAACACAATTATAATTTTGTGTTTTAGACTTTTTCCTAAAAGACGATATTCCACGTTAGGTTAAAATGTTATTTCTAAATGTCCAGTCCTTAGAAATAATCATAGGGGCCAGCCCAGTGGCGTAGTGGTTGAGTTTGTGTGCTCTGCTTTGGTGGCCCAGGGTTCACAGGTTCAGATCCCAGGCACAGACCTACATATCACTCATCAAGCCATGCTGTGGTGGTGTCCTACATACAAAAAATAGAGGAAGATTGGCACAGATGTCAGCTCAGCAACACTCTTCCTCAAGGAAAAAGAGGAGGAGTGGCAACAGATGTTATCTCAGGGCCAATCTTCCTCACAAAAAAAAAGAGAAATAATCATAATGCATTGTCTCAGTGAATTCATTTCTGCAGAGAACTGATGGGTAATAAGCAGCTATTAGCAATAGCATAACTAAATGATGGCAAGACTTTTGTTCTTTACAAAAAAAGCTATTTCACAATAGTAATAAGGTTTGTGGGCACAAATTTCACAGTGTGACTCACCAGTGTAACAAAAATCCAATCAATTTTCATCATTGGAAGTTAAAAAAATAAAATAACTTTTGTTATGAGCTAGAATAAGAAAGAGTTAAGATTAAAGGGTCCCTAAGCAATTGAAAAAAAGCTCCTTATTTTTCCTATCATGAAATTCTACAAATGAGAATGGAAGTGTAAAGACAACATTTAGGTGGATAAGTAAAGCTCATTTGTTATTCAGGAAATGAAGACATGTGGAATAAAGTGGAGAGAAAGTCAACACTTCTGAAAACCTTGTCATGAAATACACTGAGTGTTTGCTAGTGAGGCTAAGGGAACATTGCCAGAGGCCACCTGAGTGTGACTGAGAATAAGCACATCCCTTTTTCTCTCAGAGCGTGGTACCTAAGAGAGTGTTCCTTGATGCTGGGCCACCACTGTCCCTGCAGGTCTTTTCCACTTTGCCATCACTTGTGCTCAAAACTTTCTTACTTCTATTGTCTAAGAGCTCACCAGACCCCACAGAGTTTTTTATTCTGTAGTAGCCACTGATCTAAGTAGCCATCTGCCTGGTGGAATCCACCAACACCATTCAGTGTCATTCTGCCCATTCTTCACAAGTGGTTTCTCTTTTTTTTTTTTTTAATTTTATTTATTTATTTTTTCCCCCAAAGCCCCAGTAGATAGTTGTATGTCATAGTTGCACATCCCTCTAGTTGCTGTATGTGGGACGCGGCCTCAGCATGGCCGGAGAAGCGGTGCATTGGTGCGCACCCGGGATCTGAACCCGGTCCGCCAGCAGCGGAGCGCGTGCACTCAACCGCTAAGCCATGGGCCAGCCCCCCACAAGTGGTTTCTTTATGCAAATCCTAAGTTATTCTCATATATTTTCTTTATCCTCCTGAAATTGTTCAAACTACTATATAATTTTCTCTTTAGTGCAGTCTACCAAATAGTTAAAAAATATATCTATTATATACATGAAAATTATCCTGACTTTGTTTGATTTCAGTTTCCAAGATCATCCCAGTCAACTTCGTAAAAGAATTTTAAGACTAATTCTTTTCCAAAAATAGATGAAAAAGCAGACCAAGGAGCAATAGGCCTTTTAAAAAGAATAAATATTTAAAACAATCTTTATACACATATGTTTGCTTCCTCTGATTGTCCAGAACCTCCTGAACTGTCTCTGCTCCCAGCATCATGGTCCCAGTGCTCTACTGAATAATTTCCACACGTCCTTTTGCCAAAGTGCATAGCATTCCCTGTGAGCTACAGGAGTCGGGAAAATGAGCAGCAGCAAGAGGAGAATCTCACCTGCAGCTAAAACTCAATGTGACATCAACGAGGTGGAAAGAAAAGACAACTGGTGACCTCAGAATGTAACCTTATTGAGATGTGAGGAGACTAGATCAAGACGGGGGGCACAAGGCAGACGGTGCAGGCAGAGACGGCTGGCTGGAGCCCCGTGAAGTGGCAGCGGTCATCAGCGCTCACCATATCCGTGCATTCTCCTTTTCCCAGCACTGCTGGACCCGTGCTCCTCGAAGTGTGGTGCCTGGACAAGGTGCTCCTCTGGAAACTGTTATTAATCTTGATGCAACAAGGAGCTAAGACTGGAACATAAAGCAGCTGTAGCACTAAGGACACAGTTAAGTTCAGCTATCATTTTTTTCCCCAAACAAAATTTTCTCAGTGAAGGAAGTAATGTGTTGATTTATATTCTCATTCAAGTATCAGGGATTTAGTAGAACAGTAACTTGAGCAGCATTGCACTAGACAACATCCCCCAAACTCTTCAGGGCTTGCTGGGGACACCTGACTAGTTCTCACTCCTATAATGTGAGCAGACAGGGTATTTGCAGTGGACGCTGCTATGTCGCCCAGACCTCCCTCTTCAGGACTGACGGGCTCATTCCCCCACCACTCAGTGTTGACAGCTCACAGCTCAGTGCCCACCTCCAGAGGTTGCTGCCCCTGAAGGGTGCCACCCCACCCCCACCAGGGTAGCTTTTACCTTCAGTGACTTATCAACATATGGGTATGAAGTCCTGGCCTCTCATCCTTAATTTTGGACAACTCTGAGGGGCCATCCCAGCTCCAGACCTCCCCGTAGTTCAGCTGAGGCCTCTTTTTTGACTACATCACAGCTCAACTTCTCTCTCTGCCCAATCACGCTTCTTTCATTCTTTCACAGGTTTTGATTCTAAAAGCACTCCCCAAAAATATTCCTGAACACAAACCTTCATCTCAGAGTGTGCTACCCAAGGAACCCACGCTGCCACAAGGATGAGAAGCAGACTTGACCTCTTCTGACCTGTTCTCTTCTCTGGGCTGACAGTCTTAACTAGAGGGTTTCCCTGGACGCTGAGAAGGCGGAGGAGTCACATGACAAGCCCTGGGTCCGTAAAGGATTTCCTGGAGCCTGAGCCTATCCATCAACCAATATTGGACCAGGATAAAAGAGTTGCCCTATTTATTTGTTAAGCATCTGAGATTTATGGTTATGTGTTGAAAAGTTAACCCAGGCAGACTAAAATAAAACAAATATTATGGATTCATTAGTAGCTAAATATTAAATAGACATTTTCTCCTACCTCAAAACTGGAGTGTTTCCCCTCCATTCTTTTTGCCAGCTGATTGGGGTTACTGGTAAAGAGTCTTTATTTGATTTTGTCAGGTGATCTTGCCTCTCCATCTTTACTTTTAACTTAACAGTTGCATAATGGTAATTCTTGAAGATGTTCTCCAAATTTGCTTAAAAAATATGAACAGGCAAATAGACAACCATTTCTTTTGGAAATCTGAAGTGATTAAATAAATTTCTAATGGAACAGCTGATATACAAATCATATGCAAAAGTAGAACACACAGTCTCAACCTTAGTTCTGAAAGTGACTGTAAACTTATCACAATCAAGGTAGGCAAGACAAGTTGAAACACAATTAAACTGTGCTCATATCCAAGGCTAATGTTTTCTGATAAAATGTGACTTGGATAAATGACTCTCTACCACTAAGAAAGAACCAAAGATATAGTTCAGTGCAAATCATACAAGACAGATAAGAGTAGATTATGATTAAAAAAAGGAAAAAAAAAAAGCAAGCCATATGTTTTAGCCAAAGAGTACAGAGTTACGCACTGTATGTGCTTTTTGTTGACTCATTGAAAGAAGGTGCCAATATACACTCTAAGGAGGAATTAAACTTTATCAAGAACTGTGAATGGTCTGAGAGTTACAATTTTATGGATATTGATAGAAGACATGAGACTCCTGGGTCAGAGGCAAAGAACAGTTTATTACTCACAGCAATAAGAGAAGTCAGATTATCAGCATTTTTTGTACTAATTCCTTGTGCCTAATTCCCACATAGCAAAACGAAGAGGGACAGGTGGCACCTGCACCCACAATAGACTGCTTTATGTTAGTGAGAGGAACCCAGAGCTTAGGGAACCCAAATTATTTAAAATGGGCAGTAAGCATACCTGCTCTTTGCTCCAGAGAGAGATACTATCTCTATTTTCCAAGGCTGTAATCAAAACTTCTGTTGATTCCGGGGGAAGAAACTATCTCCATCACCCAAGGCTGTTCACTGTACAAACATCCTTGAAAGATGGTCTAGAACAAAGGCCTGTCAGTGCAACTGCTCAGATGCTATCCAGAACCTCGACAGACCTGTGGAGAACTGTCTCCCAAAAGCCTGGAGAGAAAGTCTTTTCTATGTTTGCACATTACACAACAACATAAAAACACAAAACTAATGTTTTATATAATCAATGTTTTTACGTGCTTATATAAAAATACAGAAAAGTATAAGGAATAAAATATCAGTGTTTACTTTTCATATTGTTTAACACAAGCTAGAACCATCCTTTGATTTTATAATATCTTGAGCCTTTTTAGAGGACAGAACGCATTCCTAGAGAGCTCTGAAGATTTGCAAGTGTTTCCAAAGTTCTAAATTTTCCTTTAATTTCTTCTACACCAATCCAGTCTCCTTTGGAATTTGGTCTCACATCCTACCTGTGTGTAGAGCATTGGCCCTCCTGCTTCCTCTCCCTTTCACATGACTGAGTTGATCATGTTTTTGTGCTTTGTGCCTGGAGGAGGAATTCATGTCATGATGAATACCCAATTAGGCCATGTTCATTGTCTTCCTCTGATTACTTTTCCCCTGATGAACCCCCTGAAGTCACAGTGATTGTTTAATGGACCAGAAAACATCTGATGATAACACAGGGCCTCTGGACTCCTGGATCCTTGTGAATGTCTCTGGAGGTTCTTTCATTTGGCTTCTGCTGTGGACTGACACTCTGTGAGATTAATGGGCTGACCTAATTGAGGCCACTAATGGCTATTCTTCTCTCTTGAAAGAACATTTTGTCCAATTTCTACACATACATAGTACAGCATCAGGGAGGTTCATTTTTTTAGCTTCTTTGCTCTGTGATAGCATTGAGTGTCCTGGGAATTATTAAATCTTCATCATAGACACACAGACATGTCATCTGCTTGGCCTCTCTAGGCATTTGAATTTGAAACTCACCATTTAAAAGATAGTAATGAGAAAGAGACAGGCAATTGCTAACCTGCGGGTTTTGACCTATGGATCACAGTAGATGTGGAACCAAATCCTGGCTAACGATGGATATTCTTCTCTTAGAGTGATTTGGGGAAGAAGTGATCAACTTAATGAATGCAAAGATTGTAGGGCATGAGGACCTTGACATATTTTACTTGATAAATCATATAAAGATAATTGCCTGGTATTCATTATATTAATAATTATGAAAGATACAAAGTAGGATGAGTTATGTTTCTTTCACTTTAATAGTGTGTAACCTATGAGGAGAAAAGAGGTGTAGAAGTGTGAAAAGTCATGCAGCAAATAACAGGAAATAAAATGGATGGTAATGAAAGGAAACATATGTCATAGGGAATAGCAGAAAGTGGTCAGTTACCAACTAGCCAGAATTTAAAAATGCTTCCATGTTCACCGGAGAGAGGTCTTCAGGCTGTGGGTGATCAGAGAAAGCCCTTGTCTCAGGTATGCATGGCGGCTGGTTGTCTGTCCATGTTGAGAATGTGTGTATACCAAGGGAAAAAACATTGAAAGGGAGAAAAACTATACTGATTGTCTTCCTTTAGTCCCTTTCCTGGATATCTGGAAATTAAATAGGAACCTGAGTACCTATGGCAGTTATTGCCAATTTTAGCCCAGAAACAGAGAAAGTCATTACATGAAAACTAGACATTCAAACAGTTCAGGAAATATTAGAATGCACGTCAGACGGCCTAAATGCAAACTCATCCACATAGAAAAGAACAGTTTCAGAAATCCAATATTTAATGTTGCAATTAATATATGAAATATTAGGCACAGCATTGAAGAAATGGGAGATCAGATGATTAACAGTAATAATGTTGGAATGGCAGCATGTGAGATTTAGAGTAGCTTTGATGGAAGAGGTGTGTTACTGGAACCACCAATGAAACTCTACAACAATGGTTCTTAACCGTTTTTTTGCCAAAGTTGTCTTTGATATTCTAAAGAAAGCTTTGTTTCCTCTCTCTTTTTCAATATCTCCAAGTTCATGCACACAACATTATCATTCAATTGGGGTGTCCATGTGTCTCCAGAAATCCATGCACATACTAGGGACTAAGGAACCCTGCTCATAAGGATCTGTGGCCACAGAGACGCATATTAACTATCATATGTCAACAGTCCTGAGTCCTGCTTCACAAGTGAGGGATGGGGTGTGGGACAGGTCCTAGACACCTTGGTCTGATTCTATTTTTGAAAGGCTTTATTACTAAGCTATTTACACACATTCTATCTTCTAGAGAAGAGAAAGGAATGTTAAAAATGCTCAGGTCTGCCACCTTGAGCTGTGTTTTCATTTCTGATGCCCACATCTGCCCTTTGTAGTTTGCATTCATTTCTGTGATTTTTTTAAATCTTCAGTAACATCAAAGAGGATGCCTTGGGATAAGCAGTATTGACCTTTATATTTTTGCTATTAATATGAGTACGATGCTCATATCAAGATATGCTATTTGAATAACTTTGGTCTCAGTTCTGGCCAAACCCAAAATGAGTCTTTAAATTGTTAATAACAACTCTACTTGGCATGCATTCTGGAGTGGGCAGGTCTCTGCATCCTATTTATCTTCCTCTTTGTACTTCCTTTGCTATGTTATGGCCGCTTGATTTTCAGACCACAACAGTGTGGAAAGCTCTCAATGTACTTGCCCGTGGAAGATCTTAAACCTAGGTTTCTAAGATTGACTGGTAAACCTTGTCTTTGGTCTCGGAAATCTGTGTGGTTTTTCTTAATATAGATCATGGATTGATGGCATCCTGACTTCGTTGACCCCGCCCATCCCCTTTTTCACATCTTCCTCCCTTTCAGGGCCTTCTTTATTTTCAGAAGCCCACAATGAAAAAGAACCAACCCATTGTAGAACAAGAATATTTAACATTTTGTACTAGCTTAAATGTTTTCTAGCTGTACACTCATAGGAATCTGTCTTAAGTTTACTATACCTCATCTGCAATATAGAGATTATAGTAACTGCACTGAGAAACTTACTGTCGAACTTCCAGTTTCTGGTTCCACGTGTAAGGAGCTCCATCCTAACAATAAAAAACTGAACAGACTGAAAAGTCAACAACTCTTCTTAGATCCATAAGAGAGGGGAAGACACAGGGCAAACAGCTGCCTTCAAAACTGGAGAGACAGACAGAGGAACACAGCAGGTCACAGCTTACCAGAGCAGGGACTCGTGAGCAGAAAAACCAGCGCCAGGGCAGGGAAACCTGACCTGTAATTGACGGATTGCTGGAACCTCGGTGCAGACAACTCTGAGAGTTAAAACTCCAGGGGACCCAGTCATGAAGGGGGGGACCATAATATTGTGAGACTTGCCTCCAAGAGCTCCACTGGGCTCCCACAGTAAATATTGGAGAAAAACCCTCTTTGGCTTCCACCAGGGGAAAGACAAAAGGAACGTTTCTGAAACACGCTAGAGCACTCGCTTCTTAACAAGGCCTGCCTCAGGAGAAACTAGTCAACAGAGCCTAACCTGCTGGGTATCATCAGAGCCTGACTGACCTGGGGAAGGGAAATACCCAACTCCAGCCCCCTCTAGCCATCCTGTCCCATGTAAGGGAGAGAAAAATCTGAGAAACTCTTGTGTAGTTCATAGTCAGAGGCGCAGGCTCACTAAAGACTGAGACCTAATCACAGGATACAGAGCACTCCCCTCCCATGCCGCAGCTCCACATCACTGAGGCCTAGTCACAGCTGTTCCTTTTATTCAGAACATCGTGTCTGGCTATCAAGAAAAAACTACAACGCATACTAAAAGGCAAAAAACATGATTTGAAGAGACAGAGCAAGCATCCCAACCAGACACGGCAGGGATATTGGAATTATCAGACCAGGAATTTAAAACAACTATGATTAATATGCTAAGGGCTCTAATGGATAAAGTAGGCAGCACATGAGAACAGATGGGACACGTAAGCAGAGAGATGGAAATCCTAAGGAAGAACATAAGGAAATGCTAAAATTCAAAAACACTGAAACAGAAATGAAGACTGCCTCTGACGGACTCAACAGTAGACTGTACTTGGCTGAGGAAAAACTGACCTCAAAGATACCTCAATAGAATCCTTAAAAAACAAAAAGAAAAGAGAACAAAGACTGGAAAAAAAAATACCAGAACAGAATATGGAAGGACTGTAGGACAACTACAAATGGTATAACATATGCGTAATGGGAATACTAGAAGAAGAGAGAGAAAGAAAGGAACAGAAGAAATATATAAAACAATAATGACTGAGAATTTACCCAAATTAATGTCAGACATCAAACCACAGATCCAGGAAGCTCAGAGATCAATAAGCAGTAAAAAATGCCCCAAAAAACTATACCTCAACATATCATTTCAAACTACAGAAAATTAAAGATAAAGAAACTTATTGTTTGAGGCCAAAAGAGACAATGGTATAAAATCTCTTTGAAAAATGGTAAAGTACTGTGCAAATTTAAGGGCTTCCTAGTGTTACTTGTAACAACAATAATAATACAGTTATGCACTACATAACAACATTTTGGTCAATGACGGACCGCATATACAATGGTGGTCCCATAAGATTAGCACCATAGAGCCTAGGTGTGTAGTAGGCTGTACCATCTAGATCTGTGTAAGTGCACTCTATGATGTTCGCACAACAACAAATTCACCTAAGGCAATTTCTCAGAACATATCCCCATCATTAAGTGACGCATCAATGCAATGACATCTTTGATACTAAAATATTTGGTTCACAAAGTCTGGAACAAGATTGATAGGGTCTCTCTCTCTGATTTTGGTTATAATACTGACGATAATTAAAATAAACTTTATCTTTTTAAAATTATTTATTTTGGCATTTGTATATTTATTCAACAGACATATAAATACGTGCTGAGTGTCAGACCTTGGGTTAAATGTTCATAACGCAGAGATGAATAGCCAGATTCTCTACTCTGAAGGCATTCTCAGCCTGGTGAAGGAGACACATGGGTGAGCAGACATCATAATACAATGGGATAGAAGTGTACCATATATTATAGATGCTCAGAGAGAAGGAGCCTCCAGCATAGTGTTCCCTGCACCAAGCACAGCAATGCTTTCTCCACCTCTCCTTAAGGCTGGAACCATTGCTGTGGCATCAATCATCCATTTGGAGACAATGGAGTAAAATTTCATCCACTGAGAAGGAGGCCTAGTTTGAGAGCAGTAGAACTGGGAATTTTTACAGACATCCATTAGTTTTGCCAGTCCAACATTCCTTTTTCATTCTTTTGGTAACAGATTCTCTCTTTCGTGAGAGCACCTTATGCAGTCAGGGTGGTCTGACCCTGTCCTCCCGCCACAGAGGTGGACACAAGACCCAATCCAGACCAGAGGCTGGTTTTGCGTTTTCCATGAGACCCACCAGAAGTGACCAAACGGTTAATGTATGGGCTGGAACTATGTTTCCTTTACCACCACAAGAGGCCTGTCTGAGAATGACATTGATGCAGATGAAGCAGAGCTGAAAGATAAAGACATACAGACTTGATGACATGGTTGAAGCCTAAGACCCAGCCACACCTGAGTTGCTGCATCTTTTGAGCTTTCTACTTGCATGAGTTAATAAATTTCTTTCTTCACTTACGTGTATTTAAATTAAGTTTTGATCACTTGTGAATAATTATTAATACAATCTGAAAGGTAGCTGTGAATCTTCCATTACTTTCTACTTCCAGAAAGTTAGACTGAAGAGAAAGCTGCAATGGTCCTGCTCTGCAGTGTATCTGTGATACATTGGAAATTACCAATCCAATGGAAAAGTCGTTACTGGCTTTACATTATGACTTTCCTTCTTAATACAGTCATTTTCTTCTCCTTCGTCTTGTCTATCTACTGTAGGCACCCTACAACCAATTGAGCTTCTTATTGATCCTGCAGGCAGAGCAGGGAATCCTTCTCTGGTCAATGTTGACAAGACCAGCTCTGCCTCCAGCACACAGGCCACCTGTTCAATGTTACTTCACATCTTTGTCTTGGGGGGCGGGGAGATGATTTTATACTGTTGGATATACAGACACAGATGTGGAAAGTTGAAGAGAGAATTGGAAGAGAACCTGGTTTCCAGAGTTAAGTAGAATTATTCTATTGTAAATGATATGGCTTCCTTAACATCAAAAGTACCTCACATTGATGGCTACTTTCAAATGCAAATACTTTCTCTGCTGGAGGAAAGCAAACAGATTACAACAAAAATCTTGGTGTGTTTTAATAATGAAATGGGTAAAAAGGAAATCCCTTGGTTTCTAGAAATGGTCTTGAAAAGAGGTTTAACAATTCTGCCTTGAGCACTCAAGTGTTGTCTATAAAATAGAAACTGTTAAACAACAGTAAAACCAAATGAATTAAGTAATCACTATACAAAAATTATTACCCAGGGCCATAAGCCGAAGTCATTCAGCTCTTAAATAGACAAAGCAAAAAGTACTGAGTGCAGCAGCAAAGAAGGATCGAGGAGAAAATCACTCCTGTTATTGTCCTGCCATTCCAGAGAGTTTGACAAGTGAAGTGAAATAAAAATAAATCCTTAGTTTGGACAGAGCCATTCTTGCTGTTTTGCATAGGTTGTTATCATTTTCTTCATGATGAGACAGACAGTGGTGAGAGTGACGCATCAAATCATGGCAGCCTTGGGAAGGCCCAATACCACGTGCTCCTAGTGGAGACAGGAGACAACCACCACCAGGTGTGTGGGCGCAGGATCAAAAACTGTGTTTGCATGTATTTAAATACAAAGAAAACTTAAATTAATAAGCATCACAGCTCTGTGAATCAAAGACTTGAAAACGTCGTTTCACAGAAAAAACTGAAGCAAATTGTTTATTAATTAAGTTTAAACATGCTGAAGGGCTGACTGGCTGATGAGATGGTGGAAATCTGGATGAATTAAAGCCCAGACACTTAATGAAGCATCATGAGGGGGCTCACATGCTCCTGAGAAAGTATGAAAGGGACTCCTTGTAAGGATAGTGATTAATATCCTCTGACTCCATTTCATCCATCGATAGTAACCTCACAGCTCCATTCTGATTTTCTCTTGATCAGGTAAATTAAGTAGTGATCTTTTTTTTATTGAGGTAACATTGGTTTATAACATTATATAAATCTCGGGTGTACATCATTATAGTTTGACTTCTGCGAAGACTACATCGTGTTCACCACCCACAGTCTAGTTGCCATCTGTCACTGTACACATGCACCCGTTTACCCCTTCCACCCTCTCCCCTTCCACCCTTCCCCGTTGGTAACCAATCTATTCTCTGTATCTGTGTGTTTGTTTTTTGTTGTTTTTATCTTCCACTTATGAGTGAAATCATATGGTGTTTGGCTTTCTCCCTCTGACTTATTTTGCTTAGCATAATGCCCTCAAGCTCCGTCCATACTATGGAAAAAGTATGGAGATTCCTCAAAAAATTAAGAGTAGAACTACCGTATGATCCAGCTATACCACTTCTGGATATTTAGCCAAAGAACATGAAAACACTAATTTGAAAAGATATGTGCACCCCTATGTTCTCTGCAGCATTATTCACAATAGCCAAGACTTGGAAACAACCGAAGTGCCCATAACCAGTACTCTTATTGGCTGTCAAGCCATTTCTTCTAGGGAGGCTGTATTCCATTAACCATCTCCACATTTCTCTGAAGGTCAAGCCTCCTCAGGTGCCACTGACCTTGCTGGTCATTACAATGAGGAAACTCCTTGGATCTAAGAGCCACTCACGGGGTTCTCCGGTTTGGGCCCAACGCACCCATGGCCATTAGCAAACCAAGCTCTGCGAATCCTCTCATCCCGTCAGTGCTACCACCACTGGGAAAGCTGACTCCTCCCTTCCCAGTGCATTCTTGATGGCCATGGTGAGTGGTATGTCCCCTGGGCCTTGCTGTGCAATCTAACACTTGAGTGTGTCTTTTGTTCCCACACAATATACCCACTTCAGCACGCTCACTTCCCTGACCCTTTTGTTCTCTCCAACACTTTCTACAATAATTTAAGCAACATCACTCTGTATGAGCCCTCATTTTCTCCAGGCTTCCAGGAGCCACCCTGGCAGCAAGTTGGAACCATATGCTGGTGTTTGCCAGGTGCTCATCACTGTGTCCTGAGAAAGTGCCCTCAAGCCCAGACAGTCCTCCTTTTTCAGGCTTATGTTCCACCCCCTAATCAATCAACACAAATGCCCAGTCCTACAGGTGCTCCCTTAGCTCGTGTCAGCAAAGCTGGCTAACGTTGCAGCTCATTTGTATCATAGCTCCTCCTCCCTTATCAGGCCCAGTGAGGTGGGGGCAGATCCTGAGGGCCCTGCTGATGCAAAGGAAAGGCCACAGGGGGCAATGCTGGTTTTGTGACCAAGGAACCAGGCAAAGAGAGGGTAACTGAGGATCTGGTTAGTAACATGCATACTCTGTCAAGTATTTTTCAGACAAAAAGAAGCTATGTGTTCTGTTTTGCAGAGGTTGCTATTTTGCAGAAAGACCTCCACAAAATTTTCCAGCACCAGACATCCTGAAGTTTCCTTAACTCATTAGCATCTAAAATTCTCCTCTGGGAGGGTCCAAACAGCCATTTTTACATCATGCAATATATGTAATAACATGGATACATGCTTCATGTGCCTTAAAAGAACACAGTTGTTACAAAGAAACCCTGATCTTCCGCCTTCTGTTGTATAGTCTCCACCGCCACTGAGCTTGGAGAGACACTGCTTTGGGAGTTATCTCTGGTGTTCTCCATTGCTTGAGCAAGCAATAAACCTTTCTTCACCTTCTTCTGCCTTGGCTGTGCTTTCTGGTTCCATAATCACCAAGAGATGAACCCACTGTGTTTGGATACAGTTTTAAGGGTCAACCACATCAGTACGCCCTGACATCTATTCTTATAGAAAACAACCAGCTAAGAGAAGAAGAGGAAGCATTATTATAGATATTGCAAATATTTAAAGGATAATAAAGGGATGTTATAAAAACTGATGCCAATACATTTAACAACTAGAAGAAATAGACAAAGTCCTTGATAAATGCAAGTTACTAAAAAGAAGAAATAGAAAATCTAAATGGCTCTTTATCTTCAGGAAGTTGAATTCATAACCAAAACCTTCACACAAAGAGAACTCCAAACCCAGATAATTTTATTGGTGAATTCTATCAAATGATTGAGGAAGAAATAATATCAAGTCTAAACAAACACTCCTTCAGAAAGTAGAAAAGTTATAAGAATTACATGATCATCTCAAGAAATGTGGAAAAGGCATTTAAACAATTCAATCTAATAGTGAAAAAACTCTCAGCAGACTAAGGATAGGAGGAACATCCTCATTCTGACAAGTGTCATTGTAAAAACCTACAGCTAACATCATACTTAATAGCAAATTAACGAATGCTTTCCCTCTAAGACAGGGGGCAAGGCGAGATCATTCTCTCTGTCCCTCTCTACGCAAGATTTTACTAGCCAGTGAAATACGGCATAAAAAAAGAAACAGAAAAGGCATAAAATTTGGGAAAAAATAACAGTAAAACAGACTCTATTTGCAGATATCATGGTTGCATACACAGAAAACCCTAGGAAATCTACTAAAACCAAAAGTGACTTAACACAGTTGTAGGATACAAGATTAATACAGAAAAAGTGTCTTCCTGTAAACTAGAAACAATTATAAAATGAAATTAAAACAAAAACATCATTTTCATTGGCAAGAAAAAACATAAAATACCTAGGAACAAATTTAAAGAAACTTTGAAAGACTACCATGTTGAAAACTATAAAACATTGCCGAGAGAAATTACAAATGTAACTAAACAGAGAGCTATGCTGTGTTCATAGATGAGAAGACTCAATATTGTTAAGATAACAACAAATTTTTTGGCAGAAGTTAAAAAGTTGATTATAAAATTTATTTTGAAATTAAAATGGCCCACCATAGCCAAAACAATCTTTAAAAGAGGGAACAAAGTTGGCACACATATTATCAGACCCTCAAACTTACCGTAAAGTTAAATCAATGAGGTATTGGTTTAAAGATAGACAAATACATTAATGGAATCAGTAGATACACTTATATTTGATCAATATATTTTCAACAATGTAAAATATATTTTCAACAATGTTACCACGCAATTTAATGAGCAAAGAAAAAGAAAAGTGTTTTAAACAAATGGTGCTGGAATGACTTCATATCTTTATTTCAAAAAGAAAAAAAATTCAATCCTACCCCACATGATACACAAAATTGATTCAAGATGGATCATAGACCCAAACATGTCAAAACTGCAAGGCTTATAGGAGAAACACAGGAGTATCTTTGCAAACTTAGAGTAGGCAAAAATTTCTTAAGCCACAAAAAATATAGCCATCAAAGAAACATTAGTAAAGTAGACTTCATCAAAATTAAGAATTTTAACGACACTATTTATACAATAGGTAAAAATATTGAAGAGATATTTCACAAAGGAAGATAACTGGATTGGCCGCTTAGCACACAAATAGTTGCTCAATAGAGTTAGTCATCAATAAAATGCAATTAAAACCACAATGAGATACCACTACACCCACGAGAATTGCTGATATTAAAGACTGAAAATGCCAAGTGGTGAAGCTGCAGAGCAAATGGTCCTCACATACCATTTGTAAGAGTAAAAATGACAAACCACTTTTGAAAATTATTTGGCAATTTCTTGTAAAATTAAACTATATCTATACTCACAATGAATTGTACAAGGATATTCATAACTGTTGTGTTTGCAATGCTTAAAAACTGAAATAACATAAAATGTTCAGCAGGAAAATGAATACACAAATTGTGGTATATTCGTATATACCACACATATTGCTGGAATACTTCTCAGCAATAAAAAGGAATGAATTACTGAAATACACAGCATGGATGAATCTCTAAACATCACGTTAACCAAAAGAAGCCAGACCCAAAATAATGCATAATGTATGATTTCATTCATATGACATTTTAGAATAGGCAAAACTAATCTACGGTGACAGAAATCAGAAAAATGATTCCTGAGGGCAAGGGTGGGGGGAGATTGACGGGAAAAAGCACAGGGGACCTCCTACGGTGGTGCAAATGTTCTGTATCTTGACTGTTGTTGTTTTAGATGAGTGTATATGTTTGCCAAAATCCATCAAACAGTACACTGACATTTTGTGCATTTCATAGTACATAAACTAAATGTTAATAAAATGAAGAAAAAAGATTATTTTTCCTATGCTGGATCTGGCCCAAAATCTTATTATGTTTATCTAAAATATAAATCTGAAGTATGACAGTGAGAGTGAATATGTAATTTCAACCATAATTTTTGTGTTTATATATAGTTTTAACAAGAGTCACAGTGTCTTAAAAATGTCACAGTCTTGGGGCTGGCCCGGTGGTGTAGTGGTTAAGTTCACACACTCCACTTTAGCAGCCTGGAGCTTATGGGTTCAGATCCCAGGCGCAGAGCGGCACACCGCTCATCAAGCCATGCTGTGGCAGCATCCTACGTGCAAAGAGGAGAAAGATTGGCACAGAAGTTAGCTCAGGGACAATCCTCCTCAAGAAAAAAAAAATCATAGTCTTTAAGAATCTAACAGAAAGAACTCGTAAGATGGGTCCTGAGTCACTTCAGTTTTGGCATCGTTCTCAGGATTCCACTCAGCTCTACAGGCGACAGCTTCCAATTCATAGCTATCTTCTCCCCAGCAAATTGACTTCCTCTCCAGTATTTGACATCTGTATTTTTTAATTACAATGATAATGGTAATAATAGTTGCTGCATTAATGGAACCCGCTGCCTGCTTACCAAATTGCTCTCTCCCACACTCATATCCAACAAATACATCTGTTCTGTTGCCTTATTATTTGCCAAATTAACAGATGATACAACCCTTAAGTTAGTAAAAATGTTGCTCTTAGTTAAGAATGTTGCTTTTCTGTTCCCTGCATGAAAAAAAAAGTGTAGTTTTGTCTAGTGACTCAAGAGCTGTGTTGGGAAAATACAAATAGAGACGTGCTAAAAAGCCATTTGCACTGTCAAACCCTCACATCAGAGAGTGTCAAGCCTTTCATGGTACTGGCCACACGCTGCCCTCTACAGGGGTCTCGGGCCAGTTCTCCTAGAATCATTCCTGCCGCCTTGGGGTCCTGTGTCCATCGCCATATCCATTCTGTAGTTTCCAAGGTCTGTACCTTCTCCTCCCCATTGGGAGTTACTTGCAAGCAGTGGATACAACTTCTAATTCCATTTGAGTTTCTTTTCTAATGCCCTAGGGTCTAGTGACCCACACATGGTCATTCAAAATGAATCACATATAAAAATCTACACTATACTTTCCTTGAATTTATCTAATTTCCTTCACAATACATTTATATTTAAAAATGAAGAGTTTTAAGAAGAAATTTTGCACAACAAATAAGCAAAGAACGAGATTTCACTTAATTTCCAGTTGAAGGACTGAGTCCTGAAATCATCGGAGCTCATCACTAAGTGTCATGCACACCACCAAGCTCTCAAATGTACCTCAATCTGGAAGCCAGAGTCTTAGGTTTTATTAGAGCGGATCTCTACACATCTTGCAGGAGTAACCGAGTAACAAGCATCTATGCTGGCTGACAGCTTGAGAGATGCTTAGGGGAAAAATAAGTAGTATTCTCCATGCATCAATTGAAAGTTTTTCCCACTCTGAATTTTTCTGAAAAGAGAGTTTTTCAGTTTTCTAAAAAAAGATTCATTCACTGTAGGTTTATGAGACTGAATTTATCATTTTTGTACTTGAGAGAATTCAAATCAAGTGTCTCTGATATTTTCCTAAGATTAGGGGAGCTTCGTGACAGCCTTTTGAGATCGCTTGTTTACCACTGACATTCATTTCATTAAATCTTAACAGCACAGCTAGAAAATAAACAAACAAACAAAAATAACATGTTTTATCTTTAATTACCCAGGGGGAAGAAAAGCCAGCCCTGGTGGTCTATGGTTAAGATCTGGCACTCTCACCGCCGTGGCCCGAGCCCTTTTCCTGGTCAGGGAACCACAACACCTGTCTGTCAGTTGTCATCCTGTGGTGGCTGCGTATTGCTGTGATGCCGAAAGCTGTGCCACAGGGATTTCAAATACCAGCAGGGTCACCCATGGTGGAGAGGTTTCAATGGAGCTTCCAGACAAGACAGACTAGGAAGAAGGATCTGGCCACCCACTTCCGAAAAACTGGCCATGAAAACCCTATGAATAGCAGCACAGCATTGTCTGATACAGTGCCAGAAGGTGAGAGGATGGCGCAAACAGATTGGGCAGGGTTCTGCTCTGCGGCTCACAGGGTCGCTAGGAGTTTGAATCCATTTGGTGGCACTAACAAATCCAGGAAAAGTAACAGAGACATACAAAGGAATACTTTATTAATAAAGAATTATTTTACATTATAAATGTATATGTTCTAATTTGTATTTATTTTATATGAGAAAAAAGTAATGACAAACCACTGTAATTATTTTCAAAGCAAAATAATAATTAGTTTTTTGGCATAAACCTGATCTCTCAAGATTATCTTTTCAAATATTATTTACATGTCTTTAAACCAAGCTTTTCTTCAGAATGATTTAGTCATCCAGGTGGGATATGAATTGATGTGGAGTACCTCAGAAGATGCTGGCAAATAAGCTGACGTTCTAAAGGAGTTTCCTAATGAGATTGCTAGCACATAGGAATTTTGGTCATCAGAATTTTTTTTAACTTTTCTTAATTGTGAAATATATCCAGAAGGAGATAGATGTTGGAAAGATAGATAGATGATATAGACAGATAAATAGATAGATGATAGATAGATAGATAGATAGATAGATAGATAGATAGATAGATAGATACATGATAGATACATGATAGATGGATGATAGACAGATAGATAAATAGATGAAATAACAATCATTAATGGAATTTCCTGCCACCACTGCCTAGGTTAAGAAACAAAACATCACCAATGTTAGAAGTTATCCCCAATTCCTACCTCTCCTAGATCACACCCCATTTTCTAGTAACCACTATCCTGACTTCCATTATAATAAATCCCTTGTTTTCCTTGATAGTTTTATCACCACTACATGCATCACTAAGCAATATAGTTTAATTTTGTCTGATTTTGAGACTAGTTTATGAATGAATTCTGACTACATTTTCCTTCATAGCTTGCTACTTGTAGCCAACTTTTTGTTTGTGAGGTTCATCTACATTAATGTGCAGCTGTAGTTTTATTTCCACTATAGCATTCTGTACCATAAACTATGTATCTGGTGTCGATGGATAAACAGGTTGCTTTCAGTTTGGGACTACTATAAACATTCTTATTTTTTTTCTTGGTGCACGTGCACAAAACTTTCTGTAGGATTGGAATTTCTGGGTCACAGATTATGCATATTTTTAGCTTTTCTAGAGAAGGTAAACTCTTTACACTGCCTTGTACCCTCCCTGTGTAAGAGCTCCCTCTGCCGCACATCTTCACCAACACATGGTGGGTCCAGAATTCCCAATTTTTGTGTAACTGGTGGGTGATTTTAATTTGCGTTTCTCTATCATTAATAAAGTTGAGCAATCTTTCCATATGTTTATTAGCCATTGGATTTCCTTTTTTGTGAAGGATTGGCTCAAGCCTCTGCCCATTTTTCTGATATTTTGTCTTTTCATTATCACTTTGCATTGATTTTATTCTAGATATTATTGATCTTGCACATCTGTCTTTATATTTACTCCTGGAAACATTTTAAATGTTATCTTTTTTAAAATGTATTTTCTAACTCTTTCTTGCTGGTTTATAGAAATATATCATGTGCAACAAATTTTCATAGATGGATTTTGTATCCCACTGCTTTGTAAAACTCTCTTATTGATTCCAACATTCTATCTTCAGTTTCTTTTGGATTTTGGTTTATGTACAAAATCATGTTATCTGCAAATGATGATAGTTTTGTACCTTCCTTTCTAATCCTTATACTTGTTTTTTTTTTCACCTTAATGTATGGCCGAGGTTACCAGGGCAACAGCGAACAGAAATAGAAGTGGAGGTGGCAGAATTCCTTGTCTTGCTCCTGATCTCAGGGGGAAAGCTGTTAATGTTTCACCATTAACACACCGAATTTTGCTCTTTTGTTTGTAGATTCTCTTCATCATATTAAGGAATTTCCTTTCTACTTCTAGTTTGCTAAGCGTTTTCATCACAAATGAATGTTAGTTTTACTAAATGCTTTTTGTATCTAGTAAAATGATCACGTGGTTTACTCCCTTTATCTGTTCCTATGGAAACTGCATTAATTGTTTACACAATATCAAACCCACTTTGCGTTCCTGGAATAACTCCACTTCATGAGGGCATATGATCTTTTTTTCAGTCAGTGCTGGATCCAGTTCTTCACTTTCTGTTCAAGTTCTTTGTATCTCTATTCCTAAATGATATTGAATTCTAATACTCCTTTTTCATTCTTATTTGTCAAGTTTTGGTATCAAGGTTTTGCAGGCTAATAAAAAAGAGAGTATTTCCTCTTTTCTATGCTCTGGAAGAGATTATGTAAGATTAAAATAATTTCTTCCTTGAATGCTTGGTAGCATTCTTGACTCCATCAGGGATGGGGTAAAATTATTCCAAGTATGTGGGCTTTTTCTAGCATTCAGCAGATTTCTTGCACCCTCATTAATTCATTTAAAATGGCAGTTTAAAAATATTTTCTATTGAGCATTTTTTGATGTTATGTAGCAGGAATTCTTCATAATATTTACTGTGGCATATTGCCAACAACAAAAATCTCTAAAATTAGTTTAAAATATGTTTTGGATAATTGTAGGACCTCTAACTGGAATACCAATGGGTAGTTGGAGGCTGTTGGATGACACAGAATAGGCCCTCACTGATTTATAAGTCATTCTTGTGGAGGAACTAGTTGAAGTCATAGAGTTTCTCTGTGTTTCAGAGAAAAGCAGAAGGTGGTTATTAACTGTCTTCATAGGTGAGGAGTTAGCTGGGGATCAAATGAGGAGTTTGGAGAAGGACTGAGGAGAGATGTTCAAAGACAGCCATAGCCATGTAACATGACATTACATTCACCCTGCACCTAAAGGAAAAAATAGTATTCACATATACTTACATAGGGCTCACTATCATGTAGACAATGTTCTAAGTTCTTTACACATGTAAAGTCCATTTAATGCTCACAACCCTGTAAGACAGGATTAGAAAGGTGAGTTAGGCTGGTTAGGTATCAGAACTGAGATTTCAACCGGCAAGTCTAGCCCCAGATGCCATGCCATTCACCCCTGCTCTTCCTGCTTCTAAGTGTTTTAGTGAACAATCTTTTATAAGAATTATGTGCAGAAAACTATAACTTTCCTGAATGAACTTTTGATTTCATGTCAATATGAAACATATTTTTTTTGTTTTGATAAAAGACCATCCATCAACAGAGTGCAAGATGAAGCCCACACTCGGAGTCAAAAATGACCCTGCACTGGACTGAGACCATGGCACCTCCAGGCTTTCTTCCCTCATCTGTAGAAAAGGAAAGGAGGCCCAAGCACTTGGAGTTTCAGCACTATCAACAGAACTCAATTCAGAACCAGGACCCTTGGTAGAAGCTCAGCCTTCCCCAGGAAGTAAACACAACCATCCTTTGATTCTACCATCAAAGCATGTTTAAAATCTGACCATTTCTCACCACTTCAATGCTACCATGTTGGTCTGAGCCACCATCATCTTGCCCCTGAATTACTGCAATTGCCTCCTAACTGGTCTTCTTGATTCTGCCCATGTCTCCTCATTCAGTCTGTCATCAGTACAAACAACAGAGTGTTCTGATCCTTTTAAAATATAAGTCAACCTTATCACTTCTCTGCTCAAAATTTTCCAAGGCTCCACATTTCACTCAGAACAAAAGCTAAGGTCTTCACAATGGCCCTCAAGGGCTGCTGCTCCCCTGTTATCTACCTGGCCATTTCTCTGACCACACTCCGCCTTGCCTACTCTGCTCCAGTACCAATGTTCCTCTTTGCTGTTCCTCCAACAAACCAGGCACACTTTACTTTAGGGTGTTTGCAAGAACTATTTTCCCCACCAGGAATGCTCCTTCCCCAAGATGCCCTCAGGAATAACTCTTTGACCTCATGTGTTTGCTCAGATATCTCCTCAATAAGGCCTTCCCTGAGCACCATTTCAATCTGCAGTTGACCCCCTCGACTATGCCCCTCAGCACTCCTGATTGCCTCTCCTGCTTTGTACTTTCTTTTTTCTAGGATTCTAATCACCTTGACTATACCATACAATATACAGAATAAATGTTGGTTGTTGATGGCCTGTCTCTTACGAGAAAGTAACCATCTCCTCAAGCACAAGAATCTTCTATTTGTCCCGGGTACCTGGATTAGTGCCCCACCAGTGGTAGACACTCAATAAATATTTGTTGACAAACTGAATTACTGAATAAAGTAGCTGATATAGAATTTTTTTCCCCATCATTTCATATTCCTTATGGAGACTACACTCTTCTTTCTGAATTTTAATAATCAAGGACAATGTTTTAACTCCTCTTTTGACTTTCACTGTTAAGGAATTTGTAATCATGATGCTTTAACTTGAATACAGATAAATGAGTCACATGGTTTCAGGTGGAAACTATTTAAGAAAATAGCAAGGCAATATTTGAGAAGAATTTAGACATTAGATATTAACTATGATGGAACTTGGGAAGGAAATGTTTGCAAAGAGTAAAATGTTGTTCATGGAGTTACATTGTTTCCTTGTTAAAGTAGCAGATTAATTGGTCTGAGATCCATTAAAACAATGCAAGTCTTTTGAAACACGTTTTTCTTTTCTTTTTTATTTTGTGAGGAGATCAGACCTGTGCTAACATCTGCCAATCCTCCTCTTTTTGCTGAGGAAGACGGGCCCTGGGCTAACATCCGTGCCCATCTTCCTCCACTTTATATGGGACGCCACCACAGCATGACTTGCCAAGCAATGCGACGGTGCGCGCCCAGGATCTGAACCGGCGAACCCGGGGCCGCCGAAGAGGAGTGCACGCACTTAACCACCTGCACCACCGGGCCGGCCCCTGAAATATGTTTTTCTAAGGAGCAATACTTTTCTGTTAAAGTGACTTTTGTCAGAGTGACCAGCTAATTCATCTGTTAAAATGAGGGGTGGCTTTGGCTCCGTTCCATATGAAAGGATGGCTCAATACAACCACCAACTCTACACTCGTATGATGCCTGATTTCAAATCTTCCCTTGTGATGAAATAAAATCATAGAATTTTTATATCTTGGAGATATCCTCTAAGTTTAAACTGTTCAAACCTATCATTTTGTAGAGAGGAATCTAGAGCACTTATGTGAGTACCCACCGTCATTCAGCTAATTAACAGCAGAACTCTGACTCATTTTAAATATTCTCTGCCACAAAACCCTTGGCAAAATAATCCTAATCATTTTCTCACTTTTTTATATGATGAAAGTTCTTGTATCTTATTTGGATGTTAACTTAAATCTAAATTCAGTATTTTTATTTTCCTTCTTCTAAAAACAGGCTTCTATTTTTGAGGATCTTGCTTTACATAACTACCTATTTAATTTAACATATGAGAGAATCACAAATAAGAACAGTTAATTAATTGGCACACATTTTCCCTAGGCTTCCAAAATACTTTGACGTTCTTGCTGATGTCTGTGTCATGGGGCCAGTTCTTCTAAGGGCATGAATGCTGATAATTCAAAGAAGTGGAGCACCAGATAAGAACTTGACTTCTACTGAAATTCTTGTTTACTCACATTGTTTTTCTCTTGGGCCTGATTAACTTCTTTAAGGACCAAGTCTGTTAAAATTAGTATGTTAACAGCAAAAACCTCCTAAATCTACAACCACTAATCCTGTTCCCTGGGTTTTGAGTTTTCTCTTGATTCTGTAAAATAAATGAAATAAGATAGTTGAAATTTATTACATTTTGATCCTTTGGTTAAAATAGCTCAGCAATTATAAAATAGAGTGAAAATTTGTACGCTTTAATTTTTTCTTCTTTTCTTTGTTCTCTCCTTTTGCCTTCACCTGCCTGTTGATGCAAATAATCCACAATCAATCTATAAATCAAAATCAGGGTGAGTTTATTATGAGCCAACCCTGAGGACCGTATAGTCCAAGAGAGTGCCTTCGTTAGGATGGAAGCACTCCAAAGAGGCAGGGTGCACAGAGTGGTTACATATCGTCTTGGGACAAAGAGCATACAACACATATGACAGGTATGTCTCTTTTACAACAGTCCTGGGATTGCTTTGCTGGCACAGCAGGTCAGTAATTAATCCTCAGTTCCCAGGAAGAGATGCTTATCCTTAAGGAAATACTGATATGGGGGAAGCTACATCCCTATCTTTAAGGGCATCATTCTTGTCTTTGAGACATTGTAAATGTTTAAAGCAGATGTACAATGCATGCTCAACAGGCCACGTCAGTCCTTTTTGGAAAAACAAGGGCAGGCTGAATTAGTTTTAAACCAAAGGGCTCCTCATATACTCCAATATATCCTAGTGCTTGTCATTTACTCATCACGCCTTAATGTCAGAATTTCTTTTTGGTGAATATATTTTCATCACAGGTGTAACTTGTGTTTTCCAAGACTAGAGATCTACGTGATGCTCATTCTGACATCTGGTTTCCAGTGCCTTGTAAACAGAAACTTTGTTTTTATTTTCATTACCTCTCTCAGTACAGGGATGCAAAAAAGATATTTTACGCATATTTTGGATACTATGTATATCATAATGTTTATCATAAATAAACGCCAGCATGAGTTTGATGGATAACCCGTAAACACATTTGAGATGTCCAGGGTGAGTGTGGGGGAAGCAATGGAGGTGTGGGGAGTTTACAAACAGATAAGGGGGCTCATGGTGATCTAACGAAAATAAATTCATGAAAAAATAATTAAATGGCAAATCAGTTGAAAATAAACATGGAGAAGAAGCTATATAACCTGGTAATCATTAAAAATTTCAATAGCACAGTGAGTCAAGAAGTCAGTTGCAAATGGTCTTTAAGGAAGCTCAGTGTCACTTTAACAGGCAGGCACTTGCTCTCTGCTCATTGCACTCATTAAACCACCAAAACAAAGCAAATAAAGTAGAGTCCAATGAAAGACTCCCCTGAACGGCTGTAATTTTCAGCGTTGTGAGACCAGAAGGGTAACTTGAGAAACTGGGAACAAAGAATGCTTCCTGCCCGGTTGATGGGTCTAACACCTCTGTAGTCCTCTGATAAATTCCCATCCCAAATAGGAGATGGCAACAGAATCCTGCTCCTCAACCCAAACATAGAGGGATTCAAAAGGAGAGATTTTTTTTTCTTCCCTTAAAGATATGACACTTCTGATATTTTCCAGCAACTTGTGTGGTTGGAGATATTTGTCAAATAGTTGGATGAAAGCAGCTCTTTATGCAGCTTGAGATATGAGGATGAGGGTTATTTTGGGAAACCTATGGGCAATTTATTAGCATGTTCAGGATAAAACCTGTACTTTGGGATGTGTGGGGTCTTAATAAATGGTAGCAGTTTATTTATGTTTTAAACAAAGTGCTGATATAGCAAAGGCAAAGAAAAATACCTGTCAAAAAGAGAAACTATATTTTTTTACATCAGCTGCTGGTTTTTAAAACTCAGTTCATGTAGTCTATTTAACAAAATGCAGGCTATAGAAAGACAGAGAATGTTTACTCTGTACGTGCAATTACTTTCTCCCTGTAACATTTGTACCCTGGGGAGATGCTGTCAGGCTCACCGACTGAAGGAACTCTCCCTCAGCCAAGAAAACTGGAATTTTGATGAGTATCTTTCAAATGCTGCTAAATTGTTTATAGCTCTTGAGATGTAAATAGCTTACATCTCAGAGACATGGCATCACCTTCTGACAAAAACTATGTAGTGAGATTCATTTTCTATTTCATTTTATTTCTTAGTTTTATGTGTATTCGGTCATGAAAAAAAGAATCAGGTCCATATTTCCCTTTTTATTATGAAAAATTTGATATATGCATGAAAGTAGAGAGAAAATATGATTAACTAAGACCCAGCTTCAACAATCTTCATCTCCCAGGCACCTCTGTTCCACACACCCCTGCTCAGTGTGCAGTTGTGTGGATGAGCGTATTTCATTGCACCAGTTGACTCAACGGACTGTTGGGCCATTACCTGTCTTTTGCTAGAAGACGGTAAACGGTGCTCCAGTGAATAGTTTTGCACATATGACTTTTCACGTTTCTGTGGGATGATGCCTAGACTTGAGATTTCTTTGTCAAGGGTACTAGAGATTGTAATTGTACTAGCTGTGGTTGATTATTTGCAAACATGACCTCGACTGGTCTCCTGTCTGTGTTTACACACCCTTGCTGTGGCTTCGCAACTCCTCCCATCAACACATGGAGTCTGCTCCCCCAGTGGTTGAGCCAGGGCTGGCCTTGTGACTTAACTGATCATGCGCAATTCTGACCTCAGGACTCAGAAGGCCTTGCACACTCTGCTCACACTTTCTGGAGCATTGCCTCCACCAGGTGAACAGGCTCAGGCAGGGCTGCTAAGAGGCCACCTAGAACAGACCAAGTCAGCTTGCTTCCTCAGCCCCTGCCCCAGATATGTGAGATGGCCCAGTCGCGGTCAGCAAAGCTGATCCTCAGCTGACGACAGACGTGTGAGAGCTTGACCAAGATTACAAGAATGGCTCAGAGGAGTGTAGCCTAAATTTCCAACCCACAGAATTGTAAACTGAATAAATGGTGTTGTTTCAAGCTGGAAGTTTTGGAGAAGTTTGTTACCCAGCAATAATTAACTTACACGCTACATAACTGCCAAATTCTCCTCCATTGGTATTTTACCATTTTGTAATCCCAACAGCAACATATGAGAGCATCTCTGCTAAGGAGCATGTTGTTGAAATTTTGGGTTTTTCCCAGCTAAAAGGTACAAACAATATATCAGTAATGTTTACTATGAATGAGGTGAGTGTCTTTTCAGATGATTAAGCATACTCGTATTTGTCACTTCATCAAAACTTGTGCTTTCCTGTACACCATCAGCATGTTTATAGAGCCCTTGGGCACATCCAACAAAGGAAGGGAGATATTTAAAATTCTGATTTCAGGTAAGCTTCCCAAAATTTTGACCTATTTATTAAATTCTTTATATCCTCGCCCTCTTAATGAATTGCTTTTGTAAGAGCTAATGGACACTATTAGTTTCACAAAAACTCTTTGCTCTAATTTAAGATCTGACTAGCCTATTCATGAACAATATGAATGAGATTAATTGAAATGGTTGACTCTCCACAAGTACTCTGAAAAGCAGCTTTATAGGACAAATTACAAACCTCCTGCTCAAATTTAATGTAGTATGCATATCACACATGTGGTATGCAATTAATGGTTATGTTTAACCAAAGGTAATGTTAGAAATCCATCTTACTCTAAAGGTCAGAGTAAACCAAATTAAAAGCCAAATTCCTTCCCTTTCTAAGTTAACTTACCAAGTTATCCAGGAAAGACATGGCATGGAAATGATGTACACAAGGAAGTAGAGTTTATCATGCTCATGTCTTCCTTTACCAAGAACTGATGGCCAAAAGGAGGATGGACCACGAGCAAATCCATGAGTTGGAGATCTGGGTCATCTGCTCAAGGGAAGTCTGGCACCTGTATATTCCCAAACCCCTCTGTGCGCTCCTCCATCTGATCTCTTATCCCAGAAGTGGGCACCATCTGTTTATCCACCTGTAGGTTCCCACACCTCTACACCCTCCTCCCTCTGATCTCTTATCCCAGCAGGTGGGCACCATCTGTTTTTCCACCCGTATGTTCCCACACCTCTTCGCCCTCCTCCATCTGAGCTCTTACCCCAGCAGGTGGGCACCATCTGTTTATCTGCCTGTATGTTCCCACACCTCTGTGCCCTCCTCCATCTGATCTGATAAGAGATCAGATCCCAGAAGGTGGAAAACATCTGTTTATCCACCTGTACGTTCCCACACCTCTGCACCCCTCTCCATCTGATCTCTTATCCCAGCAGGTGGGAACTATCTGTTTATCCACCTGTACATTCCCACACCTCTGTGCCCTCCTCCATCTGATCTCTTATCACAGAAGGTGAGCACCATCTGTTTATCCACCTGTCACCTTCAGAGCAGCTGGACAGGCACTGCTGTATTCATCTAAACATGTCCAGCTCCTAGTCCAGTACCCGAAACATGATAGATGTCCAATAATATTTGTCAAGCTCAAGTAAACTGAAGGTAATTGTTAGCATAATTAAAATTATCCATCTTAATAGTAGTTATTAATACATAAATATAGTCACATAACTTTCAGATCTTGCTATAAAAACAAGACTCCCAATTTAAACATACTTACATTTTAAAGACATTCCTATACATGTGTCATTTACACAGTAATGCTAAGGAAGGCAGGTCCGCTTAACACAATGTAAGGAAGACCCTAATCAATTCTTTTGTAATTGCTGTTTCACACTGAAAACACTCTTATTGACATCATATAAGAAAAGGAGAAGGAGTATGCAGGGAGGAAAATGGATTCTTCCTGCGGGACTAATACTGTACTTCACCATAGTGGCTTTATGAACACAAGGGTGTGGCACATTTTCTAAACCACTTTCTCAGGATCACTCTTTCTCAGCCCATTACTAAGTGGGGAGAGGGCATGATACATTTCTCAGTCCATGAATTTATATATGCTGTTCCACATCCTTGTTGTTAATTGCTCTTTGGTGCTTTCCTGTTGTACAAAAGGAACTCAAAGTTACTAACAACTTAGTTCCAACAACAGTGGCACATTGAAACCCAGGAAGATGTGGCTCTTGCCCAGTGGAGTGAAGTGGGGTCCAGAGCAGCTGGTCTAATTCCTCGCTCCTCCACTCACACTCGTGTGGTCTCTTGGGCTCACTACCTAACTCTGTTTCCTCGTCTAGAAAAACTGAAAATTGTAATAAAAATGGGAATTGTAAGATGCCATATAGGAAACTGCCCAGCGCACACCTGGTGAAAACTGGGTGTCAGTGACCGTGGGTGACTTCCCAGTCCTCTCTGAAATGACTGCTCTATTAGCCCGGGGATTCAGGATGAAGGACACTAAAGGCACTGGAAGACCCCCTGCTCTGAACCTGGTGGGTTGCTTCACCTCCTTGAGCCTCTGTTTCCGCATCAGTAAGATGGGGATACGGAGAGAAGTGAAGGAGCCCAGCGCAGGGAGAAGTAAAGGCGCCCGGCACAGGGTAAGTGCTCAGGAAACATTGCGTTAATTTCCTTCCTTTATTTAGAATTAGTGTATTCAAAATTTATAACTGACAATATTAGTTTGATACGACACTTGAAAACTAAAAATTAACCTACTACAGTCGTGTGTCGCTTAACGACACGGACACGTTCTGAGAACCCTGTTGTTAGGGGGTGTCGTTGTTGTGTGAACATCATAGAGTGTACTCACACACCCCTGGAGGTACAGCCTACTACACACCTGGGCTCTACGGCACTACGGGACCACCGTGGTACATGCAGTCTGTTGTTGACTGGAACGACATTATGCGGCACACGGCTGTAGATGATTTTCCTTGAACTACCATCACTGACTGACAAAATAAGAAAAAATAGCTTATAGCAGGAGTTCTGGTCCCCTGAATTTTGATAATGCTTCATGATATATTGACAGGATTTCACCCACTGCATTTTTTTTTAAATTGTAAATTTAAAATAATTGTAAATTATTTCACAGTCCAGAAAATGCTCTCATGGTACAATAACCTCAGGGTTTAGCATCCACTTTTAAAATTCCACTTATGCTAACCCTGTTCTTTTTTGCCAGAATCATGATGAGTTAATCAGGGAAGAAAGGGAAGGAATAAGCCTGCAGCTCCACAGGGAGAGGACAGAGAGCACCTGCCCTGAAACCTGGCCTGATCTGAGAAACAAAATCCTGGGCTATCTTGTCTTTAGCCATGGCCACTATTGCCAGTCAGTATGACACAACAGGAAACGAGTGCTGGAGTGAAACAGAAATCTCCCTTTTATGGTCAGGGCATAAACAGTGAGGAAATGACTGTGCATTCAGAGAAAGAAATGACCTCATTCAGGACAAAAGACGGGACTGAACACAGAGGAGCTGATGATTACTCAGGGTTCGTTCTAAACAAAAACCACTTCATTTCATCAGGGACTGTCAAATTCTGGCCCAGTGACCCTCTCAGGCATCCCCAGGGTCAGGGGAGAGGCGGCAGTTGGAGAGCGGTGGGAAGGTGCACCTTAGATATGGGAAGCACGCTTTCTTATCAAAGGCTCCAAGACCAAAAGATGAGCAACTGTGAGAAGTGGTTTAGCCACCGTGAAGTTGGATAACAATGGCAACAAATACAACAATTTTAAAGATATACACAGTTCATTATGTGTGTGGTTTATTTAATTTGCTCAAGTCCAAGTCACATTTTCCCTCTCCTGTCTCTCACAAATGCGTCAAATCCAGTCTTTGCATGTCTGAAGACTCAAGTGAAAATGAGGTAAGCTGGTGGTTTCCATTATAACTTGTTTGAAATTGAAATCTGTAGGTTTTTTCAGGAGTGGCTAGTCCTGAGTTATCAAAATTTACTAAGGCAAAGTTTTATGCACATTATCAACCAAAGCCTGATGTCAAAATCTACACTGTTGTGGGACCACTTGCCATTGGTCTTCTCGTTAACCACCCCACCTTCCCCTGAATTTCCTGACCTGTGGTTCCTAGCAGTTAATTGATGCTGTTGTTGACCTTCCTCCGTCTGCTTCTCACAGAACTCAAACTCTGCTCTAGCCTTCAATCCTCCCCCGGGGGCCTACGTTAGTCAGGGTTCTCCAGAGAAACAGAACCAATAGGATATGTCTACAGAGAGAGAGATTTACTTCAAGGAATTGGCTTATGCCTCTGTGAGGGTTGGCAAGCTTGAAACTATAGGGCAAGCAGGCAGGCTGGAAATTCAGGTAAGAGTCGATGTAGCCTTGGGTGTGAAATTGGATAGCAGGCCAGCAGGCTGGGAACTCAGGCAGGATTTCTCTGTGCAGCCTTGAGGCAGAATTCCTTCTTTGGGAAACCTCAGTCTTTGCTCTCAGGGCCTTTAAATGATTGGATAAGGCCCACCCACATGTCTCAGGGCAATCTGTTTTACAGAAGTCTGCTGATGGTAAATGTTTAATCACACATAAAAGCTATCTTCACAACAACATTGAGACTGATGTTTGATCAAACAACTGGGCACCATGGCCTCCCAAGTTTACACAAAATTACCATCACATCTGCCCACATGGCTCAAGGAAGCTGATCTCATCACCAGCTCAGGGCTGGATCCTGACTATTCCAACCTATTGTAGTTATCCTAACCATGTTTTCAGTAGTTGCCTCAGAAGCCAGGTGTAAGCCAAACAGAGCGTGGAACTCCCCTGTTGACCCTGTTAGTTCGGGAATAGTTATACAAGGGAGCACGTTGCCCAACTGGGCTGAGGGGGTGACTCATTCCATGGTTAGTGGGGTTTTCTCTTTCTCATGCTCGGTGTGAAAAAAGGGACATTTTGCCTCAGTCCCTGCTGACAGACATCCTAAAACCTCACAGGAAGTCAGGCTGATAATAAAGCTCATTCCTAGAGACTCCTAAGAGATGGAGCCAATATTTTATTTGACCCATGCATGTAACCCACCCTCCTTCAGACTTTCTGTTATATGAGATAATAAATGTCTGCACTGTTTAAGCTACTTTGAGTTGATCTCTCACATGCAGTCAAAAGCAACCCGACAAATAGACGGAAGGACTAATACCTTTTCTAGTTCCAGGGAGGGCCTCTAGGGCGTAAGCCAATAATTACGTCCAGACCCCAGCCACCGTGGGAAGGTCAAGCATGTGACCAGGTCTGGCCAATCATGGCTAAAGAGATTCAAATCTGAATCTTGAAATTTTGGGATGTGGACTTTTTTTTCGGGGTGGGGGGTAACACTGGTTTATAACATTATATAAATTTCAGGTGTACATCATTATATTTCAATTTCTGTGTAGATTACATCATGTTCACCACCCAAAGACTAATTACCATCCATCACCCCACACATGCGCCTAATCACCCCTTTCACCCTCCTCACTCCCCCCTTCCCCTCTGGTAACCACCAATCCAATCTCTGTCTCTATGTGATTGTTTGCTGTTGTTTTTATCTTCTACTTATGAGTGAGATCATATGATATTAGACGTTCTCCCTCTGACTCATTTCACTTAGCATAATACCCTCAAAGTCCATCCATGTTGTCACAAACCACCAGATTTCATCATTTTGTATGGCTGAGTAGTATTCCATTGTGTATATATACCACATCTTCTTTATCCATTCGTCCCTTGATGGGCGCTTAGGTTGCTTCTAAGTCTTGGCTATTGTGAATAATGCTGCAGTGAACATAGGGGTGCATTTATCTTTACACATTCATGTTTTCATGTTCTTTGGATAAATACCCAGCAGTGGAATAGCTGGATCAGATGGTAGTTTTATCCTTAATTTTTTAGGTATCTCCATACTGTTTTCCATAGTGGCTTCACCAGTTTGCATTCCCACCAGCAGTGTATGAGAGTTTCCTTCTCTTCACATCCTTTCCAACACTTGTTATTTCCTGTCTTGTTAATTATAGCCATTCTGACAGGCATAAGGTGATATCTCATTGCGGTTTTGATTTGCATTTCCCTGATAGTTAATGATGTTGAACATCTTTTCATGCGCCTGTTGGCCATCTGTATATCTTCTTTGGAGAAATGTCTGTTCAGATCTTTTGCCCAATTTTTAATTGGGTTGTTAATTTTTTTGTTGTTGAGATGTACGAATTTTTTATATATTTTGGATATTAACCCCTTATCAGACATACGTTGTTAGTTTGTTTTCTCCCAATTGCCAGGTTGTCTTCATTTTGTTGATGGTTTCCTTTGTTGTGCAGAACCTTTTTTGTTTGATGTAGTCCCATTTGTTTATTTTTTCTATTGTTTCCCCTGGCTGGCCAGACATGGTACCTGAAAATATGCTGTTAAGATGGATGTCAAAGAGCTTACTGCCTATGTTTTCTTCTAGAAGTTTCATGGTTTCAGAGCTTACATTCAAGTCTTCAATCCATTTTGAGTTAATTTTTGTGTATGGTGTAAGATGATGGCCTACTTTCATTATTTTGCATGTGGCTGTCCAGTTTTCCCAATATCATTTGTTGAAGAGATTTTTCTTTCTCCATTGTATGTTCTTGGCTCCCTTGTGGAAAATTAGCTGTCCATAGATGTTTGGGTTTATTTCTGGGCTCTCAATTCTGTTCCATTGATCTGTGTGTCTGTTTTTGTGCCAGTACCATGCTGTTTTGGTTACTATAGCTTTGTAGTATATTTTGAAATCAGGGAGTGTGATACCTCCAGCTTTGTTCTTTTTTCTCCGGATTCCTCTGGCTATTTGGGGTCTTTGTTGTTCCATATAAATTTTAGGATTCTTCGTTCTATTTCTGTGAAAAATATGATTGCATTGAATCTATAGATGGCTTTAGGAAGTATGGACATCTTAACTATGTCAATTCTTCCAATCCAAGAGCATGGAATATCTTTCCATTTCTTTGTGTCTTCTTCAATTTCTTTCAACAATGTTTTATAGTTTTCAGTGTACAGATCTTTGACCTCTTGGGTTAAGTTTATTCCTAGGTATTTTATTCTTTTTGTTGCAATTGTAAATGGGATTGTATTCTTAATTTCTCTTTCTGCTACTTCGTTGTTAGTGTATAGAAATGCAACTGATTTTTGCATGTTTATTTTGTAGCCCGCAACTTTACCATATTAATTTATTATTTCTAAAAGCTTTTTGGTAGATTCTTTAGGGTTTTCTATATATAAAATCATGTCATCTGCAAATAGTGATAGTTTCGCTTCTTCCTTTCCAATTTGGATCCCTTTTATTTCTTTTTCTTGCCTGATTGCTCTGGCTAGGACTTCCAGTACTATGTTAAATAGGAGTGGTGAAAGTGGGCATCCTTGTCTAGTTCCTGTTCTTAGAGGGATGGCTTTCAGTTTTTCTCCATTGAGAATGATATTGGCTGTGAGTTTGTCATATAATGCCTTTATTATGTTGAGGTACTTTCCTTCTATATGCATTTCATTCAGAGTTTTTATCATAAATAGATGCTGTATCTTGTCAAATGCTTTGTCTGCATCTATTGAGATGATCATGTGATTTTTATTCTTCATTTTGTTAATGTGGTGTATCACGATTGATTTGTGGATGTTGAACCATCCCTTCATCCCTGGAATAAATTCCACTTGATCATGGTGTATAATCTTTTTAATGTATTGTTGTATTTGATTTGCTAGTATTTTGTTGAGGATTTTTACATCGATGTTCATCAGTGATATTGGCCTGCAACTTTCTTTTTTTTGTGTTATCCTTGTCTCGTTTTGGTATCAGGGTAATGTTGGCTTCGTAGAATGAGTTAGGATGCTTCCCCTTCTCTTCAATTTTTTGGAAGAGTTTGAGAAGGATAGTTATTAAATCTTCTTTGAATGTTTGGTAGACTTCTCCAGAGAAGCCGTCTGGTCCAGGACTTTTATTTTGAGGGAGGTTTTTTTTTTTTTTTTTTTTTTTTTGTGAGGAGATCAGCCTTGAGCTAACATCCGCCAATCCTCCTCTTTTTTTGCTGAGGAAGACGGCCCTGGGCTAACATCTGTGCCTATCTTCCTCCACTTTATATGGGACGCCGCCACAGCATGGCTTACCAAGCAGTGCGTCGGTGCGCGCCGGGATCCGAACCAGCGAACCCCGGGCCGCCGCAGCGGAGCGCGCGCACTTAACCGCTTGCGCCACCGGGCCGGCCCCTTGAGGGAGGTTTTTGATTACTGTTTCGATCTCCTTATTGGTGATTGGTCTATTCAGATTCTCTATTTCTTCTTGATTCAGTTTTGGAAGGTTGTTAAGAGAGGTTTGGGGATTCGATCGGAGATGTAAAAGAAACTTTCCACTCCAAACAAATGGACTGAAGGTATATTTTATTATATAGAGGATAGTAAATGCGATAGTCCACAAACAGATGTGAATAGGTCAAATAATAAGAGGGAAAAAACACTAGCTGACTGGAAAGGGAAAACATCCACATTGGCTGAGATAGCAGCAGATTCGAATAGGTCATATAATGAGAGGGAAAAACATCAGATGGATTGGAAAGGGAAACGCCGGATCGACTGAAGGGAAAGGACACAAATCAACCAGAAAGAGAAACACCAGGTTGACCGAAAAGAGAACACATCAGATCAATTACTTCACAATAAATCAATTACTCACAACATCCACGCCCCCCTGCCAGGAGAGTCCTGTCAATCGACACGGCTGGGCAGGAATCACACGTCCTGGGCAAAGCGCCCCTTCCACAGGTGAAACTCTCACCAGGCCTCGGTTTTCAGCAATTTATATAAGCAGTTACAGAGATTACAGAGCAAGCATTTAGTGTTCCCATGCACAAATGGTTATCAGTGGCATATGTGCACTGAGCCCCCTGGCTATCGTCCCATCCCGGTAGTTGTGTACGTGCATTGTTTACCCTGCTTATCATCCCAGCCCGGCACAGATGGCCAGTCTGTCCCAGGCTGCGGCCCCCAAAGGGCCTTGAAATTTTTACACATTGCAACTCTCTCCATGGGAGAAGGGCCAGTTCCCACCACGCAGAAAGCAGCTTTTATATTTCTTTTTGTGCTGGTGGCTGTAGCTCAATGGAGCAGCCAAACATGGTTGTACTCATGTCAAGACAAAGGTTGTAGGAGTCCAAGAATTTATCCATTTCTTTTAGATTATCCAATTTGTTGGTGTATAGCTTTTTATAGTATTCTCTTATGATATTTTGTATATCTGATGTGTCTATTGTAATTTCTCCTCTTCCATTTTGGATTTTATTTATTTGAGACTTCTCTCTTTTTCTTGATGAGTATAGCCGAAGGTTTGTCAATTTTGTTTATCTTTTCAAAGAACCAGCTCTTAGTTTCATTCATTTTTTCTATTTTATTTTAGTCTCTATTTCATTTATTTCTGCTCTAATTTTTATTATTTCCTTCCTTCTACTGATTTTGGGCTTTGTTTTTTCCTCTTTTTACCGTTCCTTTAGGTGCACTGTTAGATCGTTTATTTGATATTTTTCTTATTTGTTGAGGTAGGCCTGTATTGCTATAAAGTTCCCTCTTAGAACTACTTTTGCTGTATCCCATAAATTTTGGCATGTCAAGCTGGATGAAAGACCAGAGGAAATCACCCAAGCTGAACAGATAAAAGAAAAAAGAATTAAAAAGAACAAGGACAGTCTAAGGGACCTCTGGGACAACATCAAGCTCACTAACATCCATATTATAGGTGTACCAGAAGGAGAAGAGAGAGACAAAGAGGCAGAGAAGCTGTTTGAAGATATAATAGCTGAAAACTTTCCTAACTTAAGGAAGGAAACAGACATCCAGGTACAGGAAGCACAGAGAGCACCAAACGAGATAAACCCAAAGAGGCCCACACCAAGACACATTAAATTAAAATGTCAAAAATTAAAGATAAAGAGATAATCCTAAAAGCTGGAAGAGAAAGGCAACAAGTTATATACAAAGGAAACCCCATAAGGCTATCAGCTGACTTCTCAGAAGAAACCTTATAGGCTAGAAGGGAGGGGCATAATATATTTAAAGTGCTGAAAGGAAAAAATCTACAGCAAAGAATACTCTACCCAGCAAAGTTATCATTCAGAATGGAAGGAGAGATAAAGAGTTTCCCAGGGGCCGGCCCCATGGCTTAGCGGTTGAGTGCACGCACTCCACTACTGGCGGCCTGGGTTCGGATCCCGGCGCACACCATTGCATCGCTTGTCTGGCCATGCTGAGGTGGTGTCCCACATACAGCAACTAGAAGGATGTACAACTATGACATTCGACTATCCACTGGGGCTTTGGGGGGGAAAAGGAGGAGGATTGGCAATAGATGTTAGCTCAGGGCCGGTCTTCCTCAACAAAAAGAGGAGGATTGGCATGGATGTTAGCTCAGGGCTGATCTTCCTCACAAAAAAAAAGAGTTTCCCAGAGAAGCAAAAACTAAAGGAGTTTATCACCAAGAAACCAGCCTTATAAGAAATGCTAAAGGGACTTATTTAAGTGGGAAAGAGAAGACCACAAATAGGAATAAGAAAATTATCAACAAAAAGGCAATAAAATCACTGGTAAAGGTAAATATACAGTAAAGGTAGCAGATCAACAACCTATGAAGATAATATGAAGGTCAAAAGACAAAAGTACTAAAATTATCTATTTCCATGATAAGGAGGTAGTGGATACACACAAACAAAGAAAGAGGCTAGATATGATATCAAAAACATAAAATGTGGGAGAAAGAGAGTAAAAGAGTAGAGCTTTTAGCAAGAGGTCATACTAAAAAGAACATCAATTTAATATAGATTGCTATATATGTAGGTTATTATATGTGAACCTCATGGTAATCACAAACCAGAAATCTATAATAAATACACAAAAAATTAAGAGAAAGGAACCAAACACAATACTAAAGAAAGCCATCAAACCACAAGGGAAGAGAGCAAGAGAAGAAGAAAGGAACAGAGAAGAACTACCAAAACACCCAGAAAAAAAGTAACCAAATGGCAATAAGTACATACTTATCAATAGCTACTTTAGATATCAATGGATTAAATGCTCCAATCAAAAGGCATAGCGTGGCTGATTGGATAAAAAAACAAGACCCACATATACGCTGTTTACAAGAGACACACTTCAGACCTAAAGACACTCACAAACTGAAATTGAAGGGATGGAAAAAGATACTCCATGCAAATGACAATGGAAAAAAACCTGTGGTAGCAATACTCATATCAGAAAAAATAGACTTTAAAACAAAAACTATAAGAGACAAAGAAGGGCATTACGTAACGATCAAGGGAACAATCCAACAAGAAGATATAACACTCATAAATATCTATGCACCCAACACAGGAGCACCTAAATATATAAAGCAATTATTAACAGACATAAAAGGAGAAATAGACAGCAACACAATAATAGTAGGGGACTTTAACACTCCACTTACACCAATGGATAGGCCATCCAAACAGAAGATCAGAAAGGAAACATTGGCCTTAAATGACACACTAGAAAAGATGGACCTAGTAGATATATTCAGAACATTCCATCCAAAAAGCACAGAATACAAATTCTTTTCAAATGCACATGGAACATTCTCAAGGATAGATCACATATCATGCCACAAAACAAGTCTCCATAAATTTAAGAAGATTGAAATAATACCAAGCATCCTTTCTGATCACAATGGTATGAAACTAGAAATCAACTATAGGAAGAAATTCAGAAAAGCCACAAAAAATATAGAGGTTAAACAAAATGCTACTGAATAACAATTGGGTCAATGAAGAAATCAAAGCAGAAATCAAAAAATACCTGGAGACAAATGAAAATGAAAATACGACATGGACTTTCTATTTATTTCCAAATGAATATAAATAAGGATACACATCTCCCTAGGCTATTCTGACAGCTGTCCTGGGACTGTGATGGGAGAACCTGCTCATGGCAGCCACGAGAATGCTCCTGCAGATAGCCTACGACAGGAAGGTGATTGGCAGAGGGCCTCAGCTGCCTCACCTTGAAATTCGCTCCCTGACATTTGCCAGGGCTTGCCCCCCAAGGGCTGCTCCCCATCAATGACTGAGCTCCTGGGAGACACAGAACTCCTTTGCTCATTGACTTTAGCTCAAGGGCTCCCAGAAAGCTCTACTGAGCCTTCCTCACACTGCACAGATGTCTAGGCCACTTCTCTCTCTCTCTCCCTCTCTCTCTCTCCTTCACTGCGTTGAGGTCTGATGGCCCTCCAGACACTCCCAGGTTCCTCCCTATTTCCATTCACTTAGTCATTTCCCCAACAAGAACCTTGCACATTTAATCATATCTCAGGGTCAGCTCCTAAGAAAATCTTGGCTCTGTATTTCTCTGTTCAGACAGAGCCAAGAATATGAGAGAAAAAAAGAAACTGGAACTTGTTATATTGATTAAATCCTGGATAAAAACTTGGTTGAAGTCTTATCTAGCCTTGGACTGTTGAGTTACATAAGCCAGTAAATTCCACTTTTTTTTCTTGAACTAATTTGGGTTGAGTTTTCTGTACCTTGCCCTGAAAGCCTCCTAGAGGATACAGTCATGTCTCTAAACAACACTAACTCTAGTATTTTTCCACATGAGTTTTCATTATGTGTGTGAACAACATCCTGATGGCAACTACGTTTTGAATTAAGTTTTTACAAATCTTGAAAGGTCAGAAACAATCACATTTTTAAAACAAATCTTTACACGGGAAAATATAAGTGGCTTTACTTAAAATAATGCACAAAATGGACAAAATTCCCTCTCCTTTTAAAGTTGTAAGTCAGAGTCGAGAAGAGTGTGGAGTCCCTTCCTTGCACAACTCACACTGGTAGAGGAGAGGCTGGTCAGAGGCAGGCACAGACCCCCCACTGAGTTTTCCAAAGGCCACGAGACAAGCTTCAGAAATTCAGAAATTTGGGATGTGTTTTTCATTTACTACGTGGCCAGACATCAAGAACTCATGCACTACGTTAGAAAAATGACAAAAGTTCATATCACTGAATTCTTTAATGTATATAGTAACATGTCCCAATGTTTTAACAAAATAATTAAAAGTATGTGTACTGGATTTTCAAAGTAGTCCTGCTGGGTAGTTAAATAATGCTTCCTATAAGGCTGCCATTTTCAGAAAGGCTTTTGGAATTACTTTCTTTTGGAAATGACATCATAGCCTTTGACATTCTTTTGACCACCATCCGTGAAAACAAATTTCCTATTTGACTTGGAATTAGTATATGGAAATAACCCAAATGTATTCAATACCAACCAAGATTTTTTAATAAGATGGTAATTAACACTATTTTTAATCAAAAAATGAAATAAGATTATGAAGAAGCTATGCATGAATGGTTTGTTTGTTTTTTCTCTGTGATTTGGGTTGACACATGAAGATAACCTGCCTCTCATCCTTGGGAAAAAATTTTAAAGCTGAAACAACAACGGGGAGACAAAGAATGATTTTTCTATTTAACTGATAGGAAGCTAAAAGCATTTTTCTCAGATCTTTCAAAATATATTTTTCCAAAAATTTATGTCAAGCTTCTTTCTGAAAGTAAAAGAGATTCCTTAAAGATTGGAATATTGTAAGATTTGAAAAAAAAAACATTTCTGGCTAAAATGGACTTGAGTTCATTTGACATAAAATAAATAGACTTGAGTAGATTTCAAGCATTTGGGCAATGAGTTAGTTTCATGGCATAACTTTCACTTTCTGACAAGTAAAGCAGACTTAGTCATTTCTAGAAGCAGATTTTTTTCTTAAAGTGAAACTCTAGCAAGAATTTAGCATGGGCCAGTGTTCACAAACTGAAGGACGTGGAGCTTCACGTGACTAACAAGGGGTGTGTGGATTCTGGATGCTTTCCTTAGTCAAATAAGGAAAACTCTGTGCGGAGACGTAAAGTTCTGAAGCAGTACCTTGATGAAAATCAAAGAATGCTGCTGAGTATTTTTATTACATTTCTCAGGGCAAAAAGAATTTGAGGTTTTCACACTTTATAATTCAACACAAAGTTATTCCAGATAATGATTTTCTTTCATTTCCTGCTTTCCAAATTAATTCTTAAGTTTGATCCTTTAGCCTCTTGGTAATGCCAAGAAAGTCTACTTTCTGAATGAATAGGGGGCAGAACATATATGTGACTTACACAAGATCCTACTTGACTTGTAACAAATGTGAGAATAGAATACAGATTTTCTGATTTCCATTGTAGGATTTGGTGTCTGGCAACACTCTCTTTCTGGGTGTTATTGCAGAAAATCAAGGCCTGTATCAGAAATGGAATTACCTTTACAGAAACATTCCTCTCTGTGAAATTAGGGTCTCCTGGTTGGTGAATTCACTAGGTGGCCCTTTCAGATGAGAAAGAGCTTCAGAGGACACAGATTGGTGGCAGCATTCCTGTAGGTGGAAGCAAGGTTTACTAATGACTTTTCTCTACACCCATTGTGGTAGGCAGAATTCTAAAATGACCCCAAAATGACTCTTGCCCTTGAATAACTTCCTCTCTTGAGTAGGCAGAACAGTGGTTATATTGTGTGGCACAGTTGACCTTAAGATAGGGGAGATTATCCCAGTGGGCCTAACCTAATCACATGGACCCCTTAAAAGCAGAGCTTTCTCTAGCTGGTTGCAGAAGGAGAAGTCAGAAAGATCTGAAGCACAAGAAGGATGTGACACCTCTTTGCTGGCTTTAAAGATGGAGGGTAGGGGCCAGCCCAGTGATGTAGCAGTTAAGTTCTTGCACTCTGCTTTGGCGGCATTGGGTTCCCGGGTTCGGATCCTGGGCGTGGACCTAAGCACTGCTCATCATGCCATGTTTAGGTGGCATCCCACATAGAGGAACTAGAAGGATGCACAACTATGACATACAACTATCTACTGGGGCTTTGGGGAGAAAAAAGGAAAAAAGGAGGAAGATTGGCAACAGATGTTAGCTCAGGGCCAATCTTCCTCAAAAAAAATTTTTAAAAATAAAGAGGGAGGGGGCTACATCGAAAGGACCTGGAATAGTTTCTAGGAGCCGAGAGCAGCCCCTGGCCAACAGTCAGTAAAAAAATCAGGAACCTCAGTCCCGAAGCCACAAGAAACTAAATTCTGCCAACAACCTGAATGAGTGCAGAAGTGAATTATTCCCCAAATCCTCTAGATGAGAATGCAGCTTGGCTGACATCTTGGTTTCCACTTTGTAAGACCCTCAGCTGAGAACGCAGCTGAGCCCACCTGGATGCTGACTTACAGAACTTGAGATATTTTAACATTTTGTTAAATGTTAACAAAATGTATTGTTTAAAGCCAATAGTTTGTGGCAATTCATCATGTAGCAATAGAAAATTAATACATCCACTCTATCAGAGACATTGAACTTTAAAACCAAAAAAATATTATTCTGTGATGGAACACAAATAATTAATAGAGAACTTGGAATTCAGAGAGAAAAACTAGCTAATTAGGTAAGAGCTCAGACCCTAGACATCTGGAGGACTCGCACCTCACCAAGTACTACATTTTAATACCTGACGAAAATGTGACTATGTACGTGGAATGCCTGTCTCTAAGGAGGTGCTTGAAATGCACTGCCAGCATTCTCTGACATCCTCCATACAAGTATTCTATAATATATTTTGCAGCCTTTGAATTCTTTCCTTTGGTTCTGACACCCACCTATTCTATAGGAGCCTCCACCGATATAAAAAAATACCCAGTTACCCTTATTAGGTCATAGTAATTCAAATTAACTTGTAAGAGGCAAGCTCTCAGATCTTGTCGTTATGAGCCAACATTATCTCTGTTGGAAAGCCACTAATGAAAATGGCTTTCAGAGTCCTATGAATAGAACTTCCTATTTTCCAAGCCTAACTGTCATTTTCACTGGTTCATGGAAAAACATTCATTCAAGAAGATAAAGCTGTATTTTCATCCATTCGTTCATCCAGGCAATTCATTCAATTGTTCACTCAACTCACAAGTACAGTATTAAATTAAGCTCCGCCTACATGCCTGCCAAATTTCCCCAGTACACCTCAGAGCTAGAGGAGGCACCCACACCTTCAGTTCACTTTGTCGCCTGTCTCACCTGCTGGGAGTGCCTTGAGCATCCTGTTCATTTTGTATTCCATGGACCGAGCCCAGCAGCAGGCATGTTGTATTTGCTCAATAAATATTCACTGAAAAATAAATATCAATGACTGGGCTAGGCACTGGGAATTAGGATATAAAAGAGCATTTCGCTGCCTGTAAACAGTTTGGTCTCCAAGCACACATACTGACAGGAACAGTGTTACAAGGTGTGGTAGTTCCTATGCAAGAACTAGCAACGTGGTGCCTTGGGGACATCTACACAGTCTGGGAAATGATCATAGTGAGCAGAGGCTGCCAGGTAGAGGAAAGGGAAATAGGCATTCCAGAAAGAGGAGACGGTGTGAACGAATGTGGGCAAGCAGGACACAGCCAAGGCAATCATAGAAATGCAGGTGGTTCACTAAGTCAAGATGGTGGAATGGGGGTCACAGTGAGGGTTGAAGCTAAAGAGATGTGTAGAAGGTGAGTCATAAAGGTTTTAGTAAGCAACCGTGAAAAGTTTGGACATCCTAGGATAATAGAGAACCAATGAGGAATTCTGAACTGGATGCTCACATGAGAATATAATCTGGCCTGCCGTGATGGACTGACCAAGTACTGATGTTTGTGAATTCCAGCAAGAAAGAAGAGGAGTACACCAGCAGAAAGACAATGTTCCAGGAGTCAGGGCCCAGGGAGACACAGAGATCCAGGCCACCTCGCAGGTAAGGCCTGAGGTCTGAGAGTTTGGCTCCATCCAACCTTTGGACTAAGCTTCAAAGTCAAGACTTCTGCTTGGGAATATGCAGAGAGCAACGAAAGACCCCAGTTTGTCAGAATGGATCAGAAACTCAGTTCAAAGAGAGAAGAAATTACTCCTGTTACTAGATCTGAACAAAGTACAAGGTGGGTGAGGTGATTGTCCACAGGAACAAAATAGCACTCATCCACCAGCACTGAGGCACGTGGTCAGCCAGCATTCCCGGAAAAGCTGACTCCTAAATCAGGGTTACATAAATCCTCCCTAAACATGTCCATGAGCTTCTGTTGGGTAACAAGCCACCCCAGAATTCAGTGGCTTAAAACCACCACCATTTATTTAATTCAATTCTGTGGGTCAATAGAGTGTGTTCTCCACCCCTGAGCCCATGTCTGTCACCAGTCAGCAGGTGGTTCTGCTTCCAGGGCTTGGCTGGCTTCTGGTTGGACCAGGTGTCTCACTATCCAAAAGGCCAGGGCAGGTTTGTTCACACAGCAGCTCAGGATCCCGAGAGAGCAAGAAGATCGAGTCTCTTGACACCCAAGCTCAGAACTCAGACAATTTGCTTCTACCTTCTGGCATCTAGAGCAAGTCAGAAGACCAGTTCAAATTCATGGGGTCAAGACATAGGTAAGGAGAATAGATTAGTGGTTACCAGAGAGGAAGGGGATGGGAGGGAGGATGAAAGAGGTAAAGGGGCACATATGAATGGTGATGGATAAAAACTAGACTATTGGTGGTGAATACGATGCAGTCTATACAGAAACTGAAATATAATAATGTACACCTGAAATTGCGCAATGTTATAAGCCAAAATGACCTCAATAAAGTAATTTAAAAAGAAAAGAAATAGACAACACTAACTTGATAGAAGGAGCTGCAAAGTTGCATTGCAAAGGCAGGGATGCAGGAGAGAAGAATTCATGGCCTTATGTTTTTAATCTTCCATATTAACTAAGAGAAGGACTGGCCTCAGATGTTCCAGGAGATGATTGTTTAGGTGGCTGTAAGTGAAGAGCAGAGACAGGCAATCTAATCCAGACAGTGCTGACTTAATCCAGAGGCTCAACAACTGAAGGACATTCCGTGTCCTGTGTAGCCCTAAATACCATCTTCCTGCGTTTGTCTGAAGAAGATTTAAGAGCTAAAAATAAAGCTTTCTCTGTAAGAGAAACATTCATAACATTTTTTATCATCACTATGAAAAGAGCCTGGAAGGAAAGTTTTGAAGTAGGGGAAACAAGATTAGGGATGTAGGGAACATTATTCTAGAGCATCACAGTGCCTGAGAGTATATTAGAAATGCAGAAGCTCAGGCCACCCCAGATCTCCTGAATCAAAATCTGCATTTTAACCTGATACCCAGGTAAATCAGATGTTCATTAATGTTTGAAAAGCACAGATTTTATAGGAGAGCTGACTAGATGTTTTTAGTATCCACAATATACCAAAAGAGCTCTAAGACCCTCGTGTGTGTGTGTGTGTGTGTGTGTGTGACAGAGAGAGAGAGTGAGAGAGATGGGAATGTGGTTATAAACCTACCAGAAGGAAAGTCAACGGAATGCCAACACCAAACCACCCATTTCAGTTGTACTTAAAAGTTTGCGCTGATTCTCGATCACACCCCATTGTAGTTACATATTGACTCAGATACTTGATAGAGTGAAAAGGGCACCATTTTTACAGTCAGAAGACCTTGTTCCAAATTCCATTTGTGCAGCTTACTAACTGGGTTAACTTTAGCTTCAAGGTCTTCATTGAAACATCGGGGCTGTGTCATCAGGGTTCACTTCAAAGAAACAGGAACACTCTGTGTTTCCAAGTGTGACTAGAGTTATAGGAGACTGAACGATTGGCCCCAATTCCCCACCCCTTTGCCATGACCTTGTCATTAGCAGAGCATGTGTTTCAACTCAACTCTGTGCTTTTCTCCAGGGACTCCTGGATCTGTGGTACCGACCCTTAACCAAACCTGAGTAGAATACACAAACAATTAGGGCAGTGCTGGGCTGAAGTCCAAAACCTGTAGGAGGGAAGCCTGTATGAACTTGCCAGTGTTCTTTACAGGAGGTACACTTATTGGTGGTTTAGACCTGGTTCTGGTTATGTTATCTGAGCTTCTCTTGTTGAGCTTGGTCATGCAGCCTGGTTTTAGCTATATGATTCACCACTCACCTTCACCATTATTAAAGCCTCGCATGAATATCTTCTGCAGTCTTGTGAGTCTTTTCAATCATTTGAACACCTGTGACTAACACCATTGGCACAATTTTTCCACAAAGCACCCTCCCCCAGCTCTTGGCTCTGAGCTTGGGCATCAATGTAAGTGGTGTGTAGACAAAAGTAACAACGTACCAGTCTGAAACAAAGATTTGAGAGCCTTTGCATGTTTCTGTTGCCCCCTTGTACTTCTGTCACGGCCATGAGAAGACTTCCCCTCCAGTGAGGTGGCTGCTGCCTCTTCCACAAAGACCTGAGATGGAACCCACATGGAATGCAGTCTCCCAAGCCAAGCCCAGCTGGACAGACAGCTTGAAGCAGAACCACACTGACAAATCCAGCTTAACTCAGCCAGCCCCAGACAAACTGCAGATTCATGAGAATAGATGATTGTCGTTTTAAGCCCCTGAATTTTTGGGGTGGCTTATTAAGCAGCATTTGTGAAGAAATAATTAACTGGTTGCTGCTGTTAGCGCTAAGAATGGATTCTGACTCCTAGCGACCCTGTGGACAGTAGGGAGAAACCCTGCCTAGGCTGTTTGCGCCATCCTCTCACCTTCCAGCACTGTATCGGATAATGCTCCACTGCTATTCACGGGGTTTTCGTGGCCAGTTTTTTTGGAAGTGGGTGGCCAGGTCCTTCTTCCGAGTCTGTCTAGTCTGGAAGCTCCACTGAAACCTGTCCACCATGGGTGACCCTGCTGGTATCTGAAATACCAGTGACATAGCTTTCAGCATCACAGCAACAGGCAGCCACAGTGTGACAACGGACAGATGGGTAGTGTGGTTCCCTGACCTGGAAATGAACCCGGGCCGCTGCCAAATCTTAACCACTAGACCGTCAGGGCTGGCAGCTAACTAGTACAGGTCTGAATGTAGAAATTAAATGCTTACAAACTTGCTGGAAGGCTGGGAAACCACTAAACTGTTAAGGAACGCTCAGAGAAGATGCACTCCAAAGACTAGGGAGCTGGTGTGGGTATCTAGAGATCAGAAAGATTCGGGAAACCACTTTTCTATAGTCCCCAACCCAACAACTGATAGGGAAATGGGGAGTTTTGCTGCTACATAAAATCCATGTCTGCTAAAGCCCACCAATGTTGGAGGAAAAAGCACTGCTGGCTCCCTTCCACCTTCCAAATTTTGTGTAACTGCATCCAATTGGCACAACCCTCCTGACAAAGGAGTTGGAAGAATGTAGTCCTTAGACCTTTAGCCACTGCACAATAGCACCTACACACTACAAGGGGCTTGGAATAAATGTGGAGTGCCTGAGTACATTTTTCCAGCAGAAGTGTTACAACTATCTTGTCTACAGTGTTCTTGCAAGATTTAGTAAACAGTATATATAAACTCTTCATAATTTACAATTATGTAAATGTGATAGGACGTAAAAACAAAATGGCACCATTAAAAATGGAACCTATCTTCAAACTGATTTCCTCATTTCAATAAATATTGCTTTTAGTTTGGAAATACCTGCTTATGGGCATTTTGTTGAGAGTGAAAACCCTGGACAAATAAGGACATAAGAGACTGAATTTAAAATGAGAGAGTTAAATTGCTTGATTTGGACAAAATAAAACAGACGTAATTTGATTCATGAGGGCTCAAGAAAGAAGTTTTGGTTGCTTTCGGATTTGAAGAAGAAAATGTGTGAGAAGAGTTGGGAGAGTGAGAAAAGAGAGAGTAAAGAAGCCCCAGTGTTGGGGCAGCGCCAGGGCTGTCAAGAGGAAGCTAACTTCCTGGGGGTGAACCGAAGGGCAAAATTCAGGATACTTGATATTGTTTATTTGTTTCTTTTCTTTGCTTAAGTCTTTCGTTATCTACAAATCTTCAGCTAAAGACTGTTACACAATAGCTTTGCATCAGTGGTACAGCAAGGAATGACAGCAAAGAGGCCATTTGAAGAACAAACCAGAGGGGGACAGCAGCCCAGGGCAGTATCTGGACGGACAGGAATGAGAACTGGGATAAGAAGGGAAATTCAAGGTAAGAAGTGATGGAGAAACCGGGAAAAGGTAAGCGCCATCCTCAGAATCCTGAAAATATAGACAAGGGTTTGTGCTTTCCATTTTCACATGACATGAGGGCTAGGTTATTTTATTTGGACATTAAAGGAAAGCGAGACCCCAGAAAACCAGAAGACTTGGGGACTGTTGGACTCCATAAGCAACTGCTCGATTTATGAGTAGCAAAAGAGAACAGATCCCAACAGATCAGGGTGCCTGAGGATGCGCAGACTATTTCTTATCCCTCATTTCCTATTATTAAATTACACAGAAGAAAAAGGGGTGCATAATTAACATTCAAGTAATATTTATCTTATTGATGGTTTAGGCATGAAAAGTACCAGACATATCAGAAGATATTTTAAATTTGTCCCATGAGGTATCCTGGGCTAATCTAGGAGTTACATTACAGATCTCCTCTCTTTTAGATTATTGCCTTAATCTTATCTCATTTGACACTTTTTTTAGAGTCCTAATTGCCTTAAACGAGTCTTAAACTGGGAAAGGTAGATCTTATAAGATTTCAAAGTCTTCAGCAACTAAAAAACGTATTTTTGGTATAGAGAACGAGGAGAAGAAAGAAGGGCATTTTTAGCCTTCATTAAAAAGCTAGGAAATATAGTCAGAGGGAAGTGCTATTAAGAATAACAATACGTGTGTTATGACCCCGGATCTTTAGATTATACACTATAAGGGTCACAGCTCATTCAATCCAAAGTGAAAAGAATAATTCTTCACCTCAGTTTTTAATTTTAAAATGTCTTGCTTGCTCTTTCTTGAAAGAATGATTTCTCGGAAGTAGATAAAGAAGGTGACAGCCAGTTTTTCTTTGGCTCCCACTCGTTGATATTAAAATTATATTTGGGAGTTGAGAGCACTTTTGAGTTGAAGAAATCCTGGTCAGAAATAAAAGGACAAAAAGCCAGAGTGCTCTCAAAACAGACAATAGGAGCTCAAGGCAGAAGGATCTTTCTGGAGAGATCCTTGTCCCGAATACAGTCATTTCAGTCAGTCCTGTACTTCTGAATACCTCCATTCCACGTAAGTTTATGCCATCTCTTTTCTGCAGAGGAGATGAAACTTTCTTTGATTAAACAAAGAAAAGGAAAGGAAAATGCTCTGTTTAGTCTTCATCTAACAGTTACCACACTCTGATTTCCCATCTTAGATAGCCTCATTGTCTTCTACTTGTATTTGTGTTATTACAATTGCATAAAGGCATGGAGGTCTATTTTAGATTTTTTCCATCTCTGCCAGTGTTCTCTATACAGCAGGGACTCAAAAAATTCTGTTGTTCAAGATGATGATCTTTGTTCTTTTGTATCACGACTTCTTTCTGTCTTTTCCTACTCTCATCCTACTGGCCAAAAAAATCTCAAAATTGTCCAAGTCTGATATCTTGATCTCCCTTATTTCTCTTAATCAATCTTAGTACATATGTACAAAAGAAGGTGCAATTCTATTTCAGGATATAGTTTGGTTTTTATTAAAATATACTAAAAAAACGTATATGATATAGTTTTTTGTAGTTGACTTCACATGTTGTGAGTGATCCTGGAAGAAGGCATAAAAAATCGGGTCATCAACAGAGAGGCTAGACACTCAGATTTTAGAAAAAAATGCTGAATGTATTCTTACAATTTTTTAAAGATTGTTTTGTTTGGTTGTCTGCTGTACATTTATCTCAGCCAATTTGGCAGTTAGTAATACCAAGTTCTTTAGGGGGAATATCAGTGGCCTCTGGTTGATTAAAAGAAAGAGGAACCTATGGATCTCCTTCCCCAATAATCTCTCTGCCCTATTATAGTGAAAGCAAATGTCAGAGCAAAGTCTGACAAACTTATGAACATTTATTAGCAAGGAGACACAGAACAGACACACAAGAAATCTTACTGTTATTATTTTATGCTCAGACACTAGGAAATCTTGATCCACATGCACTCCTACAAGCCCGCCACAGGAGATCCTCTTTCCATGGCATATGACAATAATATCCTGACAGGTCATCCAACTTCTTTTGGGACAGACAACGGGCAAAATGCAGGATACACACCACCAAATGAATCTCTAAGATCTACAGTACTGTCCCTAAGTGCTAGGCAGCTGGGCTTGATGGACTCTTGGACCTGGATCGTGGTTGGACCTGGACCGTGGTTGGACCTGGTTTGTGGTTGGACCTGGTCATGGTTGGACCTGGATCATGGTTGGACCTGGATCATGGAAGGTGATGGTGTCTATACCACTGTTTTAGCCAATCATGTATCTTGAACATTACACATTTCACAAATGAAAAAATATTTCTAACATTACTTATGCTAATTAGGGAATCCTTTGAAGTAAATTATTTAAATAATCTACTCATATTTAAAGAACAAATGAAAACACAATTGGAGTGAGAATTTCTAATTAAGGTCCTTCAAATGCTACTATCATACTATAGTATATACTACAATATATACAAGGTTACATATTAAAGTTAAAATTATTAACCACTTCCATCACACAATTCAAATGAAGTATTTTGAAGTAAATCACCACATAAATAGTGTAATAGAGAGAAGTCAAGATGGCGGCGTAAGCAGACTCTGAACTCACCTCCTCCCACAGACACAGCCAATTTACAACTACTCGTGGAAAAATTACCCCTGAGACAGAACTGAAAGCTGAATAATAGGAACTCCTGCAACAAAGGACAATCCTAATTGAGGTGGAAGAGGCAGAAACTCCCTTCTGGAGAGAAAAAGCGCCACCTTCACAAGCCGCAGCACCTCACGGCCGCCCGGGAGCAGCCCACAGGTCCGCAACCTCCCTGGAGGAGCGGGGCCCTGAGCTGGGAGCACCCCCGCTGTGCACATTTTGTGGACCCAGCACAATCAAGACAAGTGGCATAATATCTGACTTTGCCTGCTACTAAAACTTTGGGGAGTACCCCCAGCAAAGCTGGTTCACAAAGAAATTAAAACTGGCTTTTAAAGGGCCCATGCACAAACTCACCCGTTTCAGAAAGCAATCTAAAATCACCAGAAAGAAAGGTGCACAGCCCTTTGGGGAAAAGAGACTCACTTGATAGGCACTGAGTGCATCTGAGTGAGAGATGAGACCTCTCCAGGGACTGGGACATTGGCAGCGGCCATTGTTGGGGCCTGGTGTGGGTGTGCTGACACAGACGCCATTGGAATTCTCCCTGGGGCCTGGTAGCCCGGGGTCTGCCCCACCCACTAGAGCACCAATTTAATCCAGCTCAGCCAGGGCAGGCAGTCCACCCTAGAGACTGGCCCCACCCAACAACAAGTCCTCAGGCAACTTGTGGGCCTGCATAGATTGGTGACTGGATTCTCTGCAGCCGGGTGACTGAGCCGACTTCAGTGGGGCAGGGCATACACAAGGAGTGGGTGGAGAGTGTGGGGTGGTGGTGGAGTGTGTGGGGCTCCCACCGTGGAGAGACTGGGCCCACTTCAGGAGGTCGGGGTGTGCACACGGGGCAGGACTGTGTTGACTGTGTGTGTGGACCTGTGGGCAGCAGGGCTTGTCAGCTGCAGAAGACTTGTGCTTCTCAAAGACCCACATAGGGGGTTTGCCCCACCTTCCAAAGCCTGAAACAATTAGGTGCTCCTGTGCCTGAGGCCAGCCCCACTCAGCTGCAATCCTCAGAGAGCTGACAAGAGACCTAAAGGCTGGAGGCTTATAGCAATTCTAAGCCCCTGAGCCTAACAATCTGCCACGCTGGGGGCCTACTCGCTTAAAAGAAATACTGCAACACAAATGTGGTGTTAGAACTTGCAGCCAACTGTGCTGGGGCTCCCCACACCTGATAAAGAGACTGAAGGGCCCACAACAACTACAAGCAGCTGAGCATTACAGCAGCTGACCAGGAGCATAACTCGGCCTACCTGGGCACATACAGGGAGAGCAAACAGGCCACAACAGAAGGACACACATAGCCCATATAGGGGTCACCCATGGAACATTGAGAACTGAGGGAAGCACACTGCAGGCCTCCTAAGGCATCACTTATATAAGGTCACCTATCCAAGAAAAGGAGACGTAGCTGACCTACCTAATACGTAGACACAAGCACAGGGAAAGAGGCAAAATGAGGAGGCAAAGGGATACATTCCAAATAAGGGAACAGGACAAAACCCCATAAAAGGAACTAAGAGAAACAGAAATGAGCAACCTACCCGACAGAGAGTTCAAACTAAGAGTGTTAAGGATGCTCACTGATCTGGGGAGAAGAATAGATGAACTCAGTGAGAATGTCAACAAAGAAATGGAAGATATAAAAAAGAACCAATCAGAAATGAAGAATACAATACTGGAAATGAAAAATTCACTAGAGGGACTCAAAAGCAGAGTAGAGGATACAGAAGAACGGATCTGCGAGCTGGACGAAAGACTAGAAGAAATTACCCAAGCTAAACAGGTAAAAGACAAAAGAATTAAAAAGAGTGAGGACAGTCTAAGGGACCTCTGGGACAACATGAAGCTCACTAACATCCGTGTTATATGTGTCCCAGAAGGAGAAGAGCGAGACAAAGGGGCAGAGAATCTATTTCAAGAAATAATAGATGAAAACTTCCCTAACCTAAGGAAGGAAACAGACATCCAGGTACAGGAAGCACAGAGAGCCCCAAACAAGATAAACCCAAAGAGGCCCACACCAAGACACATCATAATCAAAATGTCCAGAATTAAAGGTAAAGAGAGAATCCTAAAAGCGGCAAGAGAAAGACAAGTTACATGCAAAGGAAACCCCATAAGGCTATCAGCTGACTTCTCACCAGAAACCTTACAGGCTAGAAGAGAGTGGCATGACATATTTAAAGTGCTAAAAGGAAAAAGCTTACAGCCAAGAATCCTCTACCCAGCAAGGTTATCATTCAAAATGGAAGGAGAGATCAAAAATTTCCCAGACAAGCAAAAATTAAAGGAGTTTGTCACCAAGAAACCAGTGCTACAAGAAATGTTAAAGGGACTGATTTAAGGGGAAAAGAGAAGACCACAAATAGGAAAAATTATCTATTTCCATGTTAAGAGGGTAACGGATACAAGTGCACAAAAAAGAGGTTAGATATGATATCAAAAACATAAAAGGAGGGAGGAGGGGAGTCAAAGAGCAGAGCTTTCAGACAGAGGTCAAACTAAAGAAACCATCAATTCTGTATAGAAGAAGAAAGGAACAGAGAAGGACTACTAAAACACTGAGAAAAGAAAAAGTTAAAAAATGGCAGTAAGTACATACTTATCAATTGCTACTTTAAATGTCAATGGACTAAATGCTCCAATTAAAAGGCATAAGGTGGCTGATTGGATAAAACAACAAGACCCATATATATGCTGCATACAAGAGACACACTTCAGACCTAAAGACACTCACAAACTGAAAGTGAAGGGATGGAAAAAGATACTCCATGAAAATGGCAATGAAAAGAAAGCTGGGGTAGCAGTACTCATATCAGACAAAATAGACTTTAAAACAAAAACTGTAAAAAGAGACAAAGAAGGGGATTACATAATGATCAAGGGAACAATCCAACAAGAGGATATAACACTTGTAAATATCTATGCACCCAATGTAGGTGCACCTAAATATATAAAGCAATTATTAACAAACATAAAAAGAGAAATAGACAGTAACACAATAATAGTAGGGGACTTTAACACTCCACTTACACCAATGGATAGATCATCCAAACAGAAGATCAATAAGGAAACATTGGCCTTAAATGACACACTAGAACAGATGGACCTAGTAGATATATACAGAGCATTTCATCCAAAAACCAAAGAATACACGTTCTTTTCAAATGCACATGGAACATTCTCCAGGATTGATCACATATTAGGCCACAAAACAAGTCTCCATAAATTTAAGAAGATTGAAATAATACCAAGCATCTTTTCTGACCACAACAGTATGAAACAGGAAATCAACTATAGGAAGAAAATCAGAAAAGCCACAAATACGTGGAAATTAAACAGAATGCTACTGAACAACAACTGGGTCAATGAAGAAATCAAAGAGGAAATCAACAAATACCTAGAGACAAATGAAAATGAAAATACGACATGCCAGAATTTATGGGATACAGCAAAAGCGGTTCTAAGAGGGAAGTTTATGGCAATACAGGCCTATCTCAACAAACAAGAAAAATCTCAAATAAACAATCTAAAAATGCACCTAAAGGAACTGGAAAAAGAAGAACAAACAAAGCCCAAAATCAGTAGAAGAAGGAAAATAATAAAAATCAGAGCAGAAATAAATGAAGTAGCAACTAAAAAACAACAATAGAAAAAATTAATAAAACCAAGAGCTGAATCTTTGAAAAGATAAACAAAATTGACAAACTTTTAGCTAGACTCACCAAGAAAAAAAGAGAGAAGGCACAAATAAGTAAAATCAGAAATGAAAGAGGAGAAATTACAACAGACACCTCAGAAATACAAAAGATTATAAGAGAATACTATGAAAAGCTATATGTCAACCAATTCGACAATCTGGAAGAAATGGATAAATTCTTAGAATCATACAACCTTCCAAAACTGGATCAAGAAGGAGTAGAGAATTTGAATAGACCAATCACCAGTCAGGAGATCAAAACAGTAATCAAAAACCTCCCCAAAAATAAAAGTCCAGGACCAGATGGCTTCCCTGGTGAATTCTACCAAACATTCAAAGAAGACTCAATACCTATCCTTCTCAAACTCTTCCAAAAAATTGAGGGGAAGAAGCTCCCTAACTCATTCTATGAAGCCGACATTACCCTGATACCAAAACCAGACAAGGACAACACAAAAAAAAGAAAATTACAGGCCAATATCACTGATGAACATCGATGCAAAAATCCTCAACAAAATACTAGCAAATTGCATACAATGATACGTTAAAAAGATTATACACCATGATCAAGTGGGATTTATTCCAGGTATGCAGGGATGGTTCAACATTCGCAAATCAGTCAACGTAATATACCACATTAATAAAATGAAGAATAAAAATCACATGATCATCTCAATAGAGGCAGAGAAAGCATTTGACAAGATACAGCATCCATTTATGGTAAAAACTCTGAATAAAATGGGGATAAAAGGAAAGTACCTCAACATAATAAAGGCCATATATGACAAACCCACAGCTAATATCATCCTCAATGGTGAAAAACTGAAAGCTATCCCTCTAAGAACAGGAACCAGACAAGAATGGCCAGTGTCACCACTCCTATTTAACATAGTACTGGAAGTCCTAGCCAGAGTAATCAGGCAAGAAAAAGAAATAAAAGGGATCCAAATTGGAAAGGAAGAACCGTCACTATTTGCAGATGACATGATTTTATATATAGAAAACCCTAAAGAATCCACCAGAAAACTGTTAGAAGTAATAAACGAATACGGTAAAGCTGCAGGATACAAAATCAACATACAAAAATCAGTTGCATTTCTGTACACTAACAACGAAGTAGCAGAAAGAGAAATTAAGAAGACAATCCCGTTTACAATTGCAACAAAAGAATAAAATACCTAGGAATAAACTTAACCAAAGAGGTGAAAGATCTGTACACCGAAAACTATAAAACATTGCTGAAAGAAATTGAAGAAGACACAAAGAAATGGAAAGATATTCCATGCTCTTGGATTGGAAGAATTAACATAGTTAAGATGTCCATACTTCCTAAAGCCATCTATAGATTCAATGCAATCCCTATCAAAGTTCCAACAACATTTTTCACAGAAATAGAGCAAAGAATCCTAAAATTTATGTGGAACAACAAAAGACCCCAAATAGCTAAAGGAATCCTGAGAAAAAAGAACAAAGCTGGAGGTATCACACTCCCTGATTTCAAAATATACTACAAAGCTATAGTAACCAAAACAGCATGATACTGGCACAAAAACAGACACACAGATCAATGGAATAGAATCGAAAGCCCAGAAATAAACCCACACATCTATGGACAGCTAATCTTTGACAAAGGAGCCAAGAACATACAATGGAGAAAAGAAAGTCTCTTCAACAAATGATGTTGGGAAAACTGGATAGCCACATGCAAAAAAATGAAAGTAGACCTTACCTTACACCATACACAAAAATTAACTCCAAATGGATTAAAAACTTGAATGTAAGACCTGAAACTATGAAACTTCTAGAAGAAAACATAGGCAGTACACTCTTCCACATCGGTCTTAGCAACATATTTTCAAGCACTGTGTCTGACCGGGCAAGAGAAACAATAGAAAAAATAAACAAATGGGACTACATCAAACTAAAAAGTTTCTGCACAGCAAAGGAAACCATCAACAAAACGAAAAGACAACCTAACAATTGGGAGAAGATATTTGCAAACCATACATCTGATAAGGGGTTAATCTCCAAAATATATAAAGAACTCATGCATCTCAAAAACAAAAAAACTACCAACCCAATTAAAAAATGGGCAAAAGACCTGAACAGACATTTCTCCAAAGAAGATATACAGACGGCCAACAGGCACATGAAAAGGTGTTCAAAATCACTAACTATCAGGAAAATGCAAATCAAAACTACAATGAGATATCACCTCACGCCCGTCAGAATGGCTATAATTAACAAGACAGGAAACAACATGTGTTGGAGAGGATGTGGAGAGAAGGGAACTCTCATACACTGCTGGTGAGAGTGAAAACTGGTGCAGCCACTATGGAAAACAGTATGGAGATTCCTCAAAAAATCAAGGATAGAACTACCATATGATCCAGCTATTCCACTGCTGGGTGTTTATCCAAAGAACTTGAAAACACCAATGTGTAAAGATACCTGCACCCCTGTGTTCATTGCAGCGTTATTCACAATAGCCAAGACTTGGAAGCAACCTAAGTGCCCATCAAGGGACGAATGGATAAAGAAGATGTGGTATATAGACACAATGGAATACTACTCAGCCATAAGAAACGATGAAATCCAGCCACTTGTGACAACATGGATGGACACTGAGGGTATTATGCAAAGTGAAATAAGTCAGAGGGAGAAGGTCAAATACCGTATGATTTCCTTCACTAAGTAGTAGATAATAACAACAATAAACAAACACATAGAGACAGAGATTGGATTTGTGGTTACCAGAAGGGAAGAGGGGAGGGAGGAGGGCAAAAGGGATAATTCGGCACATGTGTGTGGTAATGGGTTGTAATTAGTATTTGGGTGGTGAACGTGATGTAATCTATGCAGAAATAGAAGTATAATGATACACACCTGAAATTTACACAATGTTATAAACCAATGTTACTGCAATAAACAAAAAATTAAAAAAAAATAAAAAAATGACTAAAAAAATAAATTAAAAAAATAATAAAAAAAATAAAAACTGATTTTGTGTGAGGTATTCTACAGTCAAAAACCATGCATCTGGCTTTCCTACCTGAAGCTTTGAGCTGGTTCACCTGATGTTATTACTATTTAGAACATCCTTCTCCCTTTATGACAAACTGCATACTTCTCTCCTTTCAGCTTACATCCTCCATGAACCTTTTCCAAATTAATACTTCTCACATATTTGGTTTTCCTGCTCTTGAATCCCAATACCATAGTCTTGTCTTCCATCTTCATTTAGCTGTCTTCCTCAATAGATAATGAACTCCCCAATTAAGGTGCCAATTTATTACTTTGGTTTTTAATTTTATTATAGCAACCATACACACTTGCAAAAAAATGATACTGAATGGCTTTATCTAAGTTATTTGATTTCCTGCCTTTTTCACCAAAATATCTGAAAACTATCTTCATATTTATAAACATTTGCACTACACATAGTGATTGAGTGATATAATTATAGCTCACATTATTTTATATTTTGTCATAAAGATGAAAGCAATAGTTTGAACTCATTAGCTTCTCCAAAGCTTGTAAACTTCAAATAATTCCCTAAATCACAAAGATAATGAGCTCTGGGACCTTGATTCTAACTCAGGTCTGTTTTACTGCAAAGTCCACACTTGTAGCCAATGCTTGACACTACATCCCTAAGGAAGCAGAGAGTTTGATCCTTGGAAAAGATAGCTTGTTTCTTACATGAGAGAAGTCCAGAGCACCAGACAGAGTTCAGACAATACTTAGAAAGAACAAAATCAAATGCGCTGGAGACAGAGTTAAGACATTCAAGTTTAATGAAATCGGAAGTCAGAAGCCCAAGACCAGCCATCTCTAACAGTTATGTAACACAGGTAAGTTGCTTAACCTTTGAATTCCAATAATTTTATCTGTTAAATGAGGTAGCTGAACTAGATGAATTCTAAAACTTTCTATAACTGAAAGTCTATGGGCTTTTCTAAAAGACCCAGCTCAGACACGGGAAGTGAAACATTTCCTCAGTGATTACTGTCAGTAACCACAGAGATTCAGCAAAATTATGTGTGAGGCTCTCTCAGGAGTTATGTGGGTCTTTGTGTGAGGCTGAACCTCGATGTTAGTTTCCAACCCATATTTACGATCTTCACAGCTTAGTCCCTACAGGGATCTCCCGCACCTCTGAAATAATCATTTCTTCCTTCCTGCCTGCATTTCAGCTAAGGGACAAACAAAATAAAGCTGAGGTTGAAAACACATAAATATTAGTCTTTCGGCAACACCGACTTCTGAAAATAAGACAATTTCTCTACTTTATAAGTTATCAAAATATGATTCCCCCAGAATGCTTTATCACACTGGGTTAGGTGTTGACAGCTAAAGACGAATTTAAGTGTACACACAGATTGTATCAGGAAGGATAAAAACAACACCATATCTCTTTCTGTGGAACAAAGAATTCACATTCTGGAAAGAGGCATTTTATTCAGATTTAGTTAAAGGACTAGTATATATTTTAAAGTTTTGAACTACAACAACAAATAAAACAATAACCTTATTCTTCCTATCTGAAATGGTTACAAATACAATTATAGTAAGATAGCTTCATAAAAAAATCAACCTAGGTTTTAATCAATAACATGTCCCCAAAATTGCTATCTTTTAAGTGGAGTCCTATTTAAATCTTTAACTCTAGCTGACATTCCTGGTTAAAGAATTTTCTCCCAAAGAACAAGCGTATGTCAATAATATTTTGAAGATAATGCCGACTTTCTTCTTGCATTTAATTCTAGACTTGTGTAAGGTTTTTAGTTTATTTCAGGAATCACATATTCAATGACCTGATACTGTCTAAATGATACCACCATTTGAAATGGAACTGAATGTACTTGAATTCAGCAGACAGCTGACATGTCACACCTCTTTAATGTCTTAAGGACAGGTTTTTATCAAAGACTTGGATGATGGCATTCTGAGTGTTATAGACTGAATGTCTAGTCCCTCGAAAATTCATATGTTGAAATCCTAACCTTCAAGATGGTATTAGGAGGTGGGGTCTTTGGGAGGTGATTAGGTCACGAGGGTGGAGGCTTATGAATGGGATGAGGGCTCTTAGACAGATAATCTCTCTCCCTCTCAGCCATGCGAGAATACAATGAGAAGACAGCCATCTGCAAACCAGGAAAAGTGACCTCATGAGACACCAGATCTGCTGACACCTTGATCTTGGACTTCTCAGCCTCCAGAGCTGTGAGAAATAAGCGTTTGTTGTTTAAGCCACCCCATCTATGGTATTCTGTTACAGCAGCCCAAACTGACTAAGGCAGGGTCTGAGTATACTCCGTACATTTTCACAGTAATAACAGACTTGGAATATGGTTAAAAAAAAAAAAAAACCGCAAGCACTACATTTTGAAGATATGACTAAAAAGTCAAAGGGATTCTGCTCAATTAAAGGAAGCAGAACACACAGGTAAGTCTGGTTTCAAGGTGTTAAAGGTAATACAAGAATTGGGTATATTGTCTTCAAGATTGTTGAAACCTTTTATATAGATGTATATTGCCACCTTGTCTCTCTCTCTCTCTCTCTCTCTCTCTCTCACACACACACACACATGCATTAAAAAATCAGTCTCAACTGGAACGTGAGGTGTTACAAAGAAATACATCCAGATTGGAAAGTTAAGATAGATCATCAAAAGAAGTTTTCAATCCACTTTTTGATTGGTGTTAAAAGTAGTATGAGCTATGAATAGCATTTTTTAGCATGTTCTCAATTAAAATTTGGGTTTATATTTTATGAAGCTAATTTTGTGCACACTATAAAATATTGTCCCTGGTGGATGTTTTAAATCAAGTTTTCTTTTGTTAAGCCATTCATGCCAAGTGACCTATTACCAAAGTATTTTTTTTAAATCCATTTTTGTTTTAGGTTTGAACCTATCGGAAGCACTTTTATTTTATTTTATTTAAGCTTGATGTAAATTCTACAACATATATCTAGATCCCAATTTGCAGTTGGTGGTTGAAGACAGTGGAGGAATTCTGAAAGGAAAAGAGATGGTATCCCCAAATTCTATCCACCTGCATCTCTGACCCACTCCCTGAACCACACACATGCAGAGTAATCACAGCGCAATTCCACTAAAGAAAAAAAATGAAATAAAACTGTAGTTGCTTCCCAAGAAAAAGTATTTGTAGTTCAAGTTCCATCAAGATAATTACTTAAATAATTTATATTCATCAGAGAAAAATGACAGAAACCAATATTTCCACAATTTAACATTCATAATGCTCAGAATATAATCCAAAATTACCCAACATATGAAGAACCTAGAAAAATTGAACACATTCTTAAGACAAAGGAAAACCCAACTTGAGAGGATCAATGTTGGAACTAACAGGAAGGGATTATAAAGTGGCTATTATAATTATTTCCAATGAAGTAAAGCAAAACATGCTCACCATGAATGGAAAGAAAGGAAATTTCAAGAGAAATAGTAATAATAATAATAAAGGACCAAATAGGAATCCTGGAAATGAAAAATACAATATCAGAAATAAAAAATTCAGTGGATAGATTTAAAAGCTAAATAGCAATGACAGAGGAAAGAGTGAACTTGAAGATAGGTCAACTGAAATTATCAAAGGTGTAAAACAGAAAAAAATATGCCAAAGTCAAATGAACAGAGTTTCAGGGACCTGTTAAATAATATGCAAAATACAAGTAATTGGAGTCCCAGAAGGAAAGAAGAAAGAGGATGGGTCAGAAAAAAATATTTGAAGAAATAATAAATTTCCTGAAATTGATAAATGAAAGATAGAAATTTACAGATACAAGATGCTCAACACACAACATACGGGGGGAAAATAAGGACATCTTGATATTAAGGCTTACGATATAGCTACAGCAATCAAGATGGTGTGGCATTGGCACAGGGAGAGAAATATAGGTCAATGAAGCAGAATAGAGTACCCAGAAATAAATTCACACAAATATGCTCAACTTATTTTTGACAAAGATGCAAAGACAGTTTAATGGAGGAAGAGTCACCTTTTTGACAAATGGTACTTGAACAATTAGACACGTCCTTTTGAAGGAACTCTTCTGTATCTTGACTGTGGTGGTGGATAGGAACTTACACATGTGATAAAACTGTACAAAACAAAACACGCACATGCACAAATGAGTACAACTAAAACTGGAGAAATCCAAACAAAGTTGGTGAATTGCACCAATGTCAATAACCTGCCATGATATTGCACTACAGTTTTATAAAATGTCACCATTGATGGAAACTGGGTACAGGGAAAAGGACGCACAGGACCTCTCTGCATTATTTCTTATGACTGCATGCAAATCATACTGCATGTGAATTTTATCTCAATAAAAATTTCAATTATATGATTTCTACCTTAATAAATAAAAATAATAGCAAATTAAATCCAAACTAACTATAATAAAGGAAATAATAAATATAAGAGCAGATATCAATAAATTAGAAAATAAATAAACAATGGAGAAAACTAATGAAATCAAAAGCTGATTCCTTGAAAAGAATGATAAAATTGATGAGCCTCTAGTTATGTCAGGAAAAAAAATGAAGACATGAATCATTAATAACAGCAATGAAAGAGAAGATATCATTACAGATCTCACATACATTAAAAGGTAAATAAGTAAATATGATGAACAACTTTATACCAATAAATTTGACAACCTAAGGGAAATGGAAAAATTTCTGAACACCAAATTACAAAACTTACCCGAGAAGAAATAGATACCTTGCATAGCCTTACACCAATTTTTAAAAGTGAGTTAATTTTGTGGTGAGAACTTTTAAGATCTACTCTCTTAGCAACTTTCAAATATACAATACGGCATTGTTAACCATAGTCCCCATGCTGTACGTGAGGTCCCCAGGACTTATTCATCGGATAATTGGGAGTTTGTACCCTTTGACCACCTTCCCCCATCTCCTCCACCTCTCATCCCCTCCTCTGGGCCACCACATAACAGTTTTATGATCTCAAGTAAGTCATTTAACTTTTCTAATCCTCAGTTTCTCCTCTGCAAAGAGGGGATAATAATAATCAACTTTCTGGATTAATGGAAGGATTAGGATGACTGTGGTGGACCACCTAATACAGTATGGTGTGTAGTGGGCATTTCACAAATGCTAGCTGTTGTAATCATCATCATCGTTGTCATTTTCCCCATCACCTTCTTTGTATCCCTACCACCTAGCATAATAACTAGAATGTTTGTTGTATATGTCACGAAATATATTTTACATGTAATTCTTTGATCCAAGAAAAAAAAGTGGGTTTTAAGTGATTTTAAAAACAATAATATTCCATTGTATGTATATACTACAGTTTCTGTATCCATTTTTCTGTCAACGGACATTTGGGTTGTTTCATAAGTTGGCTATTACGAATAGTGCTGCAATTAACATGAGAGTACAGATATCTCTTTGAGATCCTGATTTCATTTCTTTTGGATATATACACAGAAGTGGGATTGCTGTAGCATATGCTAGTTCTGTTTTTAATTTTTTGAGGACCCTCCATACTCTTTTCCACAGTGGCGGCAACATTTTACATTCCCACCAACAGTGTAGAGGGTTTCATTCTCTCCACATTCTTGCCAACACTTATCTTTTGTTTTTTTGATCATCATCATCCTAACAGGTGTGAGGTGATATTAGTGGTTTTAATTTACATTTCCCTGATGATTAGTGCTGTTGAGCACGTTTTCACAGGTGAGCCCTAAAATAGCATCAAAAACTTCTTAGGAATATATTTTTTTAAAGACATGCAACAGATGGCCAACAGGTACAAGAAAAGATGTTCAACATCATTAATTATTAGGGAAATGCAAATCAAAACTACAATGAGAGGGGCCAGCCTGGTGGCATAGCAGTTAAGTGCACACGCTCCACTTCAGCAGCCTGGGGTTCGCAGGTTCAGATTCTGAGTGCGGACCTACGCACCGCTTGTCAAGCCATGCTGTGGTGGCGTCCCATATAAAGTAGAGGAAGATGGGCACAGATGTTAGCCCAGGGCCAATCTTCCTCAGCAAAAAGAGGAGGATTGGCATCAGATGTTAGCTCAGGACTGATTTTCCTCACAAAAAAAAAAAATTACAATGAGAAATCACTTCACACCCATCAGAATGGCTATAATTAACAAGAAAAGAAATAACAAGTGTTGGAGAGGATGTGGAGAGAAGGGAACTCTCATACACTGCTAATGGGAATGCAAACTGGTATAGCAATTATGGAAAACAGTATGGAGATCCCCCAAAAAATTAAGAATAGAACTATCATGTGATCCAGCTGTTCCACTTTTGGGTATTTATCCAAAGAACATGAAAACACTAAGTCAAAAAGATATTTCCACCCCCATGTTCATTGCAGCATTATTCACAATAGCCAAGACTTGGAAACAACCTAGGTGCCCATGAAGGGATGAATGGAAAAGAAGATGTGGTATATATACACAATGGCTATAAAAAAAAGATGAAATCTTGCCATTTGCAATATCATAGATGGACCTTGAGGGTATTATGCTAAGAAAAATAAGTCAGAGGGAGAAAGTCAAATACTGTATGATTTCACTCATAAGTAGAAGACAAAAACAACAACAACAAACAAACACACAGACACAGAGATTAGATTAGTGGTTACCAGGGAGGAATGGGGAGGAGAGGAAGGTGAAAGAGTACATGTATACTGTGATGGGTGGTAATTAGTCTCTGGGTGGTGAACATGATGTAATCCACACAGAAGTTAAAATATAATGATGTACACCTGAAATTCATATAATGTTATAAACCAATGTTATCTCAATTTTAAAAAAAGACATGCAAGACCTTTATACTAAGAACTATAAAATATTCCAAAGAGTAATTAAGAGTTAAATAAATAGAGAGAGAAATTATGTTCATTGACTAAAAGAATCAATATTAACATGGCAATTCTCTCCCAAAATTTATCCATAGAATCAATGCAATCCTAATAATAATCTTAGCAGATTTTTTAAAATAAATTGATAAGCTATTGCTAAAATGTATATGGAAAAGCAAAGAAGCTGGAATACCCAAAACAATTCTGCAAAAAGAAGCTCGAAGGACTTACTCTGCTGATTCAAGATTGATTATAAGATACAGTAATCAAGACAGTGTGGCATTGATGTAATTACAAACACAAATTAATAAAACAGAATAGAGTCCTGAAATAGGTCCACTTATGTAGTCAACTGATTTTCAACAAAGGTACCAAAGTAATTTGAAGACAGTCTTTTCAACAAATGATGCTAGAGCGATTGAGTGTCTGCCTGGAAAAAACGAACTCCCACCTGTCTTTCACACCACGCACAGAAATTTATTTGAAATGGACCATAGACTTAAATGTAAAAGCTAAAGCTATTTAACTTATAGAAGAAAACATAGGAGAAAAACTTTGCAATAATAGGTTATTCAAAGATTTCTTAAACATAACAAAACCAGTATGGATCATGAAAGAAAAATTAGTAAAATGGGACTTAATTGTCATTAAAGGTGAAAAAGGCTGCATACTGCATGATCCCGTTTATGTGACATTTTGGAAAAGATAAAGCTATAGGGACAGAAATGAGATCAATATTTGCCAGAGATCAGGGAGGAATGAAGGAAAGAGTTGACTACAAAGGGTTTCGAAAAAACTTTTGGGGTGATGGAAATATGCTATATCTTCACTATAGTGATAGTTACACTAATGTATATTTGTCAAAATTCATAGAACTTATACGTAAAAAGTGTAAATTTTACTGTATGTAGATTAAACCTCAACATCATGAAAAAAAGTTTTTAAAAAATTTCACCAAAATTAAAATTTTTACTCTTTGAAAATCACAATTAAGAAAATGAAAATGCAAGCCACTGAGAGAAAATATTTGCAAGATATATATCTGACAAAGAGCTTGTGTCCAGACTATATAAAGAATTATTATAACTCAGTTATAAGAAGAAAAACAACTCAGTAGAAAAGAGGCAGAAAAATGGAACAGGCAATGTCACAAAAGAAGGTATATGAATGGCTAACAAGCATGAGAAAAGATGTTCAACACCATTAGGCATTAGGGAAATGCAGGTTTAAATCACAACTTGATACATCCGCCCATTCACAGAATGACTGGAATTATAAGGACTGACTGCATCCAGTGTCAGTGAGCTGGTAGGGTGGCTGAGAACCACATGTTCTGCTGGTGGCTCAGTGGAACCGCTACTCTAGAAAGCAGTGTGGCAGTATCTTATAAAGTTAAACATGCTCATCCTATGATCCAGCATTCCTGTTCATATGCATTTACCTAAGAGACATGAAAGCCTGTGTCCACACAGAGACGTGTACACAGATGTTCACAGCAATGTTATCATGCATGCCTCCAACTGGAAGGAACCCAAACATGCAGCCGCTGGTGATGGGTGAACAAACATGGCGTATCCATGCCATGGAATGTCTCGCAGCAATGAAAATAAATGAAATGATAGCAACACTGTGAAGGAATCCCAAAAACAATATACAACATAACAAACATAAAACACTACAGAGTGTGTGAATCTAAATCTACACGAAATCACAGAAGAGAAGATGTCATGAAAGAAAGTAGATCTGTGGAGGCCTGAGACCCAGCACCGATGGACAGGACACAGGAGAGCTTTTAGGGAGACAGAAATGTTCTATATATTGTATGTTTATTAAAAAATAGATCAAGGGGCCGGCCCGGTGGCGCAAACGGTTAAGTGCGCGCGCTCCGCTGCGGCGGCCCGGGGTTCGCTGGTTCGGATCCCGGGCGCGCACCGACGCACTGCTTGGTAAGCCATGCTGTGGCGGCGTCCCATATAAAGTGGAGGAGGATAGGCACAGATGTTGGCCCAGGGCCGTCTTCCTCAGCAAAAAAAAGAGGAGAATTGGCGGATGTTAGCTCAGGGCTGATCTCCTCACAAAAAAAAAAAAAATAGATCAAGAATTTCAGCAGAGAGGGAAAACTATGAAAAATAAACAAATGAAAATGCTAGATGTGAAAAGTACAGTTTTCAAACTGAAAAGTTAACTCATTTGAAGGCATCTCAGAAGATTGGATACAGCAGAAAAAGACTCAGGGAACCTGAAGAGAGGTCGATAGAAATTACACAAACTAATTACAAAAGAAAAAAAAAAATCAATGAAAAACGCAAGTGTTGAGATCTTTGGGACAACACCAAATGGTATAAAAGATGGGCAGTTGGAGGCACAGAGGGAAAAGAAACAGACAATAGGGCAAAATAAAGATTTAAGAGATAATAGCCAAGAATTTTCCAAAATTTATGAAAGACATCCACCAACGAAGCCTAGAAAATTAGCAAAACCAAAGCAGAATATTTTTATATATTTATAATTTTAACATATTCAATATATGTACATTCAGAATATATATTTTAGTATATATATTTGGAATATATATTCAGAATACATATATTTAAAAGGCAATTGCCTAATTTAAAATACATATAATAATAGTGTATTGTGAAGTTATTACACGTAAGACTAAAGTAGAGTACATGGTGCCCAGAACACGAAGGACGGGAGGAGGGAAAATGAAACCACATCGGTGCCAAGCTCTGCCGTTGTTGGTAAAGCACTGTAATACCAGTTGCAAATGTATCAAGACAAGTTAAAGATGCACATTTATTATCACAAGCACTAAAAAATAACTCAAAGTTTAGAATCTGTATTTCGTAATATATGCTTTGGAAATATGACAAAACCTGAGCAGAACAAGTCAAATCCAAATATCAATTAATCTTCTAAACCAGTCTTTGCTTGCTGAATTATATTAAAGCATATAAAATCTAATTATTTCTTGAAAATTTACTATATACATGTACTAACTGAACACCAAATATATGACCTTATTTAATTTCCACAATTCAATGATAGAAAAACTGAAGTACTGAGGTCACACTGCTCATTACCTGGGGAGCCAGAATTCGGATCCAGATGGTTTAATTTCAGACCAGGCACTTGTACCCACTATGGCATGCAGCTTCCTAAATCCACTGAACATATTTTTATCAAGAGCGAAAACTGCATCAGCACAAATTTGTTGCCCAAGCAAAACCACCTTGTGTTGGATATCCTTCGTAATCTGCCTCACCACACTGAGCACAGTTTGTTTACCGTTTTAAAACTCCTGTTTGAGTATGTTCCCCACGTATCCACGGCCCCTTCAGTGGGGGAGACATGACCCGTATCAGCCGAAATAGGCAGCATTGATGTTTCTCGATCCTGCTCATTATTTCAAGCCCTCTAGCTCTTCCTCAAGTCATTGTTTGGCATCTTCAGGGCATGTCCCACACGTGTTCACAGACGTGACCTCTGTCCCTTTGTTCCTCCCCAGTGGGCATCTCCCCAGCCACGTCTGCACAGAGGATTCTGCCATCTGGGCCGTCGTACCATGGCCACTGCTCCTGGTGCTTGCTGATGTCAAGAGCCCAGATGGCCTGGCCAAGGGCATGCTGTGCCTACAGCCATGCTGTGCCTGCTGTGCCTGCTACTGCCCATCTCTGCCACGGGACCTGGAGGGCTGGGTGCCTGCTGCCCACACTGTCTGGGGGACCCCTCTGTCCAGGCCCAGCTGAGCCCTGGAGTCAGGCCACAGTGCACGGAGCACGTAACGCTCTTGGCTAGCTGTTCTCCTGCCATGGGCATTATTCAGTGCAAGCATTCTCAGCCCCGCCTGGCATCCGAATTACCTGGAGCCCATGGAAAACATCAGTTTTAGACACGTGCCCTGAGGTTCTGGTTTAATATGCACAGGACTCAGGCGAGTGCAGCTGGGTCTGAAGAACCTCTGAGTCAGAAGTCTATCAAAACAATCCTGCCTTCTTCTCAGTGTGCAGTAGGGATCTCAATGAAAGGGATTTGTAAACCTCGGAGCCCATAGACCTGGATCTGTCCCTGAGTGGAGGGCGCTGCCTGAAGAAAGGGTCTCATTTTTCAGGCACTGTCTTGCTGCCTGTTTATTAAGCAGGATACACCAACCAGAGGACAAATTTGTGCTCAGCAGCCTCACACTAGTGATTCTAGATATCATGGTTCTTAGGGAAGCACGAATACCGTAGACCTAACTGCCCACAGCCCCCTTGGTGGTGCCAAGGTGGGTCGTTGGCAGCTCTCTCTGTCTCTCTCTCTCTCTCTCTCTCTCTCTCTCACACACACACACACACACACACACACACACCAGGTTATAGGACTTGGTATCAGCAGAATCTCCTCAGCCCATGAGTCTATTTGTGGGTAAACAATATAAATGTAACCAATGCAAATAAAAAGAGAAGGAAGGAATGGGGTCTTTGAGGGAAAGTAGTTGTCTCACAGACACACATTTCCTCAAAGAAGAATCAAAAAGCACTTAAAATATTTGATCTGCCCTGTGGGTAAGAATATTTAGCTGGCTCATTAAATGCTCTGTTGTCCACGTCTACTGGAATCAAGTTTCATGAAATTTATTTTAACTTTAATGTAATAGAATAGTGTCTTTATATTTTTCCTATTTTAACAACAAAATAAAAGCAGTGACCAATTAGTGAAAAGAATAGCTGTGCTGCGTTCCCCACTCCATTTCAACTACTGAAATATAGAACAGAGGGGAGCAGTCCCTTGTGGCAGAATTCCTGTCAATTTTCTTTCCAGCTGCCAGTGGGTCTCGTTAACTAAAGAGCTTACCTAGAATAGAAGTAAAAAGATCGTTTGGGTTCTTCGGAACACCTCTGCTTTCATTTATTTCTACAACACAGACCCTCTGTTCACATTCTCTAGCAAAAACAACTAGGAGAGGGACTTGGCTCTTTCGTCAGTCACACAAAAGGGAGAGAGTAAGCTCTGAATTCCAGGTTGGAGAGAACGGGAGGCGGGGTAAACTGTCTTCTACATGGGCAGGCCCCCATCAGAGCCAGCACTCGCCCAGAGAGCAAATAAACACACATGGACTCTGTCCCGGGAAATCCCGGGAGCTGTGCCCCCATCAGGGGACTGAGAACGTCGGGGTCTTCCTCTGTGTGCATGTCGCATGAAGGACCACAGCAGTGGAGTACAACAGGAGTGCCCCAGGCTGTTACTCCACAAGAAAGGTCATGGAAATGACTTTTTCTTTTAGCCAAATCAGCAGGGCTGAGAGGGCTCTGGGGTGATGCCAGCTCAGCATTTGACTCCTGGCTAACCAGGCCATTAACTGCACCAATGGAATCAAAGAGTGTGTTGTGGTTTGTGACATGTTTAAGGATTGTTTCCTAAATCAGAATTTAGTTCAGGCAAAACTAGAAATCCTCTTGCTAGAATTGGAATGTTAAGTAGTATTGCAGCAGAGGACGTCTTAAAACACCAGCAAGAACTGGAGAATAATGTGAATCACGTGTTGCATGTATGGTTTGATCCAGCACAATTGGCTGTAAAGTAAGTCCAGTTTCTTGCTAACTTCTTGTAGAGAAAAGGAGGTCCAAGACACCTTTCTGCTGCTCTCAAGTCCTGGGTATTCTTATCCACAAAATGTGTGAGTGAGTGTGTGTGAGTGTGTGCACGAATGTGTGTATGTGTGAGTGAGTGTATGTGTGTTTGCCACAGATATTTTGGAAAATTTGTCATATGACAAAGAAATCAGCAATCACTTGTAATCTCACCATCCGCAAATAGCCACTATTGACATTTTGGGATATATCCCATCCTCTCTCTTTTTATCTTAGTTCTTTTCCTGTATAAAATGATATTTTATCATGTGTGTTAACTTAATAAATTATCAAGGATAGGCTAGATTATGCTCTGGAAACAACTCCCAAATCCCAGTGATTTGTGACAACAAATTTCTATTTCTCATCATGCAAAAGGCACCATACTAGTCAGAAGGCATCTCTAGGACACAGCCTGAAGGAAGCTTCGTCGTCCTTAGCTGTGCCATGTGGAACAGGCGACCAGAGCAGTGGTCATCACCGGGGAAAAAGAGAATTGGCATCCTTCAAGGCTTTCCCCTACTTCAGTCTGGAAGTGAACTATCATTTCTGCTCCCGTGTAAATGGCATGGAATGTCACATGGCTCCGGGGAGGGGTGAGGAACGGGGAAAGCACATCCGATATTTGGGAGCAGCATGATCTTTGCCACAGGCATCGTCTTACATCAGTGAACATTCCTTAAATATATGGTCTTTAGTGCACAAGAGTGTGCCATCGTGCACAATTGATTATGTTTAAATTTGCAACATGACACCTACCATTCCTATCTGTAAGCAAAAACAAAACAAAGCCAATAAACAACCAGAAACCACTTCACGCCTCTTGTGAATGACAAATAAGTGGCTATCTACCAAAGGAAGGTTAAGTATTTCACGGTAATATAAAGATTTGGGCAGGAGAGGGTTAGTTTTCTATGGATATGTAACAAATTACCACAAACTTCTTGGCTTAAAACCACACACATTTATAATCTCATGGGTTTCCGTGGGTCAGGGGTCTGGGTTCACTTAGCTAGGTTCTCTGCTTCAGGGTCTCACTACCTGAAATCAAGGAGTTAGCTGGGGTTGCGTTCTCATCTGGGGCCCTGCTGGAAAAGACCCGCCCCCAGCCTGCCTCAGATGATTGGCAGAAGTCATCTCCTTGCAGCTGGAGGACTGAGGTCCCTAGTTTATTGCTGGCTATTGGGCAGGAGCCAATCTCAGGCCCTCGGAACATGGCAGCTTACTCCTTCGAAGCCAGCGAGGGTGGTCTCTACCTGGAAATGGTGGATAACGTGACCTAATCCGGGGAGTGACGTGCTATCACCTTCACCATCTTCGTTTGGTTCAAAGCAAGTCACAGAACCCACCCACACTCCAGCAGAGGAGATTACACGAGGATGTGACTCACGGGGGGTCAGTGTAGGGTGTGTCTGCCGCAGGAAGCAATGGACACACTCATATAACCGAAAGAAAGACGTGCATCATGCTCCCGTGGAAAGTCAATGACCTCCCAACATGAATGGACAGGTAGACATGGTAACGCTTCCCTTGTAGAGAACACAACTCAGGTGGAGTTTCCTCCGGTACTGTGCCCATAGGAATGTCTCAGTGTGTAAGCCTCTCTCTTGCTCTAAATTGCAGACGTTGTCTCAGAAGCTAACTGCACATTAACTGTCCAGACGGCAGGAACCCTACCAGCTGCTGCTGTGGCAATACCAAACACCCAACTGCATGTGAGAAATCATGTCTCTCTGCTAGATATGCTTCATTTACAGCTTGAAACACTCCCCAAACCCCATGGGCCACCTCCCCACCAAAAAAACAAGCTAACTAAGGTTTGAGAAATCCAGCATATTTAGAAGCCTGAAAGTTGACATTTTTAAGAGAATGAAAATTCTTACTTATCCTGTGTGCACATTGTACACACCTTCAACCTTTCTATCCAAATGTGTTACCGATCTCTGAAAAGGGATTTAAACTTTTGATTTTCTCTGGTGGTTTTCGTCTATAGCATGACTTTGTTCTTGTTTTAATGTTCTTAACTTTCACTCTGAAAAAATTTCAGACTCACAAAAAAGTTGTAAAAATAATGCTGAGTTTCTGTATACCCTCCATAAGATTCTCCAAATATTAGCATCGTATATAACCATAGTATAATTATCAAAATGAGGAAGTTAATACTGATACAATAATATTAGCTGATCTAGAGCCCTCATGAAAAGTTCCCCAGTAGCCCCACTAACTTCCTGTTTCCGGTCCGGGATCTAATCTAAGCCACTCTTGCATTTGTGTGTTATAGCTCTTTCATCTCCTTTAATCTGGAACAATTCCTCACTCAGTCTTTGTCTTTCCTGACCTTCACACTGATGAAGGATACTGGCCAGTTATTTTATAGAATGTCGCTCAATATGGATTTATCTGCCATTTCCTCGTTATGAAATTCAGGTTATACATTTTTGGCAAAATCCCTCAGCAGTGATGCGGTGTCTTTCTTGGTGCATTCTATCAGGAGGACAGTGTCCATTCGTTCCATTACTCAGTTGAGGTTGTGTCTTAGTTTGCTAGGGCTGCTGTGACAAAGTACGGCAAACTGAGTGGCTTAAACAACAGAACTGATCGTCTCCGAGTTCTGAAACCTAGCAGCCTGAGATAAACCTGTCGGCAGGGTTGGTTCCTTTTGCGGCTGGGAGGAAGAATTTGTCCCATGTCTCTCCCCTGGCTTCTGGTAGTTTGCTGGCAATTGTAGAAGCCTCATTCTGATCTCTGCCTTCATCTTCACATGGTGTTCTCCCTGTGTCCAAATTTCTCCGTTTTATAAGGACACCAGTGACATTGATTAGGGGCCAACCCTACTCTAGTGTGACCTCATCTTAACTAATTGCATCTGCTATGACCTTGTTTCCAAATAAGGTCACATTCTGAGGTTCTGGGGGTTAGGACTCAACATATGAATTTGGGGAGAAGGAACACAATTCAGCCACAGCAGGTGGTGTCTATCTAATTTCTCCATCGTAAAATTACTGTTTTTCCTTTTGCAATTAATATGTATCTTATGGGGAGATAAATTAAGACTACAAAGTCTCAATGTTTTGTTTTCCAACACACTTTCAGTCACTAATTTTAGCATCCATCAGTGATTCTTACCTGAAGCAATTATTGCTGTGGTTTTTGCCAAATGGAATTTTCTGTTTTCATTATTCTCTATATTTAATCTTTGAAATTCTACTATAAGGAAGAAACCCTACTATAAGCTTTCTCTTCTCTCCCACTGATTTTTTAAAAATTATTTATATCACTATAGACTCATGAATTCGTATTTTATTCCATGGGTTGTAATCCATTATTGCCATTATTTATTTTACTACTGATTTGGCCATTGGGAGTTGCTGCAAGTTGGCTCTTATGTACTTTAACATGTCTCCATCATCTTTTGAGCACTTTCTTAATTTCTGGCACCACAACGTATTCCAGACTAATCTTGTACTTTCCATATTCCAGCCCTGAAATCAGCCATTTGTCTGAGGAGTCCTGGTTCCTTCCATTGGAGAGTGGTGTCTAGAACCAAGATCAGGCACTGAGTGTGCCCATTGGTACCGAGGTGTCACTGCTTCAAGTCCTCTCAGCAGGCAGAACTAGGACACATATGTTTGCATAAACACACACAAACACATGCACAAATATACTTTATCCATCTATCTGCTTTAACATTTATCTTCATATCCACTGTACTAAAAACCATCAGAACATACTAACACCTGCATTTCCGGTCCAGCACCACAGGGCTCACTCTAGCCTTCTCTGCCTCCTTATTTGTAACTCCTTTGTCTGATAGTGGGAAACCTGATGTGAAAGAAAGCTCCCTGAAACCTGGGAGAAATTTCTCTCAATTCAATCCTTTGCTCTTAGTGCAATCTATTGCTACTCTGCAAAGGTTTTCATTTTAAGACAGATACGGCAAATGATAAAATTCGATAGCATGCCAGTGTAAATTGGTGGTGATTTGGGAGAATATGTAGAGGGTTTGGTGCAAATTCATTTTATTTTTTTTTTCTGCAAGTAAAACAGTGTCTATTTTTTTCTGGCTTTATTGAGGTACGATTGACAAATAAAAATTGTATATATTTAGGTTGTACAACATGATATTTTAAGGTGTACAACGTGATGATTTAATATATGCACACATTGTGAAATGATTGCCACATCAAGTTAATCAACACATTCAGCACCTCACATAGTTACCAGAGAGTAGAACAGTGGTTGCTAGGAGCCAGGACAGGGGAAACGGGGAGATGCTGGCCAAAGGTACAAACTTGCAGTTAAAAGATGAATAAGTCCTGGGGGTCTAATGTGCAGTATGTTGATTATGGTTAATAATACCATATACTTGAAATCTGCTAAGAGAGTAGATCTTAAGTGTTCACATTCTATTTCTTTATAATATACAATTAGAAGAAGAAAGACTAAGTGTTAGAGACGATATTTAATATTAAATGTGTGTAAAAGTTCCAAATAAATATTTCAAAAACTTTGATAACTTTGGGCTTGATTCTGCAAATAGGAGTTTGAGGTTTGAAGTGGCTATGCACGGTCCTTTTTTATTATATTCTCTTCACCTTCTGATACTCTCCATAGATGAGAAACACTGTTTCCTAAGACAGTGACAAAAATATATCACCTCTTTTAACTACAATTCAACAATAACAACAGTTACAATTAGATTTAAGGACTGTAATTGTTCTTTTCATCCATTGATAATGATAATGTTGAAAATTATTGTGATCATGTGAATGGACTTAAAATCCAGTCAAACATTTTCAAATCAAGTACTTCAAAATAACGAAGAGGGTCTAACTGCTGATGTGCAATTGCCGTCAGACCAGCTGCTCTGCATCTTGGTTGAACATCTCCAGGATGAGGCAAAGGAGGGCTAGAGAGTCAACCTGGAGGGCAAAGGAAATTATCTAACACCAGTGGTTCTTCCTTCCCAGGGACTCTTTCCAAGTAGCTCTGCTCCTCCACACTGAAGAAATCGTCTTGTTGTGATTACCGGTGGATTTACACTTTGCATCTGCTGGAGGCTGTCCTCAGCGAGGCCAGGGTGGTTGTGGAAACTTCCTTGCTGGTTCTTGCTTCCGCATCCCCCACCACCCCTGTGGGTTTCCCAAGAGCCTGCTCATATCTTCCTCGATAGTATCTTGATTAATCTTCCTCAATTACGCCATTTCAGTGTGTCATCTATCGTTAATGTATTGGAGGTTCAGGAGGAAAATCGGCCCAGCCCCTGATGGTGAACCTCTAGGAGGGTTTCTACATCTGTGATGTTACAGACAGTGAATCTGATCACCAAAAGCTGCAGCCTGGGAGGCCGAAGTATAAGGCCACGGTGGCTGAGCCAGCTCAAGGGTGGGGTTACATTCCCCAGGAGGACCCTTGAGATGTGTGCAGGACCCACAAAAGCTCATCTCCATGGTGAAAACGACCATCTATAGGACGATATAGGGTGAGTCATTCATACTAACAAAAGACACGGGTAACACTCCACTCTACACAGATTTGAGTAAGGAGGTACCATCTGCTAGATTTTCCCAGTAAAACAACACACAGGCAAACAGGTTACAGTGTGTTTGTAAATCGGGATCCAAATAAGGCACACATTTGAAATCAGTTCACTTGTTTGGTAAGTCTCTTTTAATCTATAGCTTACCCTCCTTTTTTTCCCAGTTGCAATTAATATGTTAAAGAAGCTGAGTTGTTTTTCCTACTGAGTTTCCCAGAATGTAGATTTTGGTGATTTCACCCACATCACTCAACATGGTCCTGTCTCCTGTGTTCCCATAAATTAGTAGTTTGAGTTAGATGAGTGATAGCTTCCAGGTTGAATTTTGGCGAGAGCACTTCATAAGTTGTGTTGTGTACATCCATCAGAAGGCAGAAAATATCCAGTTGTCTCTTGTTTCATATATCAGCAGCTATTGAAAATCCTTGATTACATTCATTATTTTGTTAAGATTTGCAAAATGATGATGCTCTGAATCTATTGTCCCTTCTTCACTTGTTAGCTGGAAACCTCTATATAGGGGATCTTTCTCTTGTCAACAATTTGGTTGTCCTGGGGTGTCAGTCCATAAAGGAAAGGCAGGACAAATGTTCAATTCTTTGCCTTTATTTACCATTTTTAAAATAATGACTTGACTCCCTATTACCCTCCAAATGCAACCACTGACTTTTAGTATAATAATGCATTGGTGGTGTTCATCTCATCTCAAACTGCTCCGTCTTTTGCCAGTGGAGGTCTCTTGATGATAGCTTCTGAGTCCTCTGATGGTTTCCTCACTTTCTGGTTGGACAGGATATTCAAGGCTCATCTTTTATATTTTTTCTCCAAACTCGGGTCCAGCCATTTCTCCAAGGACACCTGATTTCTGCATGGGTGAAGGTATCTAGACACCACAATGCACGCAGTGGGGGTGATCATTGCTGCTGTGTTGGCCGTTGTTTTTAGGCCTTTTCATTGGACAGAAATAAGTTGTTTTTTAGCTTTCATTTGGTTTGGTTTGGCTTTTAAGATAAACAGCATCCTAAGTTCGTACTGATAATTCCAATTCCAATTCAGGACTACAGGGTTTACTTGAATTCTGATATCACACCTGTATAGCCTTCCACCTACACTGAAAATTCTGGTTCTCATAATTATTCTTTTGGTTTATCCTACAATTCACATGCAATGGCCTCAGAATAACAAAACCAAAACTATCCTAAACACCATGATTATAGAAAACAGTTTATGGTGTTTTTATGGTTCTTTTTGTCCCTGGGATATAACTTACTGATATGAAAATTGAACTGTATGTTTTAAATAACTTGAAATAATTACTCTGTATGGTTTTGCCACTAACTCAACATTAAAATTATAATTTTATAAAGTAATAATTATAAAAGTTAAGGCATAATTTTATAATTATACAATTTAAAATTACAATGATACAATTTTAAAATTTTAAATACAACTTTATAGTTACAAAATAAATATAAAATTAAAATTATACTTTTGTAAAATAATCATAAAAGATAAAAGTATAATTTTATTTTAAAAATATTTTATTTCGTTCTATTTTAGCTACAACTGACGCTCTTCTTCCCAGATTCCCAGGTTCATGAGAAGCAGACTCTGCTCACGAGCTCAGTGAGCTCAGCTACTACAGTGAGCCCAGAAATAGTTCAGCTTATGAAGAAACCAGAAAGAACAATCTTAACAAACCTGAATCAGTTGTTCATGTTGATATTCCTGAAGACAGTCTTTCTTCAATTTAAGATATTTAAGTGGGATCCAATGTATATGCTGAAGCAAAGTATAAGAACATAGGCTAATAATAGAGGTACATGGAGTCTCACATCGGAGTGAGGAGTTACTCTGAATCGTCGGGGACATCCACATGTGACCCCAGGGAACAGGCCTTATCCGACAAATTCAGTGTTGGAAGGCTGGAGCTCTGTTCAGCAATTTAAATTCTCTGCCTTCACCAGAAGAATAGAGTCCAACAACTGACAATTGTAGCCATCTTAGTCTTAAAGTATTTTCAAGCCTTCCACAGAAACTGGTAGAAATTCATCCTTCTACAGAGAGAACCAAGTATTTTTTTCTGTTTATTCAGTTAGTTAGCTTTTTGTTGGTGAGACAGAAACCTAAATAATTTGGTTTCATCATCTTTAGAGCAGCAAAATGTAGTTGCTGTGAGTGATGATGCTTTGAGAACAAGTTGGGGGTGAGGCAATTTACTTCTGAAGAAAATATACTCAAGAGGAATTTTGCCAAAGCACAAATATACATCTCCTACAAACTCAATATCCAAAACTCTGGGCAGATTATTTTACCCTTTTCCACATCTGTAAAATAGAGAGAAGCATTTTATTGGCAGCCTTAACACATTTTCCTTGAAATACAAAATTGAGATCAAGATTCTAAGTGAGTTTAATGATACACATTGTTGTGTCAGGATTATGGACAATTAGTCTCTTAATTCCATCACACAGTAGTTGAAGGCAGGCTACGTCTGTTCTTTGCAATTATTGTGTCTATCTTACTAGTGGAAGGCACTACATGGAAAAGAGTTTAAATGAATAACTAAATAAACAGCACATGCATCACACCATACAATTTTCTATTAATTCAGAATTCTAGTACACAAAATTCAGTCACGTTTATAAATGACTTACTTGTGTCAAACCTCCCTGAGACAAGCAAACCTTTTCAATCTATTTTACAGTTAAGGAAACAGAGGTCCAGTGGGATTAATTAACCTTCCACAAATCAGGTCTTTTGAGCCCCAGGGCACTGCGTGAGGAGCAGTGACACACTACACCTGGTCCAGGTGTCAGCCATCATCTTCTGCTGAGGAGTCTCTCGTCTGTGAGCTTTCTGTGAAGACAAATTCACCAAGTTGGGAAGCACTGATCTCCCATCACAGGAAAGGGATATTTGAGAGGGGGGTGGGGAGAGCATGCCTCCTTTGAAAATAACGTCATGAGAGTCAGCTCTTGTGAGAAAAGAGGACCTGGTGTCCCAGGGACGGAAGAAGGGTGTCCAGGTTTGGCGCACGGAGGATGGACTCCTTTAGTGAGAAGAGACTAGAAGACTAGAAGAAGCATTGGTATCCAGAACCTCACCCCAGGTCTGAAGATGAGAGTTTAAAAGAAAAAAAATTACAGAAATCTAGGATTTTAAGGATTATCTTGCTAGCTGGCTTGGAAAGATTGATGTCCCTGGAAAGTCTTTCCTGTGGACCATCCACGTGCCTGAAAGTGTCGTTATTAAAAAGTACTCCTTGTTAACAAGTTTATGTTGGTCTAAAGGCTTGCCATCTTGCTATACTCTCTTATTTCCAACAATCTGCCTCAGATTATTTGGGGGTTTCTATGTAGATAATCTTATCATCTTCAAAATAACAGTTTCTTCTTTTCCAATCCTTAGGTTTTAAATTCCTTTTTATGTTTTACTGTGCTATCTGGGACATGTGTCGGCATCCTTGTATTCTCGATTTTATAGGAAAGTCTTTCAGTGTTTTCCCTTTAGAAATGATGCTTCTTCATTCATTGGTGGTAGATACAATTTATTAGGTTGAAGATATTCTTTGCTATTCCTAGTTTATTAAGATTATTATTTTATTATAATTGGGTCTGAATTTTGGGATACTCCTTTCTGCTCTAAGGTGATTATATTTTTTTCTCCTGTAATTAGTCAATGTGGTGAATAATATTTATAGATTTTCTAATATTAAAGTACCCTTGCATTTCTGGGATAAACATAAATTTATTTTGGTGTATTACCTTCCTCATACCTCACTGGATTAAGATCGGATTATTTTTTTTAATTTTTTTTAATTTTGCACTTTCCTTTTCTGCTTTGGAATCAAGGTTATACCAACAACACAGAATGAATTGGTGAATTCTTTGTCAATTCTCTGAAAGGATTTGTTTAAGAATGGACAAATTTATTCCTGGAAAATGTGTTAGACTTTGCCTATAGAAGCAACTGGGTCTGGAAATTCCTTTGTAGGAAGATTTTTCACTATTACTTGGAGTTTTGAAAAGTTATAAGATTATTGTCTTTCTCTTTATTTTTGAGTTAGTTAAGTATATTTTTTGCAGTTATCTACTTTAAATTTATTAGCACAAAAATATTCATAGTGTTGTTATTACCTCTCTGTGTTATTTTATCACCTATTTCTTTAAACATTTCATGAATAGGTAATACGTGCTGCATATCTTAAACTTCCAACATTTGTGGCTCTCAAATTCTGTTTCTACTGACTCCCACACATGAAGGGTCACCTTCTTTGTTGCTTATTGATCTTTGATTTTCCTTTAATTGCCTTCATGGGTTATAGTTTAGGGAAAAGTTCCCCCAAACAGCGTTTGATTCTGCTGGTAGATAGGGGTCGCCTGTGATTTGGGATCACTTTTCACACACATCAAACCCCCTATATTCCAGCACAATGTCTCTACTTTTTATACCAGGCCAGTTTCTCCAACTAATTCTTGGCTCAAGATTCATAATCTAAACAGCAATTTTGCGTGTTCACCCCCGGGACGAGCCCACACCCCCGGGAGGATGCTGCCTGGTCCCCAACCTGAGCTCTATCTTGTCGTGTCTTCAAGGACCTCTACTGGATGTCCGTCAATGAATGCAGAGTTTTCCTCATGTAGAATTCATTTATTCTAGCGCAGGAAGTCATACATGATACTAGAAGTGGAAACTTATGTCCAATTTCTTTGTTTTCAACGAGTCTGTGTTATTTTGTTTCAGGTAGAAATCCTCAGAGGTGTGGAGCTGCATTTTGTCACCAGGTTGCTGGCAGAATTCATTCCTTGCAGCTGGAGGACTGAGACCCTCATCTCCTGGAGGCTGTCACTCTCCACAGGCAGTTCATACCATAGCCATTTCTTCATGGCCAGTAGGAGAGCATCTCTCCCTCCACGGGGGGGCCCACTCTCTTCTTTTAAGGGCATTTACCTGATTAAGTCAGGCCCACTCAGGGTAATCTCCCTCCTGATTAACTCAAAATCAACTGATTTGGGACCTTAATTACATATGCAAAATTCCTTCACCTTTGCTGTATAACGTAACCTAATCAGAGGAGTGAAATCCCATCCTATTCACAGGTCCTGCCCATTCTCAAGAGGAGGGGATTATATAGGCATTTACACCAGGGAGCAGAAATCTTGGGGGCCATCTTAAAATTCTGCCTGCCACCAGTTCTCTGGCCTCACCCCTCTTACAGCTTCCACAAACAGATCTACGTACAACTGAGAACAGAAAAAGGGTAAATGCAAACATTTTCAGACCATAAAAATAACTCCACTGAAGCTGAGCCCTGGTGAAATAATTGCTTACTAGATCACTATGTCTGTGGCTTTCATGACTGGCTGGTCTTCTCTGCTACTCCCCTCCTGAGCTGGCTATTCTCCCCAGCAGAGCAACCCGGCACATTCTTTGCACAACACTGGAAGCCTCTCACTCTAAATTCTGACCTGGTAACTAGTATAAAAATATGTGACATTAGAACAATGTCTCTCTCTTTAAAATAAGTCAATATTTACTTATCTGTTTGGCGAATATGGATATTGTAATCATGAGTACAGTATAAAACAGTAGAAAGGAAATTACTTTAATTGAACTTCACCCTGTTTGTGTAACTCTAGAATTATCTGTTTTGCATCATAAATGAAGTCTTAAGTACAATTCAAAAGGAGAAAATTTGATTTGATTGTCGGAGCCACGAAAGGCAAATGGACGCTATCCCACCAGCATGAAGAGCAGCGTCAGCCACTCCACTGAGGAGTTCTTCATCTGCTTCATTACCCCACGCCCACCTTCAGCTTCACTCCCAGCTAATTCTCAAGAGCTAGAAAGCACGAGCATCAGATCTTCATTGGCAACCAGGGCCTCTGGTCTGTCAGGCCCTGATGAATTATCTGAAAGCACCGACCTAATTTCCCAGACGCTTAGGGAGAATCGCTGTCTCGCTGTTCTCTGTGTGCACTGGCTATAACAACCCCTTTAATTGCCATCCCACTGCTTTGACAGTAGATTGCTTCAGCCAGAGCTCTGCAGGATGCAGGATAAAAGCTAGCTGGAGAACTTACACTTCCACAGTTTATGATAGAAGCTTAATTATTCTGCCATTAATTAGTGATTTCTGATTTTCAGTCCAAAGCAGACCTGACATGTCCATTTATTCCTCGGCTCCCTTGCAGAATTGTGGTCAAATTAGCCTCGCATCAGCTCGTGTGGTTTCAGTGAAGCCGTAACACTCACTGCAAAGTTGTTTTGCCAGAGAAACCGTGAGGGGCAGAGATAATAGCTTCCTGCTAGTTGTAGGGAATAATGAGACTGACACTCTATTCTTTTCTGCAGGGAAAGGAGCTTGGTGTCATTCTCATTCCTCTTATCTTTTCTGCTCACAGTGTGGTCCGGGGACTCTAAATTATTGGCATCAATTTGGGTCCCAGCCCGAGATGCGCTGAGTCAGACTCTGCAGTGTACCTTGATCCCCAGGTGATTCTCGTGCACGTTAAAAACTGAGACGCAGTGCTCAATAGGTCTCAGGTGATAACAGCCCTGATTATAATTATTATGGTTACAATAATTATAATTTTCACTATTATATTTGTTAAGGTGGCACTTTTTCCCTGAGAGAATCTATATGCCTTAAGATAAGAAGGTCACACAGAGGGAGTGATTTCTTCAAAGGCTCAAACCTAAAGATATTCAAGGGCTATTCAGCTTGGTTCTTGCTTCCCAGGGTTAGGAATAAGGAGCACTATCATCCAAGGTAGATAAAGGTGTGGATTTTCTATATCCTACTACAACCATCTCTCCGCATATGGTATCTTGCTTTGGTGTTGGCCCTACAGCACTGAGGAATAGGTTCTTACACCACCTAGGCTTCACGGGCATTTGCAGAGCCTGCTTGGGGAGGAACAGCAGCCAGGAGCCAGCTTGGCTGGGCTGGGTCCGGAGAGTCTGGAAAGGATGGGGTGACTCCCTCCCTTAGAAAGGACTGACGTCACAGAGCTGGATGCATACGTGTCAACTAACACCTTCCTTCCAGAATCTATAATCCCTCTCCATTTCACTTTTCATTTCTTGCCAAGCAAAGGACCTTTTAAGCTCACTATAACAGCCAAGTATTTCTTGGCTCAGCTGCTTTCTCTGTGAAGTGGATCAACTGGGGCTTTTGCTTCCCTGAAAAGCCTACTCTTTCCTACCTCATAAGGACTCCTCCCCCTTTAAGACTAGAATCCCTCCTAACTCCTCCCTCCATCCCCCATCGAATATACATTCCATTAATGAATACTCGTCTGATAAGTAGCATTGCTTTAAGCAAATGGTTCTCAAACTTTAGCATCAGATCACCTGGAGGACTTATTAAAACAGACTGCGGAGCCCCATACACAGATTTTCTCATCAGCAGGTCTGGAGCAGGGCCCAAAGTTTTGTATTTCTAGAGAGTTTCCAGGTGATGCTGATGCTTCTGTTCTGGGCACCACACTCAGAACCACTGCTCTCAAAATGTAATTCCAGTTATTGGGACGGGGGGTGAGAAGCTTTGGAGCAACTGGGCGCCACCCTAATATCTCTTCTATGGATCAGGTTAACCTGGGTCTGCTGGCATCGGCCCAGGTCTGCCAAGACCTGGCTAGTCCAGGATTCACCTGGCTAGAGCAGTGATGTGCGGAAATTTTCCTCTCACAAGTGGTCTGCTCAACCAGGCATCCCTTTGTCCAGCCAATGCGTGCACAGGCAGTGAGTCACTTGTGCAAACACACCTTACAGAGGAAGAATGTAACAACCACCCTACCACTATCTGTGTTTGCAAGGGACACAACCCCTGCGAGGGATATTTAATGGGGAAGGCTGGCATAGCAATTACGGCAAATGGAGTCAAAACAGCACCATTTGTATACCATCTACTTGGTCTCTAGTACCCATACATTAACCAACCATCAAAGAAAATGGATTTTTGCCTCTCGAGGGTGATAAGAAAACCATTTCTTTTCTTAGCAAAGAGAAGAAAGCTGATCCATTGTGCCATCTAAAGTATCTATGTTGAACTGTTATATATCCGTTAAACATTTGTCAAGTTTTCTTAATAATATAAGAAATTATTGCGCTTAATGTTGACTGAAAAAAGTACTATATTGTACATGCAGTATGAGCATGTAAAACTGTGTGCATTCATTCAAACATTCATTCACTTTACAACGATTTACTGAACGTCCGGTAGGTACCAGCAGATGTGCAAAGTTCAGACGCACGGAGGGAGGGAGGAAGTCAAGGGTGATGCTTTGTCAATACTGGGATGTGACTTTTGTCAGGGACCCAGGAATGCCTGAATCCCACCCTGCAAATCCTCTCTCCTCTCCTGGGAGATCTAAGCACTACACTGTGGATGGAAGGACAAGAACTCTCAGTTAAAGTCACACTGGAATACATGTGCTTATACTTAAAGCCTGGGCTGCTTGATTCCCTTATCAGTCACGGTCCTGGGAGGAAACCAGACACATGCAGAGCGTTGAGCAGAAGAGAATTTAGTGAAGAGGCTATTTAGGGAGTTTCGGATGGTGTTAAGGAAAGAAGGTGAGGTGAGGCACTCAGAGACGAGCAACAGCAGGACCTTTCGCCACCCAGGCCTGAGGGATCGGGGAAGAGCCAGAATCAGATAATTGGAGAAGAGGCTGTCAGACTAGAACTGCCCTCTGGGGGAATTCAGCCAGAGCCCAAACCACGGCCAAGGCGGGGGGGGGGGGGGGGGGGGGGGAATCACCCGAACTCTCTTTGCTCCCACCCTCCAATCTCCCACCAGTGTCTCCCATGGCTGAACCCAAGCAGAAGCCCAAGCGACAAAATTTGTGCAGGTCAACTTCCTGAAGCATGGAGCAGGGTCAAAATGGATTATAATAGACACCCTTAAATACCCCTACCTCCCCAACGATAAATTATGAGAATGGAAAAGCCTGGAGTTTGCATAGTATTCCCATGGAGAAGTTCCCATGAGGACAGAAAGGGAAATATATCCTAGCCTCCAAAACACGGGGCTGATTCCGTTTGACAATTTGGCTGTATTAACGGAAGATGCAGCACAACCAAGTGGGCATCTTTCCCCGAGGAATCAGGTCCTGCCTGGGAATGTGACAAGCAGGAAGATCGAGAGAAACACAACGCATGGTGCAGACGTGAGCACAATGACCCTGCTTTCTGTGAACCCAGACTAATCGGTGGTTTGACTCAGACTAGAAATTCCCACTCCCCTCGTAGGTGCAGCTGGGGAGCGGGTGGGCACAGGCTTCCGGCATGATGAAGGGGGAGGTGCTCCTCTTCCTGAAGACGAATATAATTAGTGATTGGGGTTTATTTATGTGAAACATATCAGTCTTTCAAAATTCAGAAAAAGAAGAGGATGGCTATTTTGAAAAGGTGCCTAGCACAAAAGGTATGGTTTTTGAATTCTGTCTCTAAATGTTGCTGTCCTAATTTTCTCTTTGGAAATAAAACAAGAATTCGTGTTCTGAACAGTATTTTTTTTGATTTTTTGCAAATTAGGCAAAAGCCTGCAGTAACGATTCAGTAAACTGATTTTTAAAAATAATTTCGAAAACAGCAGAGCTGAGCTTGTCTACATCCAGAATAACTAAGGGGAAATGTTCTTTTTCATAATGGGTCACTGATCCACTGAAAACTATCAGTCTTGTATCTCAGCCAGTAAAAACGATGAGACACAAGATTAGAAAATTAGCTGATCTTTGCTATGCCAACTCAAGCATTACTCTGCAATTCACTCTTCAAACAACACATTATTATAAGCAAGAATAGGGTGGAGTGACTACGTTCAAATTCTATTGATAAGGAGGGGTGTCTGCTCTTGCGCCGGGTCTGTGGGTGTAGGAGGATTTGTCACCAGTAGAACAGTCGAGCAATGGTCCACAACTTCCCTCTCTTAGAGGCCTCACCCCGGATATAAAGGAAAGCGTGTGTACAAGGATGACGTCTCTGATACCCAGGATAGAAATGGCAATCTACTTTTGACTTTGGTGATGGAAATTTGGAAAGAGGAGGAAGAAGAAAAGGAGCAGCACGTAAACTGACCAAAGCAAGCAGTGAGGACCCTGCCCTCTAACACGTCCTGGGTGACACCCCATTTGCACCCAAAGCCTTGATTACCTAGAACAGGCTGAGAGTGTTTCCAGGGGAGGCGAGACAGTGAGATCAAGGAGGGGGACACCGCTGTGAACCCCCATCTGACTCCTGGGAGCCTCACTGATCTCTAGCTCTAATTAATGTGTTGCCAGCACAATCTAATTGGCTTATACTTGTTTCGATGGTGTTAGTGTGGTTTCCCCAAACTCTTGAAGTCAAGGTTTAAGTTTATAACAACTCATAGATCCACCCATTCCCCCACTGAAAACTTAATGGTTTCAGACACACGGAATATTCAATGATTACATCTGGATTGGCATGGATTGGACCTGTATTGTGAAGCATATAAGCGTATCAAGTTGTTATCAAGGAGCATCTTTTCTCTTCTGGAAATGCTTTTATATCATTATAGTAGGAGTTCATTTCATAAACAGGAAAATAACAAAGGCATTGCAACCTAAGGATTATTGGTTCTAACCATGTACACATACATGTAACATAGTATTAGACACATGTAACAGAGTTAAACACACATGTAACACAGAGTAGTCAAGTGTTTTTTATTCTAACCTTAAATAATTTTTTTTTATTGGTTTATAACATTGTAAAAATTTCTGGTGTACATCATTGTACTTCTATTTCTGCATAGATTACATCATGTTCACCACCAAAATACTAATTACAACCCATCACCATACACATGTACCGAATTATGCCTTTCACCCTCCTCCCTCCCCCCTTCCCCTCTGGTAACCACCAATCCAATCTCTGTCCCTATGTGTTTGTTTATTGTTGTTATTATCTACTACTTAATGAAGGAAATCATACGGTATTTGACCTTCTCCCTCTGACTTATTTCACTTTGCATTATACCCTCAATGTCCATCCATGTTGTCACAAATGGCTGGATTTCATCGTTTCTTATGGCTGAGTAGTATTCCATTGTGTATATATACCACATCTTCTTTATCCATTCGTCCCTAAGCAACTTAGGTTGCTTCCAAGTCTTGGCTATTGTGAATAACGCTGCAATGAACACAGGGGTGCATGTACCTTTGCAAATTGGTGTTTTCAAGTTCTTTGGATAAATACCCAACAGTGGAATAGCTGGATCATATGGTAGTTCTATCCTTGATTTTTTGAGGAATCTCCATACTGTTTTCCATAGTGGCTGCACCAGTTTGCACTCCCACCAGCAGTATATGAGAGTTCCCTTCTCTCCACATCCTCTCCAACACATGTTGTTTCCTGTCTTGTTAATTATAGCCATTCTGACGGGCGTGAGGTGATATCTCATTGTAGTTTTGATTTGCATTTCCCTGATAGTGATTTTGAACATCTTTTCATGTGTCTGTTGGCCATCTGTATATCTTCTTTGGAGAAATGTCTGTTCAGGTCTTTTGCCCATTTTTTAATTGGGTTGGTAGTTTTTTTGTTGTTGAGATGCATGAGTTCTTTATATATTTTGGAGATTAAGCCCTTATCAGAAGTATGGTTTGCAAATATCTTCTCCCAATTGTTAGGTTGTCTTTTCATTTTGTTGATGGTTTCCTTTGCTGTGCAGAAGGTTTTTAGTTTGATGTAGTCCCATTTGTTTATTTTTTCTATTGTTTCTCTTGCCCGGTCAGATGTGGTGTTTGAAAAAATGTTGCTAAGACCGATGTCGAAAAGCGTACTGCCTATGTTTTCTTCTAGAAGTTTCATAGTTTCAGGTCTTACATTCAAGTCTTTAATCCATTTGGAGTTAATTTTTGTGCATGGTGTAAGGCAAGAGTCTACTTTCATTTTTTTGCATGTGGCTATCCAGTTTTCCCAACACCATTTGTTGAAGAGACTTTCTTTTCCCCATTGTATGTTCTTGGCTCTTTTGTCAAAGATTAGCTGTCCATAGATGTGTGGGTTTATTTCTGGGCTTTCGATTCTATTCCATTGATCTGTGTGTCTGTTTTTGTGCCAGTGCCATGCTGTTTTGGTTACTATAGCTTTGTATTATATTTTGAAATCAGGAAGTGTGATACCTCCAGCTTTGTTCTTTTTTCTCAGGATTCCTTTAGCTATTCGGGGTCTTTTGTTGTTCCATATAAATTTTAGGATTCTTTGTTCTATTTCTGTGAAAAATGTTGTTAAATAATTTTTTTGAAGCTTAAAGTTTTTCTTTGCAGTAGAAATTTTTTAATTTTCTTCATTAAAATTTGAGTATTATATTTCTCTTCAATTTAATAGCCAAAGTGTAGTTTAATGTCTTAATTGTCCTTTGCCATAAATGCAACCAGTGCTTGCCCCTTATAAGCAAGATTGTTCTGGGACTCTGAAAAATAGTGCTGCTATTCTCAGAATGGAGAAGAGAGTTCAAGATTTTCCCCTCCTCCTATCATAAGAAGTCTCAACAGAGGCACCTGAGGAAGACCTCCGCACAGGGCCTCAGAAGAAGCGACCCAAGAATGAAGGCGCAAGGCTAGGAGTGTAAATATGGGAGACTGTGGCGGCCAGAGGGCCTGCATCCCTGACTGTGCCTCCCGTTAGGGACTGAAGTGCATGGGCTGTGCAGCAAGTTTGGCTGGGGAGGGCAGCTTCCCCCAAGAGAGGCCTGCCAGTCGAAGCCTTAGCAATTGCCTGTGGTCAAGCCTGAAGATCACACATCAATTTATAACAGGAGCCAGACCCCTCAATACTGACATCTTAATGAAAATCCACTTTGCCGTTATCCAGCCAGGCCCAATTTGGATAAGATTCAGCCACCCTTGAATGGATTTCCAGTTCCTCTTTCTATGCTTTTGACCAAATACTCACAGGGCTCAGATAAAAATGATGGTAATAACGATAACTGTAGTTGGAGAAAAAGAATAATAGTGTATATGTTCACAAGCATCAGTTCATTGTAAATAATCAAGAAATTATAGAGCTGGGGAGGAAATGAGAGTGACAGGTCCTCTTCCCATTTCTTTCTGTGTCTTCTCATATTTTTAGGTGAAACACAGACCAGAACACAGTTAGAAATACTGCTGTATGTGTGAGGGACCGGGACTGGGGGCATCATGGTTCTTATGCTTCACATGCGGTGTACGATGAAGAGCTGCAGAACACACATTGGAGCTACTTAAAGACAGGAAATCAAGACAGGGACTACCAAAGAAAAAGTATTAAAATGCAAGAGCTTTGCCTTTACATTTAGTAATTTAGGGAGGTAACTTCCATGTGTGGAGGGAAAAGCCTTAAAAACTTTTCAGAAATTCTCAGTCAGTTCAAGGTATGTGAGCTACAATCAGACATTAGATTATTTTGACATAGAGCCTGCATGGCTCTGTGTTATGAGAGTTTCGGGGGATTTGATCAGAGACGTAAAAGAAACTTTCCGCTCCAAACAAATGGACTGAAGGTATATTTTATTATATAGAAGAGAGTAAAGGCGATAGTCCGCAAACAGATCTGAATAGGTCAAATACTAAGAGGGAAAAACATCAGCTCAACTGGAAAGAGAAAACATCCACATCGACTGAAGGGAAATGACACAAATCAACCAGAAAGAGAAACACCAGGTTGACTGAAAAGAGAACACATCAAATCAATTATTCACAACAAATCACTTACTCACAACATCCACGCCCCATTGCTGGGAGAGTCCTTTCAACAACACGGCAGGGCGGGAATCACAGGTCCTGGGCAAGGCGTTCCTTCCACAGGTGGAACTCTCACCAGGCCTCAGTCTCCAGCAGTTTTTTATAGCATCAATAATTTCCAGAGTAAGCTGTTACAGAGTTTTTACAGAGCAAGCATTCAGTGTTCCCATGCACAAATCGTTATCAGTGGCATATGTGCCCTGAGCCTCCTGGCTATCATCCCAGCCCAGCAGTTGTGTACGCGCATTGTTTTCTCTGGTTATCATCCCAGCCTGGCACAGATGGCCAGTCTGCCCCAGGCCGTGGTGCCCAAAGGACCTTGAAATTCTTACAAATTGCAACTATCTCCATGGGAGAAGAGCCAGTTCCCACCACACAGAAAGCAGCTTTATATTTCTTTGTGTGCTGGTGGCTATAGGTCAATGGAGCAGCCAAACACGGCTGTACTCATGTCAAGACACTTAGGTAGTTCCTTCCGAGTTTCTGGTCCAGAGGCATATTAATAACTGTTTTATCTCATCTTATGTAATAAAATAAATCATTCTAATCATGACTTTGTGTGACATCAGAAATCCCTGCCTGTATCAGTCAAAACAGGCTGCGCTATGCTGCAGTAACAAGCAACTAGAACGTCAGTGATGTAACACAAAGCTATATTCCTGCTCACATCATAATCTGACATTGGTCGGGTCATATCCTTCCCAGTGGTTATTCACCAGGTACCTCTCTTCCTGTAACTCTGTCTTGAAATCATTCCAATCCAGCCATCTGGCAAGAGAGAAAGAGCAAGAAAAAGGCACACACACTCTTTTCTTTCTCAAATCACTTCCACGCGCATTCCGTGGGTGAGAGGGATTCACACAATGGTAGCTGGAGTGTGAAAGAGCATGTGGCTGTTCCCTGAGCACTGACAGACTCAGCTGCCTTCACAGAACCTTTCCTTTCCACCAGGTGCAGGGAAAAGCTCGGAAGGGCCTGGAAGGAGCTGGTCCCCAGGAAAGGCCAGAGTGTTGTCTGCAGTTCTAGACTGTGGGCTCACTGGGCGCAGGAAACATTATTAGGATGCCCTGTGCAACTGAATTCTCCTTTTGCTTTCCTGTTTTTTCTCTACATCTTTCTGCTTAAATGCAAACTAGATATTTTGGGTTTTAAAAAACCCAATAACCTGAAGAGAGAATCTATTTTACATTTTAAATGAGATCTGGGACATTAGCCCAGTTTTGGATAGCATCAGTTTACATTCTTTATTCCCGTCTGTCCTTCTTTCTTTTATCCTTCTTGTACACAAATCACTTTTCAGACCCTCTGCTGCTGCTTTGTTGAGTGTTTGCTCAATGTTGGGGAGTCTGCGTGCTCATGCTGGCGTGAACAAGCAATGGCAAATGGAGAGACACAAAAAAGTGTTCCCGAAAATGTAGTTACAAACAATATCTCTTGCCAATCCAGAAAAACCTCTTCACAAAAGTAGAAGAGAAAGAAACAGTTTTATTATTGAATAAGCATCAAACTAGCATGTGATATAATCACAGGCAACACACTAAAGAGACTGCAAACACAGAAAGGAATCTCACCTTCTTACAGGCCAGGCAAACACCACGTCCTATATACACATTCTCACGGTAACCACCCAGCAATGGCATCTGTGCCAGTTTCCAGGAGAAGTCCCAACACTTCTGCCCACTGCATCCTGGTTTGAGAGTCACCAAGAGAAACACAACACAACTGTTAGAGTAACCAGATGAGGCCCAAGATGGAGTCGCTCATGCTAAGCCCCATGTCAGCCAACCAAAACAGGACTAAATTTTTGTGCTCAGCTCTCCCAGAAAAGGAAGGCCTCGGTCAACCAGTCAGCCCTTGCCTGCTCAGCTGAATGACCTGACCGGCTCCAAGACATCCCTGTGCTCCTCATAAGGAGAGTAACCCCGCTCTAACAAATAGCACATGCCCAGTGTAACTCCCTGTGCCTGCTCACTTCGGTCTATAAATTCTCTAGCCTTGTACAGCTCCTTGGAGCTCCTTTCTATCTGCTGGACTGGCTGCTGTCCAACCCAGGAATCACTGAATAAAGTCAATAAGATCCATAAAATTTACTCAGTTGAATTTTCTTCTCTAACACAGCTAAGCACCAGATGGAACACTTTACTCACAGAGAAGAGAGAGCGAGATCAGCGTCAGGCGTGGGCAGCCTTCTCCTGTGCTACAGAATGACAGATCCCATCCCTTCCCCACAGGGGACAGACATGAGAGTGGGGTTGGCCTATGACGCCCGTGCTTAAGCAGAACAAAGGAGCCATGTTGAGCCTGAAACAGGGAAAGACATTCCCACACGAAGCGATCAGCCCAGCCAGGCATGAGGACTCCATCTCTGGGAAAGGAAGGGTTCCAGGCCTAAGGCCCATTCTCACGTGGCCAGGGAGGAGTCAAAGGCTGTGTGCACTAGACTGCCTTCCCAACATAGACAACATCTAATCTTCCGGCAGGAGGACTGGGCAGCACCACCTGTTACACTCAGCTCATCTTAGATTCATCTGTGAATTGGAGTGGCCATTTGTGTTCACTAATTGCCTTTATCCAAAGGAATAATAAAAGTTCTCGTATCTCTCTGGCAGGTAGGTACGTAGAATTTGTAGCCAGCCGTCTAAGTTAAACTCCAATGAAGATGGGGAGACAGGACTTCTACCTTCTTTGATATTTATACTTCAAAAGATGGCTCCTGGGTCCTCGAAAAAGGCATTCCTGGGTTTGTAGAGCTGGCAAAAAGCTTTTTAGCTTTTGAAAAGATTTACATGCACATCAAAAGAACAGAGAAAGGATGCATAAATAAGTAAATACTAAAGTAAATACTCTAAGGAAAGGGAAGGGAGAAAGCTCTTTCCCTTTTTGTGCCAGGGAAAATTCCATTTTTTTTCCTTTTTAGATTTGTATTTACCTTACAAAAACAGACATGATTTTGAAGAAATTTATTTCTATTTTGTGATGAGGATGTGGTCCTGGGAAAGAAGGAGGAAAGAGAGTTAATACCCTCAGCAGGGTATTAACATGTCTGCCTCATGTACGCATGGGGAGACCCAGGGAAAAGTGGTTAACTCTCAGAGATGGCTTAGAACTCAGGCTCAAATTCCATCCTCAGCTAAAGACAAAAGAGAGGAGGGTGTGAGGGATCCAGTTATGGGGGTGACCAGGAAAATCCCAGTAAACAGGGGTGAGGTTGCTGTGCAGATTTAAGTGGGTGTCTTCTCCACCGGTAAGATTCTCCGGTGATTTAGAGTCATCCTTCTCTTCCTCGTGCAGAGAGGGAAACATCCCTACAAATGGAGATTGCCTCTATAAATGGAGATTTCCCTTAAGAAAGGGTAACTTCTACTCTGTTTTCAGAGCTTCTCCTGCGTTTGCTATTTCTCAAAATAATCCTTATGCCACAGAGGCATATGTTATGTAGGGCAGTGTGCTCTGCCATTCCTCACCCCATTTCCAAGGTTTCTCTCCTTACACTTCGTCTCCACCTTGGAGCCCTGCCTTTCTCCAGGGCACAGACGAGGGAACTAGCTTCTCTAACAGGGAGCAGCAGAAGCAGCCTGGCTCCGAATATTTGGGACAGCACACACTGTGGCCAAGGCCTCTCCAGCCGGAAAGCTGGACATGTGCGGCTCTAGGCTGCACATAAACAGAGCCCAGGCCAGGGGCATCGGGCGATTCCCAAAGTCACCACCGGGAAGTGGCAGGCCTGGAACTTAGATCCAGGCTTTCTGACCACATTTCTACTGCGACGAAATGTGAAAATCCTCTTGTGTCTTTCTTATAATTCATTGTATAAACTTAACAACTGTGCAAAAAAGTATAGATAATAGAATTGAAATCGTAAAATACTATAGACATAGATACTCATGAAGAGAACAGAGGTTTCAGGGTGCGCTTCGTCCAAGATTCTTTAAACAGTGACACATTTTCATCCAGATTAGGATTAATTAAAGTGTGGAGTCACGTTCATATGCTTACCTGTTCATACCTAATAATCTTTCTTTTGAAAAGAGTTGCATTGCTGAAAAGGAAAGAATTTGGGGAGAAATAACGGCCCAATCAAGTTTGATATTTACAATCTGAAATCATGTGTGTGGAAAATTAGTACTTTGGAAGAATACAAAACTCCCTGTGATGGTGAAACTATAGGGGGTGACCCAGGAATCAGAAGACACAAGAGTTTATAGCTAATTTATTCCATTTAACTTTTGATTATAGCGTTTACCTAGCAAGTGGGATCCAATTAAGGCGTGACTCATAATGCACCTGGGGACAGTTGTCTAAGTTCCCGGAGCTCTCTGCTACCTTGGCATTTACAGGCCCTGCAGGGCACCACCAAGACAGGAGCCAACAAAGCCTCAGAGCCTACTGAGTAAGGCCCGCGGGCTCTTGTGCTCTTCTCTTGAAGACCAAAGACCTGCTCGGGCAGCACTGCCTCATTAGGAGCCATTGAGAGCTCTCCCTACCAGACTAACCATACCTCGAGGTCTGGAGTCTCTGTGAGATGCCAGAAAATAGGGCTCCTCAAATTCTCCTCCCACAGAGACACCCTCTGGAGTTGTTATTTCGTCCTGGCACTGATTTAGGTTTATTCCAGGGTGAGGATCTGCAGGAGGCTTGGTGGAGGAGCTGGCAATTCCCTGTGCAAAGGAGCAACGATTGTGAGAATCCTGTCTCGCTCAGTTTCTTACGTGCCTCACCTGTAAGCAGAGTCCTGTCGTTCTCTCCTGGCTCAGCCGTCTAGAATGCAGAACGTAGGGAAGACAGAGAGAGACAGGACTGTGGAGTGCAGGGAACAGGAAGAGGGAGAAAAGGGTCCCCCAGGCTCCCAAGACTGGAGGAGGAGAGCTCAGAGGAAGGAGTTTGAGAGGCAGGCAGCCTCCACAGCAGCTTGAGGAAGTGCGAGACTGAGAAGGGAAGCAAGGGGGTCGTCTTAATTTCATGTCAGCTACTGTGGGCTGGAGGCGGAAAAGGCATCTTTCTCAGGCTGCCTCTGGATCATTTCTCCTTCCTTTTCCCTCAAAAATCCAGCTCTATTCAAGAACATCCCACCAGATTATGCTATCCTCTACATTTCTTTTTGTCAACTACTACCTTTGTGTCTACTTTCGCTCATTTTTAGCACTCATCTCAATGGCTTCTTCGTTACTATTCTGGGGTCTCAGGTCTCCACTGATTGTTTTCAATCTTATTCACCCACTTATGGTCACACCGAGACCTCATCTTCACCAACAGCTGAGTCTCCTCTCAAATCTTGATGTAGATTTCTAAAAATCCCATGGATGAGAAAACTAGCCCCTCCATCCTAACAGTACCGCACTTTCAAAGAGATTGAAGGAGAGTTAGAGGCTCAACAAATGCTCTACTGGACAAACATTGTGACTTCTTTAAAGTGTAACAACTTTTCAGCATTTCTTTCAAAATAGCTGTTTTTCACTTCACAAACTTCCAGGCAAGTTCCCCTCTTGGCCCTTCTGCTGCGAATTGCTACATCTATTCTCCTCACTTTCTGACCACGAGCCAATTCTCAGAGGGGTGTAAGGACAACAACCACATATAAAGGAAAGACGGGGTGGTGGTGTCATCTAGAGGTGACAAACGTGCTCCTCCTTTGTTGCTACAATGAAGTTCTTAGAAATGACAAAATCCTGTTGCTAAATTCTGATCTCGTGGTCTTTTCCACAGCCCCCTTCTTCTAATTGTTGATATTACTTTCTCTAGTGACCTCTATTCCTGCAATTTTAACCTTATTGTTACCCAAAGGCCTGGTGCTCACACCACCATTTTGGGTTTGTTTACGCTTCCTTCCTTACACAGCTTAGATGCTACGGTCCGTCACTATACTCCCTTCTTACTATTAACCCTCTTGCCCTTCTCTATCATCCTTGAATGAAGGAAAGAAAACCACTCTGGTTAAATTCAAATAGCTGCCCAGCCCACCATAGCTGTACCTGAGCAGCTGAACATGGCTGGAGGAAATACATAACCATACTTTCTCATCTTGCTTTTAATGCATGACCTCAGACGTCAAGTGCACCCCTATCACTGCTGTAGCAAGCTAGCACGTGGCCCAGATGAGCTGAGCTTCCTTCTTTCTGAGATGATAACTTGAAACCTTCTCTCTCCTCCATACTTTTTGTCTCACTCTCGGCTGATGCCTTGCTTCTAATTTCACTGAAGAAAAAATAGCACCCATCAGATAAAAACACCACCATCTTTCCAAATCAGATTTAGCAATCTTCTTATACATGTTCCTTTAAACTCTGCCTTGCTCTCAGTGATAATGGAAGGGCTGCCCCTGGTAAATTGGGGGAACACAGGTTAGGCAGGTGGCCTCAGGACACTGTTAGCGCCCGGGGTGATCACAGCTGTCTGGAGCACTGAAGTGGTGATTGCCATGAGTTTACTGGAGGAACCTGAAGGACACTGGGACTGTAACTTTGAACTCACTATCCCTTACAATTTATCAAAGGCTCCACTGAGAAAGAATAAAAGTGCAGGGAGCACTGCCTGGAGGACTCGCATTCGTGCATTCTCCAGATACTCTAAAATCCGCTCCTAGATTAACCGGACCTGTGCAGAGCTCCATGCCTGGCCACAGAATTCTCCCTCTCCGCCTCCACAGAAATGGGTTTTGGTGTCTGCCAGCAAGCTAAACTGAGCGATGCAACAACAACAGCCTCGTGACGTTTTCTGCTGTGTTTACTCAAAGGAGCATCTGGGAGACAATGTTATCTTGCTTCCTACAATCGCTCCTTTATTCCTCCATTCTTTTTTCCTTTCTACTGGATTATTGTTTTCAGTACACAACATGCTGTAGCATCTCTCATCTTAAAAGGAGAGCTTTCCTTGTCCACCCATTTCCTACCAAACACTGCTCCACTTCTCTGCTCTATTTAAAGCAAAAATCCTTAAAAGAATTTTCTCTACTTGTCACCCCTCTTTCCTCCTCCTCTGTTCTCTCTGGAACCCACCCCAATCAGGACTGTATCCACATGCTTCCAATGCAAGTGTTCTTGTCAACGTCACCAGTGTCTCTGACCTCTGTTTGACAAATAGTGATCAGCTCTTAGTTCTCAACGTACTCGGCAGTTGATCACTCCTCCAAATGTTCCGTTGCCACAGGGCCCTCTTCCCCTCACTTTTGACACTCAGTTATCTCATTTGGTCCCATACTTTGCATAGAATGCACACATTGATGATTGCAAAATTTATCTCTCTAGCTTTGCTCTCTTCTCCTGACCTTCAAACTTACATAGTCACATGTGTCGTTCACATGTCCACTTAGATGTTTAATAAGCATTTCAAACTGACCCCAAACCTTGAGTCTACTCCTTACCAACTCTCCCCCTCCCCATCAATGGCATCTCCATTCTTCCAGAGGCTGAGGCCAGAATCCTTGGGTCATCCCTGACTCTTCCCTTTCTCTGATAACCCACAACCAGTTAATTGCCTCTATATTCAAAGCATATTCAGAATCCACCACTTTTCTCCACCTTCACTGCTCCCTCCTTCACCTAAGCCACCATCACCTCTTGTCAGAACTATATTGATAGAACTCTGACTGATCTCCCTTTTCCTTTCTACAGTCTAATCACAACACAGCAGCCACGGTGATCCTTTAAAATATAAGTTAGATCATGCCATTGACTTATCTAAACCTTGCAAACGGCTTCCCATCTCAGAATAAAATCTCTCATTACCCTTCCTTCCAGCCTCACTGGTCTTATTGCGATTCACAGAACACATCAACCATGCTCCCACCTCGTGGACTTTGTACTTGCTTTCACCTTGGCCTAGAAATATTTTTGTCTGAATAACTACATGGCTCAATCCCTCATGTTGTCAAGCATGGGTTCAAAACCTGTTACATCATCGGAGAAGCCTCACTGACCATCACTTGCCAATCCTCTCCTCCTCCTCGCTCCCATTTATCTGCCTTCATTTTTCCCTCCATAGCATTTATCACCATTTGATATATATGCTTTTTTTTAAAACTTATTTTTATCTGCTGCCTTGAAATAGAATGTAAGCTTCATGAAGCAGGAACTTCTTGCTTTTATCCTCCGTCATATCCCAACATCTAAAACAGTGCCTGACATAGAGCAGTCACTTAGAAATATTTCTGGAAAGAATGACTCACACTGTGTCTCTTTATAAGGATCTGAGGGAGAAATTTTTCTCTGCGTTCATATGAGGATGTTTCCCCTTTTCACTGGTTTCTAGAATGTTTAATCCCAAATTTGAGACCTCCCTCCAACCTCAATCCTAGCTTCTTCTCCCCCTTTTATTAGCCTTCTGTCATGAGTTTCCCATTAACTTTTTATTTTGTAATTTTATTATATTAATGTGTTATCTCCCTTAATTCTATTCATTAGAAATTTGGAATATCAGCAAGGATGTAACTCATATTTCATGGTTAACAAATCAAAGAACTATTAAAATCTATCAATTTTTATTTTTGAACTCTCCAGATCACTCATAAAGATGCCCTTAAGAATCTTCCCAAAACAGTATTTGAACTAGTCAAATAACTAAATTAAAATGAACTTATTTTTGGGGGTCGATTTCTGCAAAGATCATGGAAAAACCATTGATTAGGCAAAATTGAAAACATTGGCATCTTTCGATTTAAAATATTTAAATAATTTTTAAATGTTCACAGTAGGTAAAATATCAAAAAGTCAGTTAGAAAATCACTTAATGCCTCTAATAAATCAGTCTGGCAATGAACTCATTTCTGATGAATTCAAAAACATTATAGATTTACTTGAATAATGAGTAACTAAATAAAAGTCTTATAATAAGTTTGTGAAACAAGGTGGCAAGGAAGATACATAATTCCAGGACTGGAAAACCAACTCTTTCTGCTGATAGTAATTCTCTTTGGGCAGAATTCTTGTTAGGATTCTCACCTGTTGGAACATCAACCCAAAGGGCAGTCTTGCCAGATGGAATGAATTATAATCCTGCCTATGATTTAATTATAACTTTGCCAAGTCTCACTTGTTGAGCAGAGGCAGTTTTAGAATCACATCCAGATATGCACAATGCAGCATGTGTGACAGACACCACACTATAGAAACGCTTTTACTCCCTAGAGGGCTGGAGTCAACTAGGATCAACAAGGCTGCCCAGATTCCAGCTCATGACCCAGTTCAAGGTGTTATTAATGGCCCAGCTCTCACATCTCTTAGAATGGTTCTAAGAAATGACTCCTGCTGAATCCTTTCAATTTAAGACAGATGACTAAGCAGTAATGACACAAAAGGATTCGAGAGGAGAGACTAGTTACAAAATCGAGCCGTGTCTCTGACTTTTCCACTTAAAACGTCCCTTCCTTCCTCTGCACTTGTCTTCCTACTGTACTGGATGGATTTGCACGTGGACACAGTCTGTCACTCGTTCCCACAGCAGCCGGTACACGTGTTTTGCAGCGCTTTGCATACTTGTTGTTATTTAATTGTTTGTAAATATTTACATGTCGTCGTCTTCCTGAGGACCCTCAGCTTCATGTGGGCAAGTCTGCACCTCTAGTATCTTCCACAACTTTCCCGGTGCTGGGCAACACCAGCACAGAGGAGATATTCTGTGAAGACTTGTTTGCGGACTGGTCTGTAAGAGCTGCTTCTCTGTGATTTGGTTTCCCGTTCATACGCTCCCCTGATTTCATCTCTATAAAAAACTCCAGCAGATGGGAGAAACACAAGTTATCTCCTCTGGAACTCAAGTTCTTCTAGGAGAGTGGTTCTTAACCAGGAATCATTTTCTTTAAAACACCAATGCCCAGATCCCATTAAATTAAACCCTCCGGGGGTTGGGATTAAGCATCAGAATTTTTTAAGCCCCAGATGAGGCAGTTAGCACCTGTAGTTCCCAAATTTTAGTGTGCATAGGATCAGCTGGGGTGGCTGTTAAAACATTCTCATTCTCAATGCAAGAGGCTGGACGACTGTTTCAAGGTTCTCCTCCCTCCACCCTAAGCACAAGCGCCCCCCGCTGTGGGTGGGCACGCATCCCCACCCCTGATCTCTGCTGAGCCGTGTGGCTTGCTTGGGTCAGTGGGATGTTACTAGATGATCAGGCAGAGCCTTGGAAAGCACCTGTGATCAGGCCTGCGCACGGGCACTTCTGCCATGGCCATGAGAAACAGACGCTTAACCCAGCCAGCTGGTCTCAGGAGAAGGACGAGACACGGATGGAGCAGGGCCAGATTAATCCAGCTCAGCCCAGCCTCGACCAGCCGACTGCCAGATGAGTGTGAAAGCCCAGCCGAGATCAGCAGAGCCGCAGCCAATCCCACCCTAGATCAGCCGATGCCCCACCCCACCCCGCCAACCTACAGATACAGGAGCAAAATGCTGACTGAGACTTGGTGGTTACTTATAATGTAGCAGTAGGTAACTGATGTAATCGACACAAAAAATTCTGATCTGATGACTACTTTAGTCAGAATCCTTATGTTTACAGCTAATTAAAAGCTAACCCAAACTCATTTAAAAATAAGAGAGAATTTTCTGGCTTACAAAATGAATAGTACAGGAATCAACACAGCTTCAGAGTTGACAGAATCCAAGTATTTAAATGGTATTGTCAGAAATTTGTCTCTCTGCACGCTTCTGTGTTGGCTTCGTTCCCAGGGTCTCTGCAAGTGACAGGAAGGGTGGTCACCAGCAGCCAGAGTCTTGCACTATACCAGCCGCACCTCACTGGGGGAAAGAAAACATGTCTCAAAACAGTGTCAAGAGAAGTCCAGATGTGGTCATTCTCGTTGGTTCTAATTGGATCACCTGCCAGTTCCTGAACCAATTCCTAGAACTCTGATTGGCCAGTCTCATGATTATTCCTCAAGCTGGAGTGGCATTATTCAAAACAGTCACATGGACTGAGGGTGTGGGAGAGCTGGTTCCACAAAGGAAAATCTGGATACTGTTACTAAAATGAGGAAAGAGTGCTGAGCAGCCCAATTCAGGAGTTCCACAGAAGAAAGCCTGAGTTGGGGCTGGCACACTAGGTGGTTCTATTTCATGGAACCTCAGGACAACATATTTAAAATAATTATGTTTTGGATAGGATCCTCCTACCTTTAGGAATACTCAGAAGGAACAGGCATAATTTAGCCAGCTTTTTAAAGATCGCAACAGCATTTTAGATACAGGATTTGTGACGGAATCCTGGTCAATGATGATTAATGATTTCAACCCAGTCCCTGGGACTTGACTTCACGTGGGGGAGTTGGGCTGCCCTGAAGTCTCATTTCTCGGCCACTTCGTAGGCTTTAGAGAGTCTGCGGTATTTTGTTGTTGTTCTGGCTAGTTTTCTTGGGTAGAGGGAATGGAGATCCTCTTTGTCATCTGACCACTAACATGTCGTTTTGCGGCATTTGGCAGGGCTGCTTATTTCTCTCTACTTGACTCAGAAGAACCACAAGTGAGGACCAAGCATTGATGCCATTCATGATGGAATTTCTACTGTAAGACCCTCAAGTTGATGTCCTGGAGTCACAGGCCTAGCGTGCTAGGTCTTTTCCTCGTTCACTGAAGAAACTAGTTCTTCTGTTTCAATAAAAGGGTGAAACAAACAAGAAGAAAAACAACTGCAACCCACAGATTAGATTAAATTCAAGCAACTGGTGACTTCTCTGAAGCAAACTCAAGTTGCTGGGCAACACCACACTTCCCTCAAGTTCTTTTTCCTTCAATTCAGACCCAGAGTCCAGCAATTTCTGAAGGTAATTTTCTTCTTACCACACGTCACCCAGTCAAATCTTACCTTGAGTTGTACTTTTATATAGACAATATCTCATTTAAGACTCTTTAAAATTCAAAAAATTTAAATAAATTTTATGATACCTTTAAAAACAAAAATAAATGGAACGAAATAATATGAGTCATTCACCTATAAATTATTATTCACTAAAGCAGTGACACGTAGTCTTTCATCAAAAGTCCTTACCGCAATTGAATGGTGCTAATCAGAGCTCTATTCACCATCAACTGATGGGCAGCTGGTGCCGTGGGACAGGGAGAAGCTGCAGGAATTCACTGCTTGTCTCTGTGTTCTCTTGGTCCTCACTGCTGCCTCTGTGTTCTCTTGGTCCTCATTGCTTATCTCCGTGTCCTCTTGGTCCTCACTCCTTGTCACTGTGTTCTATTGGTCCTCCCTGCTTGTAACTGTATTCTCTTGGTCCTCACTGCTTGTCACTGTGTTCTGTTATTCCTCACTGCTTGTCACTGTGTTCTATTGGTCCTCCCTGCTTGTCGCTGTGTTCGATTGGTCATCCCTGCTTGTCACTGTGTCTCTTGGTCCTTACCACTTGTCAATGTGTTCTAATGGTCCTCACTGCTTGTTTCTTTGTTCTCTTGGTCTTCACTGCTTGTCTCTATGTTCTACTGGTCCTCACTGTTTGTCACTGTGTTCTATCGGTCCTCACTGCTTCTCACTGTGTTCTAATGGTCCTCACTGCTTGTCACTGTGTTCTAATGATCCTCACTGCTTGTCACTGTGTTCTATTGGTCCTCACTGCTTGTCACTGTGTTCTAATGAACCTCACTGCTTGTCGCTGTGTTCTATTGGTCCTCATTGCTTGTCACTGTGTTCTATTGGTCCTCACTGCTTGTCACTGTGTTCTATTGGTCCTCGCTGCTTGTCACTGTGTTCTAATGATCCTCACTGCTTGTCGCTGTGTTCTATTGGTCATCACTGCTTGTCCCTGTGTTCTAATGATCCTGCTTGTCACTGTGT